>NC_045753.1:17287995-17357891 GCF_008692095.1 Etheostoma spectabile
AGGTTGAAAGTTTTAATGTAGTTATTCCCAGCTAGATATGTTCTGCTTCCAGTACTGTTGGACAACTTGAATAACTGTAGCTGTTAGTTGAGATCCAGGGCTCCATAATGGTGGCAGTGGAAAGAATTATGTTTAAACCAAACAGGAAAACATTTAAGACACCAACTAATCACTCCTGAAAATATTTTGTACATTTAACGTACATATTCCACTTAATTCTACGCAATAAAACATGCATTACACTGAACAATACAAATGGTCAGGTATAGATCAACAGCATTGTCGTCAAAACGAGCCTTTGTGTAAATGTATCATCGGTTGCTCCTGATTAATCTTCATCTGAATATAAGAAAACTAAACCGACTGATTCAAGGTGTTCAAAAAGCGAGTAAAAAAAAAATAGAATAATTTGCTTGTGTCCTTTCACATAATTGAATGTGTATTAACATGATAAGTATATCTGTTAGTACACGGTGCACTAATTGGAAACATGAACACAATAAAATATAAACATAATGGTAGATTCCTACGTTTGAGAGCCCCTAGATGGAACTCGGGGCCATAAGTCAACAGATCAGATCCCTTCTTACCGTGCTTGTCAGACGTGAATTGTGTAGCTATAGAAAAGAAACCAAAACCACTGGGTCTCCTGGTATCTAAGAACTGCTATCAATTGAAATGTGCACGCACACTATTAAAGCCCTAGCTAACACCTTGATACACACAAAAATCCACTTTGAAAAAAACCCCCATCAAATTGCTTATTTAATTATTTATGAAACACATCTTTTCTTGATATACTCTCTTAGCACCATGCTTTCAATGAACAGCCTTGTCAATTGTTGATAGCTGTGAGTAAACTGGGGGGCGGATGCAGTAACTCAGACATCATGAATGAATGTATTGGTCCGCTAATGTGGATAAACAAGTAGAAAATGCATTTATTGGTTTTGTTTAGGAAAGATTATTACATTTCACACCTATATAATGATGTTCATTTTATTTACATTCATGACACTGATAGACATACTATCTACAATTGAGGGAGTAAATGTTGATTTAGTCTTACATTTGTCTTTCAGTTGGAAGCCCTCACCTGGAAATGAGTTTTCTTTTATCTGGAAAGCTTTAAATGAAATTGCTGTGTGTGCAGCAGAAAACAGTGCTGTGAAACAATACCAGGATGCAAAACACCTCAAAGTAGTTATTGTTTTTGTTTTTTTTTATGTCCAAGATGAGGCAGCAGCACCTCGTACATTGTCAGCCTCAACATGCAAATGCTTGATATTCCATCAGCATATAACCCATTGTCATCCATGAAGGTTATTGCCAACCTGGCTGTATTATGTTGTTGCTGTGGATGTGGTCTGTCTATTTAGGTGACAGTGTTGATGTGCTTCTTTGAAATGGGTCCCAGCACTCTCAATACATTTCCTTTTTGTTTTGTTTCTCTGGCTCTATTTTTTCCTTCTCTTATTTGTTGCAGAGAGCGCATCTGTTGGACAACACAGAGAAGCTGGAAAGGTCATCACGGAGACTGGAGGCCGGCTACCAGATAGCCGTAGAAACTGGTACGTATTTTGTTTTGGATTGGGTTGGGAGGGGGCGGGGTGGTGTTGGGAGGGGGTTCAAGATAGTCGTGAGGATGAGTGAGCGACAGCAAATTGTCTTGCTCATATGAGAGGTGGGTGGATATGTGTGTTTGTGTGTGTTTGGAGGGGGGTGGAGGGGATTGCGTGGGGGGGGGGGTCGAAAAAAAACCTTTTTCCTTGACGCCTGATGACATTTTCGGGAGTACATCAAAGGCGAGCCAGGGAGGGAGAGAGATGTGTACAGGCAACAGATTGAGCGCCGCTTTTCCTTGCTCTGCTCCCGAAGAAAATTCGTGCATCGATACGGCTGTGTGTGTCTGTGTGTGTTGTGCATCTGTGTGTATTATTTTTTTTTTTTTTTACTCAAACAGACAGGGGGTCCATGAAAATAAACAACGTCAGCGGTTCCTCCTGAAGTTCTTAATTCAGGAGTGCAGAAGCAATAAAAAAACATAATATCACTTTCTAAATAAACCACCCAAAAAACTCAAACTCCTTTTTTCCCTCATTATCAATGTTTTTTTTTCTTATCTTAAAATAGGAAAAAAGCTGATTGGGATCTTAAATAGATTTAACCAGTTAGCATATTTTTTTTTTCTTCCTGTCTTCCTTCCTGACAGTCACCACATTATTGAGGCACAGTGTATTCCTCAGAGATGTATCAAAGCTCATTCTTGAAGTATCAACCAGCTTTCTGTGGCTTCCGTTGTAGTTTTGAAAAAGTTTGTCAATTTACACTATAATCGCGGGGTGGCTGGCGTGTGCGACATCGACAGATTTAATAATTCAAGTCAAGGAAGGTTCACATGCAGACCACCAGCTTTTGATGTTCTCTGTAACTGGCATTCATAAATACAATCTGCATTCTCTGCTTAAAAAATGTTGATTCAAATGCTTCAGATGTTTCTGCCGTTATTCGAGTTTCTTGACTGTGTCAAATTCTGCGACAGCCGACAGATTTTTAATTCTACCCAGTCGTATTTTTCACTAGAGTGGCTCGTTTTTTTATGTTTTACCCCCCGCTAGGTTTGTCGTAAAGAAGTGGGCCATGGCTTAACAGTGTTCAGTACCTCCTGGGCCCGGTGGTTTCTCCTGCCGTGGTCGGCCACATGCCCCTTGACCCTGTGTCACCGGTGGCCCTCTCATCCACTATGTGTGCGGTTAGCTAAGAACAATGCTCGTTTATCCTGCCTTGGTCCCACACACTTGGCTTGGTCCACACCAGCTGGGGTGGTGTTTGTGGTTTAGGGAAGCTTCGCTCCACGTCTTTAATCCATGACCCCTTCCTTTACTCTGCTGTCGATACCAACCCTCCGCTCAGATGCACAACCTGAAATGGCAATGTCTCCGGGTCAAACATGGAATACATCTGCACAAAAAACATTGAAACACAGGGAATATACACCCGTCCACCAGACTAATTACTATATATATGCCAATCTCTCAAATTCAACACACACACACACACACACACACACACACACACACACACACACTGGACACAAACATCAGGGGTAGCCATAGTTATCCATCGGTTTATAAAATCTGAGAGGGTTTGCCATCTGATCCAAAATTTAGTTTAGTCTTTAATTTAATGTTGTTCACCCATCTCAAGCTACATATTTATTCTTGTGGTTCCACAAAGGAAAATCACAACGCTCGCCAGATATCTTCATGAAATCCTGCGCTATTTTAGATCATAGTACTGCCACAGTTCTGGAAGTATTGAGACACAGTACACTAAGGATTGGGATTTCTTATTTGGCAAACACTACACTGTTTATTTTTACAGTCCAACAAAAGCTCAATTTATTGTAGTTCCTTCTCTTTCACATCAAGAAATACAAAATAATGAAATAAAAAGAAGTGCACTACACTTTATTCATGCACATTATGAAAATGACATTGGCAGTTGTTGAAGGAATAAGCTTTGAGTTTTGAAACACAGAGGTGTGGCATCCATCCTCTAATAATTAGAGCGTTAAGTGTTTTTCCCAACAGATGCACTCTAGTTATACTGTAAATACTTTTCCTGCCACAAACCTAAACTCTCCTCATACATCCAAGCTGTACATTTCACAAAGAACAGTTTAGCATCGTTATTTTGCAGTAATTCAAAGTTGCATTCTCCATCCACAATGACATAGTAGCCCTTAAGAACTGTCATTGACCAATGGTAGGAGTGGAACTAAAAGACATTTTATTTCAAAGAAATAGATCTTGAACAAAGAAATGGCGTAGAAACTCGGCTTTGCCCCCTTTTCTCTTCAGCGTTGACAATATATCTCTTAATGACCAGGAACAAAAAAGCCAGGATGCTTCTAGGTCACATTTAAGGGAAAAAAAGAAGAATCTTAGTTCTAAGAAAAGATACATCTTCAAACAGTACCATTTTATCAAGATTTCAGCTTTTTTTTCTTCCCTACCGTTCTCAATGTCTCCAGTGTATTTAGTGAAAAACAAAGGCCTGCCAAAAGCATTGAGAGCCCTCAGAGGGATATAGAGGAGACTCTTTGGACATGCAAAGCTATTTACCACACGCACCCTCAAGAACCAGGGTCCTCTGTTTGTCTCATAAATAAAGTATAGAACTTCATTAGTGAAGAGCACTGACTTAAAAGCCCAGGCATAGCAACAAACAGACATGGGGGCTAGCCCAGTTAAAGAGGGCCCTAAATAAAGAGGGAGGGCATGCAGTTAGCCAATTTACAGGCATTTGAGTCAAGGGCATTTGAAATGCCCAAATGTGGAAGCTTGACTGATGTTAAATCAAAGACATGCCAGATTTTAGTCCTTCCCTCCACAGTTGAAAATATTTTAAATGATTTATGATTGCTAGTTTAGAACGAGATAGAATGTCAGATAAGACATCTGCAAGTTGCAAGGATTAGCTGTTCCACCTTTTTTATTATTATTCATTGAAGAGGAGTTACGTACTGTACTGATCGACAGTTCATACAAGGCATTGCAAAAAAAAAATGCTGCACTCCAATCATTTTAGGACATGAATGGTAATTGTAAACTAAATTGTAAATGTACAGTTATGGGCTCATTGTAGCAGCAATAGTTTTATGTGTGCTTTAAGCTTCTTTTGTTTGCTTGCATAGACATGACTAATGTTGATTAATTGCAGTTCTACATTATTAGATCTAATTTTTAACATGAAATGTAAAGGCTTTTACTTTTTACAATTATGAATGAATGAATGCATCCCCGAGGCAACATTTAAAAATTGAACGACTCAGTAAATCAACCAGCAAATGTGGAGTCAGTTTACTTTGAAAATCCATCCCCTTTATACTTTTTCAGTTGACACAAATAACTTAGCAATGGCAGCAAAATGAGCTGCTGAAACAAAGACAGACACAGACAAAAGCATTGCTACTCTGCATTTTAAAGGTGGCCACCAAGAGGCTGAGAACACTTCTTAGGCGAGTGTTCTCGGTGTTTAGGGGCCTGTAATCAATCCTGCCAAATGAAAACAGCTCATTAGGGATTGATTTCAGTCCCGTATAGATAAGCAGAGAGGGCCAGGGCCCTGCCCCCAGGGGCCCCAGCCTAGCCCAAAGTTCACGCCATGCCAGGTAGAGAGCAGCACCGCAGGCTATCAACTTTATTAGGATGGAGATAAGCTGATTAGACCTTGTCAATCAAAGGTGCCAGTGACTCAATCATGATCCGGGGGTCTTTTCTTTCTGTCGCTCCCTTTTTGTCTCTCTTCCCACTTTCACAATCTCCCTCTCTTTTTTTGTGATAAATCATTGAAGCGACCAACAAAGTGGCAGCCATCACTGGGCTAAGCTAAGCAGCCCTGCAGTTGTCACCAAGGCAGACGCGTGGGGACCCTGTGATGATGTGACGACTATATTAAAGAGTACATCAATTTGTTTTAGAGCAGTTTGATTTTCATCTGCAGTGGTATTAAAAGAGAGAGGGGGGTGGAGAAGGGAGGGCGAGCATGTCGGTGTCATCGAACATGACTCCAGTGGCAGAGCAAGGGGTGCTGGGACAGCAAGAAATAAATAGATAAATGACAGAGTGACGAGAAATAAATAAATATGTTTTTGTAAACATAAAAAAAAAAAAAAAATCTTCATGGCTCCCTTTGAAGCGGAGTGTGGCTTTGAGTCTTGCTGAGAGTCCACGGGCGCTGGAGTGGCCCAGTAAAACAGCGCACGTTTGTCCCGACCCTCTATCTCTCCCCCTCCATCTTCGTCTTGTTCTCTGTTTCTCTCCCACTCGCTTTATTTTTCCCTGTTCCCTCTAAAGATCAGACTCAATGATTCTTTTGGTGCTGGGCCACCAAAGTGGTGCTCTTTTCTCAAATCCATAAGCAAACACTTAGCAAATGACATAATCGGTTACATTTATGAAGCGCGAGTATTTTAAGCAGAGGCTATAATTAGCTCTTGACAAATTTGATATCATTCTTTAGTATTTATAATATTTGGTTAATCCTGAAGAATATATATTTTATAGATTACGTAATTGTATTAATACAACTTTTCTTTTTACAAATTAAATTCCTTTCTTTTGGGTAACTAGTGTTGCCATTTCTCATTCATTTTTTTAAGCAAAGTGCTTTCCTATTTTTTTTATTCCCATACTTCTAAACAGATTAATTTAAGTTTACACTATTATTTTCTGTGACCTGCTAATACACCACATTTTAATACTAAGGATTTTTTTTACTCACTACATAAATGATTAGAATTACATACAGTATATATGCAATGTAAATCTTTTTCTTTGCAAGATGTAGCTGAATCTTTCCTCACTTCTATTTTGAGTTTATTCTCTCTTTTCTACAACGTAGTTTTAATATTTTAAGAATTGGTTTACTAATGTGGATTTCCTTTAGGTTTAGCCTGATGAATCACTTTTTGTGTTGGCTGATTCAATCAGCTGGTTGTATTGTATTAAAAAAAGAATATCAAGTTATTTAATACTTGTTTGATCATGAAGCCGAGAGCTATGACTTAAATATTCCACAGCTTGGCTTGGCAGTTGAGGAAAAAAGAGGCCTTTTGTAAAATATGTTTTAAAGGGAAAGTATGTTTTTAAAAATAAAATAATTATTAAAAAAGCTCCCAAAATTTCACTTGAAACCACATTTCCTTAACATATATGCTATAACGTATAACATCTTGCTTTCAGAAAATCTAGCCGCGGGTGAGCTGTTTATCGGTAAACCCCCGGTGGATGAAAGGCATAGCAATAATGATTTTTTTCTCTCCTAATCGGACCTTGTCAGCAAGGCGTCTTATCGTGGAGAGGAAAATGACACCGATCCTATCGAAGAGCCTGGAGTCCGAGTCGGCGGCGTGTGTCCCCCCCAATCATGGCCGGCCGTGGCCCAGCCATATCTAGCGCCGCCACAAACGGCGAGCGACGCTTTTTTCATGTGGACTTCAAAAACGTTGCGAGTCATTAAAATTGCACCCGCGTTCGGCAGCGGGGATCAGCCGCTGTGGAGCGAAAATGGGATGTGGGAAGAGGAGACTCGCTAAATGTGTTAATTCCATCCTCACATGTTTAAGGCTTAATTTTAATCTGTTTGAGGAAGGGGGAGGGGTGGGGGGACGATTGGAAAGCGGGGCGGGAGGGGCAACGAGAAATCCTCGCACTGCAATAAATCGCCATTATCTTTGACACCCTAGGACTCAGCTGTTCCAGGGATTTAGGGGTCCACTGGCAACAGTGAATATCGTAGGGCATGAAAACACTGTTTACGCTTGAACTGCGGTAGCTAAGGTGCAATCACCAGTTTCAGGCTGCACAGACAAAAGGCCTAACGCGCACAATGGCCCGCTAGCATACGTACCCTCAATGGAAGAGCTGAACCAACAGACTTGAGTGTGTTTGTGTGTGTGCGCCTGTTTCCCTGTGTGTGAGTGGGTACGTCTGTATTTGCCTGTGCATTGACAGGTGTTGTCACAAACATCCAAATGTTAGCTTAAGTTAAGTGGCACTAGAAAGATGGCAATAAGTGACATGTTTGTGTAAAATTAAAAGAACCTTACACCAAAGACTGAATAATACCCCAACTACTACAGCAACTACTTGCCTCGTTGTTTCACTCTGTTGGGTCTGCACAAAGTGTTAGCTAGCATTAATAAAATTAGGGTAAAATCTAATAATTAGACCTTTAGTCGGTTATTAGCTTCAACAAGGCTCTCAACATAATGAGACTATTGGAAGTAATGATCTGACTAGAGAGCTCATTGGAGCTTTCAGGCTCAGTAGAACATGAGGCAACATTGCTAAGAAAATTGTTGGTTTCCCATTTTGAAATTGACTTACATTGTTAAATAAAATCTAAACTTTGTGAGATCATTTTTTAATTCAAGCAAGAATTCTTCACATATTTAATCAAACATTTAAATAGGTAAGATGGGTCTTAAATCCATAACTCTGCACATTTACATTATTCACATCATTTTGATTGGTATGCATTGAAAAAATCTAATTTTAAAGCAACTATACTATTTATATTAACTCAAATATACTATTTACTAAAGTATTGAGCCAGCGACCCATTGTTAACTGAACACATGCAACCCATCAAGCAGACCATGAAGGATGTCCCAACCAAGGTACATTCAGCATTGTTTGTTTTATCTCAGTCTACTACACCACAGATGAATAGAGTAATAATATACTAAATAATAAAAAAAATTGCTGATTTCAGCATTTAATAATGCACAGTGTCAGTTAGGTAATAGCCTTAAAAATTGAGTCATTTCGGATCAGTTTGTAAATTGGTCCATATTCTCGATCAAACTTCATCCAAATCATTTATTGATATAATCAAATCCTTATCTCCAAGATACGAAACACTCTCCAATTGCTAGATAGTGGTATGCCACTATATCTTAAAAGACACCTTTGTCCCAACCTTAAATCAGATTTTCTTTTCTATTTATAGGTTGCAATAACTAAAAAGATACCCCCTGTCTTCTCGCATGCAGAAGAAAAAAGTGTAGCGTTGACCTCTGGTTGACATGTAGAAAACTCAGTGAGGGAGGGGGAAAGCAGCAGAAAGCGCGACAGAGAGGAGAGAGCTAAGACAACAACTCTGAAGAGCCGCATAGGGTTAAAGAAAAACTGTTTCAGAAGGAAATGGGAGACAAAAGCGAGGACTTGGAGCCCCCATGGGCGCTTTATAGAACCGCTACAGCTGAGGCGCTGAAATATTAAAAACGGAAAGGGAGAACCAAATTTTTTTTATTTTTAAATAAAGCAAAGGAGTGGCAGTGAGAGAATTGTGCCACCTTGTCACCCGAGGACATATATGAGAAATATTAATTTGGTGATGCGAATGACGCACTGGATGACAAGATGATTGATGTCAGTTAAAACCCTAAAAGGAGTAAAAAAAAAAAAAAGAAAGAACTAAGGAGACATTTATCAGAGTAAGTGTGGATAGGCTGCTGTAAAGGAACAAGAAATAGAGATGTTGGGAAGTAGATGACCATATATTTAAATAAAATGATTTTAGATGTTTCATTTGTTTGCAATAACAAAATCCCCTGGCTTTTATTTGACCAGCAACCTCCCTTACATGCGTTCTCATTTACAATGTAGTAAAGTAAAAAACAAAAAACAAAGAAGCCAGCTGCTACAAAGCACTTGAGTAATGACAACTGAGTCAAACTACCATTAACAGTGAGTCTTCACAGTGAGTCTTCTGGCAGACTTAAATGGGCATATTTTTATACAGATTCTACAGATGAAGAAAATTGTTAAGGGGAATATAGTTATATTACTGCTTTTAAACATTTTCATTTTTCTTTGCTTGTAGTTATATAAAAGGGTAATTTAACAACTAACAATTTTAGCTACATACTTGTGATGGCATCTGTAGTAATACCTTATTCTCTGTACATATGTTTTAAATAGATCACTACAACTGTGTTTATTGCATTTAATTAATTACTGAAAACATTTATCACAGATTGTTGTTCCAATATAAACTTTTCTACGTAAGGATTACCTACCTAATACTGACCCTAATAGCACAGGGAATAAACATTAAATTGTTTGGAAAAAAAACAAAACGATCTTAATCACATTTTAAAGTGCAGTTGAAATTGTTTCAAATTTAGTAGTAAGCATACAGTCTAAAGTTGCTAATAGTAGCTTGCTGACTGTTGATTCCATTTAAATATAAGTAGTCTGCCATCACTCATTAAATAAGTTACTTTGCAAAGATTATTTCTTACTGTAACCGTAAAATAAAAAATGCTCCACACATGTCATAAGTAAAACATAATGAGAAATATTTTTTCTAAACTTAAAACATCATAAATATTCTGGCTTTTTCAGTTTTCTCTTAATTGTTGTCACTTTTAACAGTAAATATAACTTTTGTTCATAGAGTTACACCAAATCCAAGTGAAGCTGTGAATGTATTATTTCCAAAATTTGTTTTTTATTTTGTTCCCTCAAAAAGTGACATTTGCATTTGCAGCTATTAGCTTATCATAAACAAAATCCATTGATGTGCCAGTGTTAACAATGTATTTTTTTTAAAAAAAATTTTAGGAAAAGCTGTGTGCTCTCGCTATGTGATTCTCATATTCCCATCACTCTCATACCAGTATTAGAAATGCAGACTGGAAAGATATGAACGATATTATGTAATAAAAGTTACATCAAATTTATTATGACAGGTTCCTGGAACAATTTAATACTTGGAGAATTTGTTTGTTAAATTATAGATACAATTTTTACACCTGTGGACATTTTGTTGAATACTGCAATAGATGATAGTGGTAACAATAGTCACATCACATCTGTTAATGTGTTTTGATAGAACTGCCAATATGTTTTATGTGATAAGATGACTGGTCTTGAGCATCCAAAGGTCTGTGAGGGAACAACCCAACAACAATGACTCCTTTTTAGCTTAAGATGGTGTAGCTGTTGCTTTGTTGTCAGAGTATTTTAGTGAATGCACTGTGTGTCACTTCTCCTATAGTAACACAGATGTTTTTTTCAGCAGCACTGATAGAGACCCCGTAGCCTCACATCTGCAAACTGCTATGTGGCACCGTTTGTGTTACAATAAGCAAGGTTTGTACTCTTAGATTTAAATTACTTGTTCCAAAACTAATAGAAAAAGTATGATCGCTGCAACAGTAAGTGTTGGCTCTAGCCATGGGGGAAATATTTGATCGTGAGTTAGGAAACCATATAGGGCTAAATGCAGTCATTAGCTCAATATTAATCTGCATCTTCTGTAGATGTTCCCCAAGCGCCCCACCCTGCAAGACACACAATTATACTGTACAAACACACTGAAGCACATTAGCCATCTCCGTCTGTCCTTGCTCTCCTTTTCCTCAATGGTAGCCCCAAGGAGTACACCCCCTTCCCCCGTCAAAGGAGCTTCCTCCTTGGCTGTCCTGTGCCCATCAGACAGGGTGCCCGCTCGTTTAAGACACCCAGGGAACATGAAACAGAGCCAGGCCGAGATGTCAGCTGGTTGCCCCATCTGCCAGTCAGTGGGATGGTAAAGCTTTTGTCCTGGGGGGTAACCTTAGGAGTGCTCTGTGTGCCGCTCAAGTGTGTTGGTGCGCATGGATTTGTGCACGTTGCTTTGGGACAGGAGATTCTGCATCACAGTTTTGAGCAAAGCTAGCCACAAACAACATGCTGATATTGTCCTTTTTTCATTCTTGTGTGCACAAACAGGACTTTCCACATTTGGACCAAAATGACCAACATTTTAATTTGGATTCTCTGTTGTCAGATCAGGGTGAAATTACTGCTGTGTTTATCACAACATTTTTGAATGGCAAAGATTTCAAGGGAATAAAATGTGTAGGTCTCAAAGAATTGTCCTCGGTTGGATTGTAGTTAATTGGTCTCATTTCAGATCTGCTAACTTCTTATGGATGCACTCCTCAGAATCTTAAATTGCCTAGAACTTGTCTCTATCCATGCCCTGTTCCCCTGTTAAATAACATAACCTTGACAGTACAAACAGTTTGACTTCCATATAAATTGAGTGGATGGAGGCTGGCCGGCTGGTTGAAATGAAGCCCAATTCCACTCATGCATTCTATCGTTCCGTAGATAGGCCGCGCCCTTGAGCTGCTTTAGGAGGGAGGAGCTGCTTCTTTTCACTCTGTAAGAAGGTGCTGAAAGGGGGCCTCTGCATGCATGAATGCACGCACATAATCCTCTATGTGAGCCAAAGAGTTCCTAAAAAGAAAATGCACACAGACAGCATGAACTTGTGTGTGTGTGTGTGTGTGTGTGTGTGTGTGTGTGTGTGTGTGTGTGTGTGTGTGTGTGTGTGTGTGTGTGTGTGTGTGTGTGTGTGTGTGTGTGTGTGTGTGTGTGTGTGTGTGTGTGTGTGTGTGTTTTTCCTAGTCATACTGTATGTCTAGTAATATGTGGATTTTGCACATGCTTAGCACCTCAGTTTTAGGCTCCGTTAAAATGTTATTCATAACAACAAAGTCATCCTTTTCTTGAGCTGTAATCATTTTTAGTCAACTTTGACTGTTGACTGCCATGTAGAAAGCTTCCCATAAGTGGTCTACATAGTCCCCATGCTCACATCAGTCAGTATCACCGCATGATGTATGTACTGTAGTGGTAGTCCTGAAGGGCTGATGTATGCACAGCTCTGTACCGGCAAGTCCTCCCTGAGCACATCTATGATCTTGGGTTACTCAATCATCAATCAAGGCCAACTGCAGCGTACTGTACTGTCGCCCATCTTTTAAAGCTCAGTTGTGAAGGACTGGCTAAGATGGCCTAAGGGACACTTTCCTTGGTCTGGCCCATCTCAGGTTTGATGTGAATATGTGCGTAGTTATGACTACACACAGAACAGAGTCGTCACATTGATGTAGACTTGTTTAATGTTTGGTGAAGGCCACCTGATAGTTGGAATGCGATTTTTAGTATGTTTTTCTTAGTATTTAGAAACTTTCATTTTTATATCTAACATTTTAGATGTATTATTTTCTTGCAACATTGTGAATTATTTAAATAAACATTTCAGTCAAATTAGATACAAGTGTGGCATATTCCACTATTTGTTACCTCATACCAGTCATACAAATGTCTTCATTACTATAAGAATAGGTAATTGTCTGTTTTAGAGAAGTAAACTTTTTCTGCAACATTTTTGCAGACAACGCATTGATCAAATGTTATTGCCAAATTTACCTCCTCTAGAAAGCTTTCTTGAAAAATGCAAAGCCTCAGTTTCAGACAATATGGACAGAGGGAACCAACAAAGAAGGCAGTGCAGGAAAACAGTGCCAGAGAATCAAAAAGAAAATACAGTACATTCACTCTCTCCACAAACCTACTCAGAATCCATTATATTATCCAGAATGGACATTCAGAACCATACGACGTTGATAGAGTTTCATGCCAATTTTCCTGTGTGCTTGAAGTGAGCTATTGTGCCATTTTAATGAGCTGTTTAGGCTAGTGGTCGGTTGCATTTGGGCTGTATCAACCACCTCAATGAATAATTGTTATTGCCTCTTAAAGGCCAGATGTATGGAATTCATGCAAATTCAGAGAAATGGGAAATATGTGTGAGAGTGTCTTGGAATAATTGTATTCCAGATGTCCTTCTTTTATGTCAACGACACGCACGCACGCACGCACGCACGCACGCACGCACGCACGCACACACAAAAAGGACAGAACAGATGATGGTGACAATGATTAAGATCTTAAACATATGGAGATACTGTGTTGGTTTAGTGTATGTGTGCATGTGTGTTTGTGGTTCTGGCATTTTTTTTTTAATATTTCTGCTCCCTCAGTCTTCTGTGACAGGTTCACCCATGTCTCCTGGGGTAGCCTTCACTCCCAATTTAGACGCAAGCGTCGTCAAGTGACAGCAATGGCTCCGGCACCCTACCTTTGCAATATGACTACAGTTAACTTAACAAGTCTCGAAATGTGAGCTCCATCTTTGATGTAACTGATTTGAGTGGTTTCTTCTTGCACAGAAGTTGAAATGTTTGGTACATCTGTCAAGATGATCTTCAGAGGAATGCAGGTCATTTCTGTTGCATTTTAAACAAAAAGAAGTCATTATATTTTATCATATTTCACATAATCTGCACTGTGTTGATTGTGCTTGAATGTCAATCATAAAAATATGATTCCTTTGCCTCTGTATGTCAGCTGCAGTATGACCCTTCAGAAAAGCCCTAATCATCAGGATGGATATGTGTGGCCACAGTGTTCTCAGGTCTCTAAACAGGAGCAGAGCAACAGCACAGGAGTACAATCCATCTGCTCAGCAGAAAAGAAATCTAAGAGCCCTCTGATATAAAACTGTTTGGGAGGTAGTCACTGTACAAGCCAGTCTTGCATTTAAATATGTTTAATGTCTACGTTGGACCTTTCGTGGGCCGGGCTATAGAGCAAATGTGGGCATTTTTGTTGGGGTTTTTGTTGATAAGATTCAAGTACAGTGTATCTGTTTGTTCTCATCTTTGATCCTTCTACATCTTCTGCAACACCTTAAGCTTGGATGTTGCTGTTTTATGAAAAGAAAAAAAAAGTGAAGAACCATTTCACTGAAATGAGCACATTTTGTGCACTATAAAAAACAAAAGAATTGCATTAAACTGATTTATATTGTCAAAAACAGATAATTTAGGTTGAAAATCTGCCATTTTTCAGTGACGTGAACTCAAATAAATGAAACAAGAATTAATCAATATTGTTTTATTAATTGAAAGTTCTTGAGTCGTCTTAAATTCTCCAATGCCAAAACAGATGTTGTTTCCCTGTCAGCCATGCACACAAAGCCCTTCAAATATCAAATTTCAGTGAACTGTGTGTGTGTGTGTGTGTGTGTGTGTGTGTGTGTGTGTGTGTGTGTGTGTGTGTGTGTGTGTGTGTGTGTGTGTGTGTGTGTGTGTGTGTGTGTGTGTGTGTGTGTGTGTGTGTGTGTGTGTGTGTGTGTGTGTGTGTGTGTGTGTGTGCGTGTGCGCGCGTGTGCATGTCATCATGTGTGCCTGTGTTTGTGGGGGGGTGAAGTTGTGTTGAGTGACAAGGGCATGCGTCTTGAGCCACCTGGATTTATTTGGGCCAAACAAGAGGGGCCCATGTCTGTCTGGGCAATGGGGCCTCACAGAGCCACGAACAGAAGGTGCCTCCTCACAACTCGCACCTGAGCTACTCCCAGCCTGGGACCAACCTCTCTCTCTATCGCTCGCTCCATCCATACTGCCTCTTCTCTCTCTTTCTTTCACTACCCTCTGTATCCTCTCCACTTCTCTCCCAGGCCATGGCCTGGCCTACTTTTACCTCTCCCACTCTGGACCCTTTGATGTCGACTATGTTGGCCCTTTTCACAGATCATGTGTATGTTTGGAAATGGCCCCTTTGCTCAATCCTCAGTCTGTTTATGAATATACATTTCACAAACAGGATATGTAGGTAATGGTCTACAAAGAGAAGCATTCTCTCTTATGTATGAGCTGTGCTTACCAGAGTAAATGATGCTAAGGTTCGCGGTGAAAACCACTCTTCCATTTACTTGATTCTCTTATTTCTTTTTGAGTCACTGCTGAGTTTGTTTCCTTTTGTTGTTGATTTTTTTCCAATCTCCCAACTCAGTTCCTAGAAAAAATAAGCTTTGTTCAGGGAGGAAATGTGTGTTTGCTTGTCTGTTAGAATCTTTTTCATTTAGTCTTGAAGTGACAGGGTGTGAAGCTGGGTAGGCGGGTGCATCTTAGAAGTCAAAAGCACAAACACTAACAATACACCAAGTTGGCTGCTTTATTTTTGATGGTAAAATCAACTCAAAGTCAACACAATTCATATTTATGTGGTCAGTTTGGCTTTGGCTCTGTGTTGTAACCATTTATCAGCTGTAGTTATAACTTTCTCTGGACTGGCCAGTTTTACAATAAAAAATACATTTACACTGAATTTTTGTTAACCTTTTTATGATGATCACTTTGCTTTTTGGGAAAAAGACCAGCACACAACAACTGTTGACCCTATGATGTAAAAGGCTGCTAATCTGTGTCCCTATTACCAGCTCCTCTGGACAAACACATAGATACAGCACTTGTTGCCTTGGTTTCCTACGGGAAGGTTTATACTGGCTTGGCGTCTTTATTGGTCAACACTAACACCTAATTGATCCAAACTGGTCTTAGTAGGCGAGACAGGACATGGCCTGCTATTGTAACTAGTGGCATGGGAAACCTGGCAACTATTGGGACATGGTGGATGTCTTAGATTTAATGGTGTCAATAGAAAGTTCTGCCCTCACACTGCAGCATTGGGGTAATTAAGCTATCGGTCTTCTTGGGTTCTTGCGGGTGTATGGATTGAAACCTAAATCTAGATGTTTAAATTGATTTGACGATATTGGTAAAGCAACTTTTATGTACAACTTAAAGGTCATCATTCAATTATTGTCCACCTTCCATATTAATGATCTGTAATGAATATTGGTAGAGTCAAATGCGATAAAGAAAGTTTATCAAAACCCACAAACTAAGTTCTTAAATATCAAAGGGTGTCGTCAAGATCTGGGAGAGGGAAGAGCTCCCCTCAGAGCCCCGGGATTCAATTCAATTCAATTCTTGCCCAGATTGTTACCATATTCAAGAAAGGGGACAAGGCTGAATATGGAAACTACAGGGGCATTTCGCTCTTGTCAACAACAGGCAAAGTCCTTGCTTGTGTCCTCATCAACCGCCTGCTGCCACTATCTGAGGAGGTACTCCTTGAATCACAGTGTGGCTTCCGTCCATCCGGGGGAACAACTGACATGATCTTTTCTACTCGTCAACGACAAAAAAAGTGTCGGGAATAAGGACTACCTGTGAACTTGGCATTTATAAACTTGACATAAGCTTTTGACTCTGTGGATCGTCAGACACTGTGGAGCATACTATCAAGGGATGTACTGAGGATACTGCATGACGGCATATCAGCCACACTGCTCAGCAACAGTGGTTCTGAACCTGAGCCATTTACTGTCGAAACTGGGGTTAAACAGGGATGTATTATTGCACCCACCCTATTTGCCATGTATTTGCCTAAATGGGTTCAAAGTCAAGAGCAAAGTCAAGAATTCCACAATCAGGGAGCTGCAATACGCCAATGATAACGCCATTGCATCACACTCCCCTGAAGACCTCCAGGGCATCCTAAATGCCTTTGCCAAGGAATACAGAGCCCTGGGGTTGGCCTTGAACATCAAGAAAACAACCATCACCCAACCAGCCATCACTGTAGCCCATCATCAAAGTGGATACCACCACTCTGGAAAGCATGGACCACTTCCCCTACCTTGGAAGCATTCTCTCTTCCAAAGCCAATATAGACTGAGGTTAACCATTGCCTGAGCTGTGCCAGTTGAGCCTATGCCTTGTCTTTGATGACCGAAACCTGATGGCTGGAACCAAGCTCCTGGTTTACAGAGCTGTGATTCTCCCAACCCTGCTGTGTGGAACGGAGTCCTGGACCACCTATAGAGACACCGGAGAGCCCTGGAACTATTCTATCAAAGAGCCTTAAGAAAAATCTTGAGGATCAACTGGGAAGACAGACGTACAAACTCCAGCATTCTGGAGGAATTGAATATAGTGAAAACCCAGTATCATTACCATCATAATGCAGCACCAACTCTGATGCACAGGCCATGCCATCTGCATGCCCAACAACTGTCTCCCTAAGCAGATCCTGTACTCCCAGTTAAAAGAAAGACAGCGAGCCCCCGGTGGGCTAATCAAGACCAGCCTGAAAAAGTTTAACATCACATCCGGAGACTGGGAGGATCTTATGTTGAACAGGGACTACTGGAGAAAAGCATTGCAGGAAGGTGCAGCACACCATGAAACAACTTTGCCGTGCCGCAGAGGAAAAGCAGCAAAACCGCAGGGACAAACAGAGAAAGGCTCCACCAGCACACACATCACCTCCACCTTCCAGTGCCCACATTGCAGCAGAATCTGTGGATCATGGATTAACCCCCAACAGAGAGGATAGTCTTACTCGTCGCGAGTGACCGCTGAAGAAGTGTGTGTGTGCGTGTGCGTGCGTGTGCGTGTGTGTGTGAGATCACACTCCATCCAAACATTTAGAAAAATGAAATAGCTAAAACAGTGCAAATCTCAGACAAAAAAAAATCAATAGCCTTACAGCTTCTTAGCCTCACTCTGATCAATATGCATGCAATCAAGTTTTTGCCAACATCACCTCCACCACTATGCCCATCGATTGAGTCGATTGATCCTGGTGCTCAACCTCCTTTTAGGAAAGGAAGGTATGGATATTTAGCACTGGAGACCCCATCTGGTCATCTTTGTGAACTTTGACCTTTTGTGTTAATCCTCAAACTAAATTGGAACCTATACAGTCTGACCTGGAATTGTCCCAGGGGTTTATACTCAAGCAGTGGGGTGCCAAAACACACTCTAAATCTCAGACCAATGTGCCCTACTGAGGCCTGGGCTCAAAATTTGAGGATTGCGGCACATAGGCTTGGCTCATTTGTGTGATTTGGAAATAAGGAGTTTCAGTTTGATATGTAACTTTGGTGCAAGTTTGTTTAAACACTCAATTGAAACATTGGTTGAACATGACAGATAAGATCAGGAGCAAAAGACGTGAAGACGGAGCAGGACAGGGAGAAAGAGAGAGTGACGGAGGGTCAATGAGGGTGTGGGGTCTAGTGGGGGATTGGCGTTCACTGAGGCTTCCCACTGATGTGCCGCCAGGCCCTTTGAAGGGATTATTAACACATTTTGATTACTGTGGTCCAGTTGTCACAGAAAATATAACCTCCATCAGGACTATAAAATGGACGGCCCTTTTCTTCTCTAGCCTCCCTCATGTTGTTGCTCCCTTCACTTTCCGCGGTCCCTCACATTGCCCTGGTCTGGCCTGACTCAAAGCAATCCACTAATTACAGTCTCAGACATCTTGAAGAATGGACTAACACACTATTAGCCTGATAGAGCAAAGACAGCCTCTTACACACACACACACACACACACACACACACACACACACACACACACGCACACACACACAGCGGAATATTTTTTGCCAGGTTATGGTAATAACTCACTTAAATCAAGCCAATGTTATTGTAACAAGAGGTTATTGTCAATTACTCAACCATCGTTACCAGTTATCATCTATGAGAAGACTATTGTCCTAATCACAGAACCTCATGACGTTGGAACACACAAACACACAATTACGTATACATTAAAATACAAATACATACATGCAATTTTAGGTTCCACAAGCTATGAATTATATTAGTATCAATATGAATGTGTACTTACATTCATGTAACTTTTCTTTGAATTCTGTCTTTGCCAATTAGAGATTCCTCATTTAGTATTCTAGTCTGATGCTACGTGTCAGGATCAGTTTGAGGCATTTAAAAATGCATGCGGTCCAGGTGAGTTGCCCGAGCCCCAATGTGACCTGGGAGACGTTTGTGTGGTGTCTCAGGAGAGGCTGTGTCCAGTGTAGGGCAGGAGAAGGGACCGTGCTTAATAATACAGCCACAGCATCAAAGGCTGTAGATGGCTGCTGGCTGACATGGCATACATCATGAAACCTGTGTATGTCTGTGTGTCTGTAAGTCTGTTTTTCTGTGTTTGCCAAGTTTTTTTTTTTGTCACAGCTCTTTAATTTTGTAATAATTATATTGAGCTGTTTTCTGGCATGTAACATGTGGGTCCAGTTATGTGTACCTATAATAGTTGTGTGAGCAGCTTTGTGTTAATGAGTGGCATGAATGCAAGATATATAGCATAAATGGTGTATGTCTGTGTGTACATTATGTGTTTAAAATAGGGCCCTCACTAGGTGGTGTGGCTCCCTGGGAAGGCTAGCGTAGCTGCAAGCGCTAGAGGACTCATTGACTTTCTAATGATTAGTGGTCAGGCCCCCAGCCCATGCAAGTACCAGGGGTTTGGCCTAGCCGCGGCTGCTAGCCTCTGGCCACCACCGTGTACCACTATCGACTCACCCCCAGCCCCCTCTCTCTATGGCCTGCTGGCGATGTGTCAAAACCCATTAACACAGAGTTCCGCAACAATATAGAGGGATCATTTTAGGTTTATCTGTCTTGCTCTCCTCCTACTGCTCCACAGCCGTATCGTCTCTCTCCCCCCTCATTCATTCTCTTGCCATCTCCTCATCCTCCTCCGCCCTGCTAAAATGAAGAGAGAAACAAAGAGAAAAGGAGTAACCTTTGACAGGAGTTGTTCCAGTTGTGGTATGTATGGCTGTGTATTGATCTGCATTGGCTTTAGGAACTATAGAGAAGAGAGTCAGCAAGTTGCCGCTGCTTTCAAGTCCCACACATTTTTTTTCTGGGGAAAGACAAGGAAGTTTCAGATGCATATTGACCTCCTTAGGTCCCATAAGCAATGGAGATTTGTTTAGAGAAAGGGATGGGGTGTTATAACATGTATATGTGTAAGAAAGAAGTTCAGCAGTGTATAATCCCATATGTAATCTTCTATCATGTTAATTTCCGTTTGTGTGTGTATCTTTGGGTGTCTGTATTTTGAGAGAAAAAGGGAGAAAGTGTGTGTTGTTGTATTGCGTATTATGTATAATGTATCTTTCGACTCTTCTTGTTGAGTTGACCTCTTGACACAATTGTTTGTTTCTTTCAAGTTATTGACCGACCCTGCCAGTTTATCCAGACAACTATTTTAGTGAGTGAAACTTCTTTATTTTTTAAAAAGCCAAGCAATGGTTTAAATTAAAATAGATCTACACACACACACGTGCGCGCACACACATACACACACACACACACACACACACACAGATACAGACAGACACTCAGCTCAGCGAGACAGCATCCTTCTAACCCAGCACATCTTTTTCCGATAAGCTTGATCTCCCAAGAGACAAATGCCTGTCAAAGCCTTGTCCAAACAATGAGAAATCTGTGGAAAACCCACAAAAAAAAGCCAAATACTTCTCCATCACTGTTCATCAATCCATCTAGTTGTGAAATTATTATTTATTTATGGAACTTTAAAGCGCGTTATTTGAATAATGCGGGGTATGACGAAGGGGGAGCTGTACAGAGACAACAAAATGACAACCACACCAAAACCACCCGAGGGCACATGCCAACACATCGCATCAGTGTCATCTTTTCTCAATTTGCCCCCGTGGGCTTACTGCTCAGCAGGTAGCCACACACACACACACACACACACACTAACACACACACACACACTAACACACACACACTAACACTAACACTTGCCATATAATTTTCTAAAACATAACTTAACCTTATGAATTTGCTTTCTTTCATAGACACACTAAAACACACACACAGCCAATAGTTTTTTGGTAACAAATATAGACTCTACAAACACACACCCAGCTGAAATATTAATTTGCCAGGTTATGGTAATAACTCACTTAAATCAAGCCAATGTTATTGTAACACTATTAAGAGGTTATTGTCAATTACTCAACCATCATTAACCAGTTATTATCTATGAGAAGACTATTGTCCTAATCACAGAACCTCATGACGTTGGAACACACAAACACACAATTACGTATACATTAAAATACAAATACTGTACATACATGCAATTTTAGGTTCCATGAGCACACACACACACACACACACACACCACACACCACACACCACACACCACACACCCTCAGGCCTTGGAGACGGCAGCAGTAGCATCAGCGGTCTGATAGATGGATCCTGTCTCCTTGTGATCTCCACTTGTCAGACAAGTGTCACAAAAAGCCCTAACACAAATGAAAAACACAGGTATGGGGCACATGTCAGCCTGATAGGACCTTGCAGATGCCTCCCTATCCATCAGCAGCTAATATGATCATCCATCGACTTGGAATGAGGGTGTAAACATGTGCCTGTCAGGTTGTTTGGGCTATTGATGTATCTGGTTTGCAGACTCATGGGTTGAACAGTTGTTTGGTTTATATTGCTGTTATCATGAGCTTTTTTGTCAGTAGCAAGGGCATTAATAGATCAGTGGCGAAGCAACCATCCACCATCACCATCCCCTACAACCTGACACGCACATACACTGTTGTGTTCATAGATTCCTTACTCTTGCATGATTCGGCAATAACTTTTTCCTCCAGTTGTGGATCCTTACCCCACACCTGGCAACTGAACACCTGAATGTCACAGACAAACCACAAAAACATCCAACCTGTCCAACAATACAACACAGCACCTTACCCCCTCGTACTTGCCAGACAGGAACAGCCCAAACCAGACCACAACAAAAACGAGGTAGAACCCACCTTTTGTTTACTATTCTCAAAGGTGGATCATGGGCCAGGCCTGGTAAGGGATTGTGACAGAGGTGATGTCTAAATTAATCATTCATGCTCTTTCACATGGGCTACAGTAACAGCCTTGAAATATTAATGACAGCTGCAGAATAAATTTGATTCCCTTTTCTCTCTGATTATAATCCACAGGCACACACACACACACACACACACACACACACACACACACACACACACACACACCACCACACACACACACACACTCTCACACTCCTTCCCTCTCCCTCTTGCCACTTGCACTTGTGTACCACCTCATTGTTTTGGAATATGTACATATTTTTCACGTGTGGTGGGTGAGTGGGCTATACATTATACATTATACATTACCGTATATGCTTGTACAGTCTAGGTGTAATTTACTGTATGAATACTGTGCAACTCAAGGATTTTGTTTGTTATTTTAATTAGGTGAGTTTTTCAGTACTTTCTTTTTGAGAACACAAGCTGAGTGAAGGAAAAAGAATGTGGGATGCGTTGCGGTGTTCCTACCTCTAGGTGGAAATTCAATTCATTGTCTTGAGATAATCTGACTTGCAAACTGAGACATGCCTCTGTTCAGGTCATGCCACTTTTGGATTTAGTAACTCCACTATTTGTTTGTTTTTTTGGAACATCGTCAGTTTTATAGTAGTAAAACAACTCTCCACAAATGCTTTAAGTAGTTTAAGCTGCCTGGTCAAATCATAAAAATCACTGAATATTCACTATATGTAACACATCCTTAGAATTAAGTTTTCTTTGTAGTATAGTTAAAAGTCAGCAATCAAATTGACCCATTCCTTGACTGTGGCCACTTGACAGCTCTGCACCAGAGTGAAGGTTGTCTTGTCATAAAATGTCCTCAGATTTTGTTTTTTCCCCATCTCAGACATCATTCCTGTAAGCCTAACTCGCAGCAACATAACCTGGGCTTGGTGCACAGATAACTATCAGCTGTTTATGTCTCAACATGTCATTAGAGATCTCCGTCTTTCTCTGTCACCTCCTTATATCTCTCTTTCCCTCTGTTCGCCCATTGCTTCCTCTTCTGTAATGAGGAATACAGAACAAGTCAACAGCATAAGAACCCAAGCTACCTTTTAAAAAAGCTTATACACAAATCCAAGTTTTTCACAGTTTCTGGCAAAAATAAAAAACACTGACTGCAGCCCCACAAAAATATTTTAGACAGAATATTTCTGGTGCCTGTTAGGTTAATATGTCTCACAAAAGGTTTTGGTTGAGTTGAGCTTTCCTTTAGTTTTACAGGTCGATCTTGCAGTACATTTCTGTTATCACTAGCTTTGTAGAAGCATTTATTTAAATACTTTCCTTGTAGGCTTGCTTTTATCCCTGTTGTTGTATATTCAGGCCTTGTTTGGACAATTGAACAAGTGATGGGCCTTATTGCTCATCATTCAGTTGTCATCTCTTCTCAGGAGACAGGCTCTTGTGAGCAGAACTTGTCTGTCATCTCCCAAAATTTGCTAATTTAAATTCATCAAGACGAGCTAATGCTGTTGTAAGGTCAGTCTTCTCACACGCTGTCCATGTATCAAAGATTATATTTTGCTATTTTTAGAGGGTTTTTTTCTCAAAAAAAGGCCTCTTTTTTTAGGCCAAGAACTGATTTGATGTGTTTGGCGTCAGTCCCTGTGGGTTAATTTTCCATTTCTCTCTTTTGTTCGAGACACCAAAGGTACTCAAACTTATTTGAATTGGTTTCTAACCCACTGCAGGTGCTTCTCTTTATGACACCATATGGACATTGATTTTTAGCTTGCAAGACTATCATGTAATTTCAGGCTAATCTATTTTAAGAAAATGTTCTGGCATTGATGTGTGTATTATATTATGTCATGTGTGTTTATGATCGTGTTAAGGCTGTGTATAACTAAGATGTTGTTTTACTGCTTTCCTGTCTGTTTTGGTTGTGTTTAGCCTTGTCTGGCTCTGCCACAATGTGCTTGCCACTGTGACATGACAGTGGCCGCAACTTCATGCTCTGTTTGAGGTAGAAAATATCAGTCAAGAGATGTTTTCTTTCTTTTTTTCTGTGCAAGCAAGCGTGCGCACATTTTCCCATGTCAGATGGAGTGTATGCGAGTATTCTGCACATGAATATTTGTGCGTTGATGTTGTGTGTATTTGTACATTTGTGTGTGTGATCCTAATGATGCCTTCCTCCTCTACTCTATTGGGCTGTCAGCACGACGCTGGTGACTGTCACACACACCGGCCCCCCTCCAAATCGTGCTAAGATAGGTCATTTTTCAGTGTCAGGACAGGCGATTCACGTTGGCACCAGATAGATCCAGGAGACGTCGGACTCATTATTCTCTGTTTGCATATGTCTGCTTCGTGCCAAAATACAAGTAGACATGTACAGGAGGCTTGAGCTGAAAACCTATAGCACTTCTCAGTGCTTTGTTACCATTAGCCTAATCAAACTGCATTGCTGTGCATCTCGAGTGCGGTACAAGTGTGAAAGAACCACACAGCACTTCACACAAATCATTAGCTCTATCTTGTTGATTTCTTTTCTGTTATGCTGTTTTAGGGAGTCTTAACAAAGAAATCTGACAGAAATTTTAAAGTATTTAAGTATACCCTGTAAACAAATAAAACAGTCTTTTTCTTAACAGTGTGGGAGACCAATAGAAAGGATAAATGAATAAGTGGTTGATTTCAGAGAAAGATTTTGTTGGAGCCATTTCATTGGTTGATTAGTGTGTGATGCTGGAGGCGTACAAGTTTATTTAAATGTGGCTTAATTGGGTCAGCTGTGTTGCGCACAGCAAGGTCACAGTTTTTTGACGTGGTTAAGTGTGGGATGATGATTAGAAGAAGACCAGTTATGTTTGATTAGTTTTTGTTTACTTAAATAAACGGATTGTAATATCCAATTTAAGATTGAAACTCGTGGACAGCAAGTAACTAATTGACAACTCTTATTACCAAAACACGCACTTACACAGAAACCACACGTCAATTTCCGACCAAAAACAAAAGAACAAATGTGCGCCAACAGATTTCATGTCATGCTTCAACTTACATATACTTAATATACTTCTGTCTTCCTCCATTCTTTCTTCTCATATATTATGTTTTATATAGGTCAGCTTATGTGTTCCTTACCAAAATACCATTACTGTTAATCCATTTCTCTCATCTAACATCACTCACTGTTGCGGGCCTTCCTCACTCTTTCTCTCCTCCTTCCCTTTCGACAGGGTGGGTAACAGTGTGGGTAGACATGTGGCAATGTGGGGTAGGTGGAGGTCAAGGCCTGTGCCCCAGGAGTGTGGTATTTTAATCTGGGCTATTTGTAATGACAGGCCTCCTATAAGCACAGAGGAGTGGCTGGTTGAGAGGCTCTGACAGGTTCTTATCGCTGTCAGGAGAAGTAGCTGAAGAATGTGCCAGCTACACCCCCTCCCATTGCTGTCCTTTCTCTTAGCTGTTGTTCTTGGCACTCTTTCTCTCTCTCTTATACCTCTTTAAGGTGAGTGAAGGATTTTTGCCGCCCCCTATTTTGTTTTCTCTTCCGCCTTTTTCTTTTTTTTGGATGGCATCCAACAGCCACTACCTGCTAGTGTAATTCCTTTCTCTTTCCTCCCCTTCCTATCCGTTTCCCCTCCAACTCCTCTTTTCCACTGCTGTGGACAGTTCTTGAAATACCTTGGGCATAAAGACTCAACCTGTCTCAGTGTGTCCCATGGTCATTGGCAACAGGCTAGTGAAGTGTCTCTGCCACATTAGCCAATAAATGATAAATATAAGGAAAAGTTGTATTACTGTGAAAATATGACTTCAGTAACTATACATGTTTATATCTTTAATTTTTGGTTTCTCTCACAACTCCAAGCACATACTATTCTTAAAGTATCATGTCCTAATAAAGCCTACAAAAAAGCAATAAAGTATAATTTAAACATGTGTTCCGGTCTATTATGATACAGAAAACAAATATAAGATAATGTTCAGCAATTTTTTCTCATTTCAGATTGCTGTTTAGTTTAGTCAATACATTTTTAAAAAATATATATTTTTGTATTAAACAATAGATCTTTCCTTTCATATATATTTGTCTACAACAAATAGACTGGTGTCATAAATACCTGCGCCATACAATGAAAGCAATACAGCTCTACAAGAATGAAAGCAAACTTGAAAGAGAAAATCTGACAAATCTAACCAGACAATAATGTTAAAAGCCTCTCAAAGTTGGTTAAGAAACTTAAGGAACAACTTGATTCTAACTCTGTGACGGTGTGTCCTCTGTACTGCTCTATTGTTAATGGGTTCATGTTGTATTTGACCTACTTGACTCACCACTATGAGTGGAGCCATTTTCAATGAGAGTGCTATTGTAGACATTTATTTTGAAGATCCCTACTGTCTCTTTTTTTTTCTTTTTTTTTAACACTTTCCTGCTTTTGCATTTCGTAATAGTGTTGCTAACGAAAAGGCTACCTATACATAGTCTGTCACGCAATAAAAAAAAAAACAAACACCTTCTCAAGGACTCAACCATCAGAAAACAAAAAGAAGTAAAAAAAAAAAAAAAAAAAGAAAGAAAAACAAGATGGCTAAAGGAACTACTAAGGTTCAACACAAACTTTCTGGTCCGCCTCTCTTTTCCTTTGGCACAGGACAAGGGTGGCCAGGCTTTGCCCAGGTGCCGTCTGTGCCATTGGCTCTAAAGCGAGAAGAAGCTGGCACACTGTGGGCATGGCTGCGGCCCCTTCTTCCTCAAAGGCTTGCCTCGTCTCCCTTCTTTCCCCTCATGGTCCCTGCTGCTCCATAGCCCAGGGAGCTCATTAGGCCAGACTTCCTCTTCATTTAATCCATTTTTCATAGCCTAAAAAACAGTCCCTGATCTTAAAAATCCTGGCTAATTTAAGCCTGAATGTTGGGGAAAGGAGTAAAAATATCATTAAAAAGGAGGCCTGTGCATGATTTTTCATATTTCTGATGTCAAAATTAAATGTTGTTATAGAGCTGTAGCGCTTTGGCCAAAATGGCATGATGCAGGACCAGCACTAATTTGAACAGTTCTTGAACAGAGTTTTAGACCCCAATAGGAAGCATCCTATTCCATCCACTTCCTTTCCTGTTATCTGTTAGTCTTGGGAGAGACCAATGTGTTAACTTGGCCTAATGAAAACATTGGTAATAACATGCTCCCTCTCCGTGTTCCTTTAATTATGTATCTCCGACTGGAGACCAGAAGGCCCCTGTAGGCGTCCAGCCCCACTTGTTGTAGAAGTGAAGTTTCATTTGTAACTCTGATCCTGTTGGGGAAGATCTGTACAGAGATAACCAACATTCTCTGCCTTAAACTCCCTTGCTTCCTATCATTCCCAGTTACTTATTGATGAAGAGAAACTTTATATAAATATAGCTTTTTCTTTCTTTTTTTTAAACACATGACAAAGTATTATTATTCCCAGTGTTTTTGGAGATACTACTATACATAAGATAATTTTCAGTCACTGAGTTTGTCTCATGCTTTCCTACCTTTCACATCGTATCCACATAAACACCAGCAAAGTTAACATCCTCAAAAGTTGTCCAAGGCTTGTCCTTTATCTCTTTCTACGAGGACAAAGCTTTTTTTCTTCCCTCTTCCAGGAAACCATCACAGCATTAATATACCTCCCAGGTATAAAGTGTTGATGAGTGCCTGTCTCCTCAGGCTGACACTTATTTAACCAAAGGTCTTGGAGCGGGGGGGGGTGGGGGGGGGACGACGACGACACTGAGGGAAGAGAGGAAAAAAGAGCTGCTTGCATACCAAGCCAACGGATGTGGTGGAATTCTTAAGCAGTCTCGGCTGCCCTCTCGTTAGCCTCCAAGATGCCTGGTGCAAAGGTGAGGCAGCGAAAGTTGCGGTGGGTTGAGAGGGGGAGGGTCAGTGCCCCTAAGGGTACCATGCCATGGCCGTGCCAGGCCAGGACCCTGTGCCATTGTCTCCGGTGCCTCCTCTGTCAGCAAGCCCTATGCCCCAGGCCACTGCACTGAGGGCACATGGGGGGCTGTCACGCGTCGGCCTCAATTACAATCAGGGGATGGAGCAAGGCTGCCCACTGTCACGGCTAATATTGCAGTTATAATACCTACACTGTATCATATCCTACCTCCCAGGCAGATGATGTTTGCTGGAGATGTACTGCCGATGGGGATTTCTCTTTTGTTTCCAGTTATTTTATCATTGACAAACCTACAGAACCTTACAAAGCTATTCATATTCAATAGGTATTCCAACTTGACATTTTAATTCAAAATACACTTTTGAAATGCCCACGGTTTTTCATTACTAAATCCAAAACTTATTTTCCACCTAACCCTAATGGCTGCTTGCCATTGGCATTTAATCAGTAAAAGGACACACATTTATTGTACATGGACTTTAGTGTTATGTCCTTCTAATTGTTTGTTTTTGTAAAAATTGTCCAAGCAAAGTTTTTGTATTAGTTAAAGCCTGCTTGGTTCTGGCTCCTTCATTATACTATATGTGTTCCACATACAGCCTTGAGAGATAACTTTTAAATTAGAGCTGTCTTATTTACAGTTGGCTAGTTTACAATTAATGTCATAACTAACACAATAGTAGGCCCATAAAGTTGTTGTCAATGCACTCTCCAAAAAGAAACAATAGTTTTGTAAAGTTGTTGTCTATCTAGGTTAAAGGTGACCGGTGGTATTTTCTTATAAACAAAAGTGATGTTAGTAGTAGTAGTCTAACCTAGTATTCTTAAAGCTCATGTGGTGTGGGTTAGGGTTACAGTATGTACCGTATATACAAGTGTTCTGTGGCGTGGATTGATCTCGTATCATCTTGTGTGTCGAGTTTGTCCTTGGGCATGGGCACTAGTTTTTGGTTATTTTTTTCTTTTGATTGCCTGGCTGTGTGGGATTTACATGGAGGATCTACATACTTCTATTAGGAATCAGCATATTCGTATTAGTTTCTCACTAAAGGCTGTTGTAGGCATTCCTGGCTGCCGCTGTTCCTGTCAGTCATGACAGGGTCACATACCATCATCCTACCCCTGAAGAGAAAATGACACCTAACTAAAAGAACCAGTGTGGCCCCACTTCCTCATGGCCAACCTGTCTAAGCAACATTATGGCTAGACTAGCTTTGCCAGAGGCATACATCATTCATGAAGGTAAAATAAAATGTATCTAAGGTTGTGTTATTATTCACTTGATGACTCTGTGTGTGTTTCTGGCCCCATCAGCATACTGTAAAACCCACATGGAGCCACAGCAATTGTAGAAGATCTCCCCTACCTCATTGTCACCTTTTTTATTTCAAAAACCAAAAAAAGAAAATCATTTTTCAGCAACTTCAATGACAATGGGTATTGCTCAGTTATAGATTAATAGCAAAGGACTTGCTTTAAAAGAAAGAGAGTGGAAGACAAAAGAGAGCAACAGACAGGGGGAGGTTAAAGAAAGGGCCAGCTACTGAGATGACAATTGAGTTATAATATCATGTCCTTAATGAATAATTAATTTGATGGTGCTAAGGTCCCTTAGAAGGTATATTAAATTAGTTCTGCCATGTCTTAAAACTTAGATATGCTTCATTAGTGTGGAAGATGGTGGCAGACGTGTTGGGTATTCACTTAAGCCTGTTTTAGCTAATGATGAGGAACAGGAGACACCTTATCACCCATCAGTGATGCACAGTGTTGTATTACATTAATGTGTTAAGAGACATACTCAATTTATTGTTCCCTTTATGTCTGCTGGCCAGGAGATTCTGGACATTTGTAGTCCTCTTTTGCCATGTTTCCACTATATAGTACGGCTTTAATTTACTCACATTTTTGGTACCAGTACTTTTACGTTTTCCATGTCCACTGCAGCTAGTGTTGGTGGGATTTTCAGCCTGAATCTGTCATGACATCATCTTAAACGCAACACTTGCTGAATTCTTTCATCCACAATGAAACAGAGGATTGTCTGTACGTTGTCAATTGTACAGCCTAGTTTTGTGGGTTGCAGTTTTTTTTAAATCTGGATTGAATTCATTAAAATGATAATAATAATTATAATTGAAATTGATGGTCTCTTGGGAATTTAAAAATTGTGAGTTTGTACACGATGTCCTGTCTCGCCCTAGTGACGATTCTCTCTGACCAATTGGTGGTCAGCAGTGTTTTAACTCCACCTTCTAGGATTGGCTCAGCTCACTTAGAACCTCGACTGAAGTGATAACAAAAAAAATGTCCAGGTACCTTCCACAGCCTTTTGCTTATGGAAAGCCATAGTGGAAAACCAAAAAAGTGCAAGTAGTGAAGGTGAGCCGCATTGTGCAGCGGGGTATAAGCTCCTGGATTTCAAGTAATGCAATGTGCAGGCCTCTTTGTTTGCCAGCATTTAAGCTTGTGACCTGAAGCAGCCTTTAGCCTAAACTGTTTGATAAATACATGTTGCCTATTAGTTCTGTCAAAATAAGTGATTGGGCTTGTTTAGGTTTGTAGTAAAAGATCTTTCTTTTTCAGCAATATCCTAATGCTATCCTCACTGGGAGTCATGTTTGTCGTACTTTACCTGTATATTGTAAGTAAAACTTAGTATTTGACTTTATATCCATCAACCTTGTAAGACTTGGCTTTCCTTGAAAATGCCATAAAGATTGAACTGCTTGGAAATGACTGTATGATGTTAAAGGAACAATATAAAGTAAGCACAAATAAACAATGTACGCTGTACGCAAGAGCTTTGACATGCTCTCACATGTCATGCTATGTTGTGTGAATTCACAGTGGAAGTTGACAATAATCTGCCTTCAACTCTGTGGCCCCAGTCATTGTTAAATGAGGCGCATCATGTGTCTCTCTTTTGTGAGTTCCCTCTGTGCTTCGTATTCTCCCTATAATGGCAGTATTATTTTCCCTTTACCAGACCAGGGAAGTGCGATGGTATTACCCTAAAGTAAAACACAAACTTCTGTTTGTGCTGTCTGTCAGAGCAGACACAATGACGCAGTGTTTTGATGACAGGCTCCACTATTGCCCTTTTAAATGAAATTGTCAGAGCACCTTAGATTTGAAAAGAAAAGAATTTGATGTATTGTCTGCGCACAACAGGGCAACTATTTAATGCATGCAACCAATACACACATAACATGTTGGAGTGATGCTGTAATACAAGTAAGGAGCATTTTATATTCAGTTCTCCAATACACTACAAATAGAGGATGAGCATTTATATCTCAGTGACCATGACAGTTGAACAAACTATTTCTGTGGTGTATGGAAAGTTACAGTTTTAAACAATCTTGTTCTTTGTTGTGTGGTTTTAGCCATCATTCTCTTAACTCAACATCCTCATTCTTGACACAATGCAAGTCCTTTAGAGTGATCAGAAACATTATACACAATTTCTCAGTATAAAGCTATTATTTGAATCATGTATTTGAATAGAATTAAATGTCCAGTGTGTAGGAATATCTCCCATCTAGCATGCAATCAACTCTCTCGCACCAAGCAGTTCAAAGTACGTACTACAGCTACAGTAGCCTTCACGCTTCAAAAATCCGGTTTCTAGCTCTTTTCAATATTCTTTTCCTTTTTGTGGGCAAAGAAGAAGAAATTTGGATTTTGAGTATGTGTTGTCCTACATGTTTTCTTCTTCAAACTTGCCAGGGCCGGGAAGCAATGATACAATTTGCAACATTAGCAGCATCTGAGAGTTTATCATGTGACAGTGAAAACGCAAAAAGCGGAGCAGTATGTCCCTTACTGGCTAACGTATTTCAAGATGTTGCATTAATATGGAGCGTCTACCACAGTTTGTGCAAGTGAAAATGTAAAATTTCAAGCCAAAAGGAATACTTGGAATTGATGGTGGTAGTAAATATTCATGAAAAGTAGAAGTTTGTGAACGGGCCACACAGATTTTGATAATGAACAACTAAACACGTTACACACTGGACCTTTAAGGGAAATGCAGCTAAAATTTAATTGGAAATGATACATTTGTACAACAAATGACATAATTCTATCAACACTTGCCAAAAAACATAAAGCAGGGTTGTGTTAAATTAACTGATGACAAATGAAATCAAGGAAATAGATTGCAAGCTAGATAGCTAAGATGTATACATTGTTGGCTGTAATTTGTCCTGCTGCCCCCCTGAAAATATTTAAAAGTGTTTTAGGAGTGTTTGACTCTGACATGGAATTTCAAACATTTCATCAGCTATTATTTTGCTTTTACAAAGAAATTTAATTGATCTTATACTGAATCTTAAAGCAAAAGTTTTATGGCTTTATGTTCCAACATGAAATTTCATTGAGAAGAGATGAAGCAGAACATAAGATAAAACAAACTAGTTGGTAATTGGTACCATGAAAATCAGCTCCATTCGTTGAGATTGAACTGGCCTCTGTGGTGCAACCTGTCACTCTATAGCCAGCTTCAACACTTAGCCCAGCTCGCGCCTCCTTTTCTGCTGTGTTTGGGGAGCTCTTCCTCAGCTCATGAGTATTAATAAATTCAAAGTTTGAGGAAAATAATCTTTAAGTGTTTCCAACTGTCAGATCCTGTCAGTGCAACCACTTCTAATAGCCTGCGCCTTCCATTCAGGCTAATGTTTGATGTCTCGCTTTCATGCCCTCCTTTTTCTCCTTTGCTAAATTGCTGCCGACAGTCCTGTGTCCCCACAGATTGTTTGTTTTCGACCATGGTTGTTTTACATATCATCGCGTAACGAGGATTCATTTAGTGAGTTTTTAATGGGGGAAGGAAGTAAGTGTTCCATTGCTTTCTTATATTCAAATAGGATGTGATCATGAGTCAGGTAGCAATCTGTTGTAGGAACATGTGCTAGGGAACATGTAGGACTTTGACTGAGAACCTCCAAAGCGATGCAAAATCTTTTCTAAAAGTAGTGCAAATGTTTCATGTTTCATGTCCAAACCACTTGACAGGGAACAGCTGGGCAGGACAGTCGGGGTCAGTCAGCCTCCGTTAGGCGTCACATCAGTTTGAACAGGAGACGAGAGTCTAGAGGATCCTTTGTGTTTACTTCACTCAGTGTTTGCATCAATTCTAACTTTTAAATCACAAACAGTGGGTGAATCCAACAAAGCTTAGTTACACATTTTTATTATTTTATTAATTTAGCAACAAGAAGCTATCATCACTTGGTGTTAAGATGTGCTAAATACTCCTAGCACTCTAAAGAAAAATAGAGGGAGGAACCCAACAGGCCTTGTCAAAAGATGCAAATGAGCTTGACGCCATGTCCGATTTTGACAGACATAATTAAGGAGTTCCAATTTGGGACATGTTAATAAAGAAGACTGCAGGGCCCCCCCCAGGTCTTCACTAATCATAAAGCCTTAAAGGTGTGTGTGTGTGTGTGTGTGTGTGTGTGTGTGTGTGTGTGTGTGTGTGTGTGTGTGTGTGTGTGTGTGTGTGTGTGTGTGTGTGTGTGTGTGTGTGTGTGTGTGTGTGTGTGTGTGTGTGTGTGTGTGTGTGTGTGTGTGTGTCCGTCCGCGCGCGCGCTTCCCTCCCCAATCTCCTATTTTATTGGATAATGAACTGCTGTGGAGTGTTAGATCTCCTTTCGCAGTCTTTTGCTGAGTTTGAGGAGATAGGCAGGGAAGAGCTGCCTGAGGTGTGGTGTTGTACAGATAATTAAAAGGCAAGAAATTTGTGTTTTGCTCTTTGATCTGTCTGTCAACTTTTTGATTAGAGACGTGATAGCCTTTAATCAACAGTAATGTGATGATTAACGCTCCTAAGCTGTTGTAAATGAACCAGAGGAGCGTCAAGTTTTCACTTTCTTCTTCCCTCCTCCTCTGTACAGCTCTCCCTGAGTCCATTTCCCCAAACTGGCAAACTTTTCTCCTCCAGCGGTTGTTAAATCAGATGTTGTGTTTGATTAGCACCAACTGACATGTTGTTTTCTTCAACCTTTTAGTCGCTCTAGTCTTGGCATCATTGGTAGAACTCAAATCTCTCAATGTGTTTGTCTTCCAAATCCAACAAAATGTGCTTCTGTTAAATCTTTCCTTTCCATTGGTCTTTTGTATTTATTTTAAAAAAATTTCACATAACTTTGACCTTCAGCTTAGATATCATCATTATGTTATAACAATGTTTATATTGCTGATGATCGCACCATCATTTAAACAGCCACTCAGCTGAAAAAGTCACATAATTTAAATTGCCAACTAAAGCACTTAACATCTGTTTTTATTATTTAGGCTGACTGTGGTTGAATAAAGGTTAAATTCTAGTGTTTTTTAATTTATTTTTTCATTCATGTACGATATATTTTTTTAATATTTTAGTTGCAACAGGGCTAGCACAATTGTGTGACACAAATGTCACCACTATGAATAATGCATACACAAATTAGCTCATTCAGAAATGAGTTTTAATTCAACACTTCATACATTTTTTACAATTTAGACCAAGTTTAATCAACACATAAAAAAATAATTTTCCCAGCACTGGAAATGGAATTAATAAGTCCGCTCTGTTTGAGCTTCACAATTGACCAATCGGAATACGTGGAGAATAGGTTTATAGGCTGACCAGCCGTCTGCAGAAATTTCCTGTTTTTTTAATTGAAGACCTTAGAAAGAAATGCCTGCACATTGTTGCATGTGGGGCAATTACAGCAAGCACCCAAGTCCATTAGTTTTCATTTGGATGGTTCAGTAAGACTGGTTGATTAAGTTCAGGCAATTTGCTTTTAGAAACCCTCATTCTCCACTCAACCCGTCCCGCTTCTCAGCCCTCTGCCACCAGCAGGGTTGTCGTTCAGGTTAATTTAATCTGGTTTGTTGGAAACGTTAAAACAATTGCTTTGTGGCTGTCTATGCCTTGGCATGTCGTACAGTTTTCAGTAGTTTTATTATGGCAAAACTCTGCATTTAATTGCTCTTAGAAATCTGACTACTGGTAATTACACTAACAATCAATATCCTTTAGTTTATATTGCTACTCACCCATGTTAAGCAATGTAATAAATGAGTGGCCGTGTCAGAGTATCTGCAGCTGTCTCCACTGGAACGTGTAGGTATAGGTAATTTCATAAATGTAAAACAAGCTATTTCTTTCCAAGCCTCTTCAATTCTTATTGAATCAGGGTGAAGGGGACTTTTCTGTTTAAAAAAAAAAAAGATCTGAGAATTTGAGGATGAAGTGGAGTAAAAAGAGGAGGGGTAACTCAAATAGAAGAAAAACACAGCTTTTAGTTCTCTCCACCCCTGTTTCGCTTTAAATAAATGGTTTTATTACCAGCTGCTCTCCTACAGGCCTGGTCATTTATACCCATTAAACTTGCGTCTTATCACCCATAAGGCGCCCTTGCGTCTCTCCATCCACCAATTGTCTATAATCAGCCATTTAAAACGGCAGCGGAAATTTCTTTTACGCCTTGCTTCGGTCTGACGGACAGGCAAACGAGCCGGGAGGAGGAGAGAGGGATATTTTCTATGGAATGATGAATAGGCCAAGTTGAGTGGCTGACTAACTGAGATCTGTCTTAATCAGAAGTGATTTGTCAGAACAGGAGCTCTGCGGGGTCAGGGCACATGCAATGAATAAAACAGAGCCTGGCGAGGTGAAGAAAGGCCCCAGAAATCCACCCTGACTGCCCACCACCACTCATACACATGCAAGGGGAAGGGCCTATGCATAGGCTAAGTCAGAATGGACTGGCTCTGCTTCTACATGCTCAGAATATTACTTGTTTTGGGCCTTTTAAGTGTTCAGACTCCTGCAAGAACAAGCCAGTGTCATGACAAACTACCTTTACAGTGTGCTGGTAAAATGGAATCAATGAAAATCCCAATTTCCAAGACAATGCAGTTCCACAATCCATTTAACTCTTTATTTAATCATTTATTTTCTATCTTTCAAAGTAACAGTTCCTGATTAACATGATGCGATAGTTTGTTATTATTATAAGCAACATGTCACAACCTGTGACCTAGCATTTGGCACTTCTTTATTTTGAGCTATAGCTCAGTGCCAAGGTGCTAGCCTCATGGCCTGTGGGCTCAGCATTACAAATACATCCCAGTGTGGGTACAACTTTGATGGAGGTGATGAAAGTATGTCACCAGGCAGTTGTAGACTTGAGAAGTCCTTAAAAAAAAAGCTTTTCTGGAAGTGTACAAAGACAGGTAACTTTATTCACCTGGGAGTCACAGGCATAAAAGTTGACTGCTGCACTCCTGTGTGTGTGTGTGTGTGTGTGTGTGTGTGTGTGTGTGTGTGTGTGTGTGTGTGTGTGTGTGTGTGTGTGTGTGTGTGTGTGTGTGTGTGTGTGTGTGTGTGTGTGTGTGTGTGTGTGTGTGTGTGTGTGTGTGTGTGTGTGTGTGTGTGTGTGTGTGTGTGTGTGTGTGTGTGTGTGTGTGGCGAGCTTGAGAGAGACAAAATATATGGTCTAACATTTACCAGACTCCTCCTTGTTTCCCCTCAACCCTCCCATGGGTTAACATACCCTGTTTGTTGGAGTGTGTGGCTTGTGTCCCGAAACAAGTGTGTGTGGTAACCTTCAAAAAGTGGTCTCAACTGCTTAATGAAAAGGAGCTGTGCTGAGCCTCAGAGCACACCACTGTCAGGTCTTGTACCCTTTCAGCTCTAAGGACAGAGGGAGCAAGGCAAAAAAATAAATAAAAATAAATGCAACACAGAAAGAGAGACAGGGCCCCTTTAGACAGTGTGTAACTGCTCTGAAACAGCTCCTGTAAAATAGATGATACCTCCAATTAAATGTGTCCATGGACTGGAGAAAGTTTAAGGCTGTGGAGGTGTGGATGGTACCAGAATTGTTGGCTTTCTGAGCTGGATTGTCCTGAATCATTGGCAGTTTGTGATATTTACATTTCACGTTTTATTTTAACAATAATAAATCATTAGTTGATCCTTTTCTTTTGAGAACCCAACAATAAGAGAAAATGACTGAGCCTTGCTCTTGTTATCACAGTAGACAAAGAAAAGCCGCAAATCAAAATAGTTTTTTTTAAAGATTATTTTTGGGGGCTTTTTCCCTTTGATTATAGTGACAATGGATAGACATGAAAGGGGGAGAGAGATGGTGGGATGACACGCAACAAAGGGCCGTAGGTCGGATTCAAACCCAGACCGCAGCAGGACTCAGCCAACATGGGGCGAATAGTCTTACTGGGTGAGCTAGAGGCCGCCCCACAAATCACAATAGTTGATTGACTTATTGTTGCAGCTCTATTTAAGAGTCGGAGCAGACAGAAATGGTTCTCTCTGACTGTGTTTGGCTTGTTTTATGGTGCTTATTCTCCACTAGTGAAGTTAATTGTCCAGGAAATATATATTTTTGTCCATGATTATTAACAAAAGGTTTAGAGTGTTGAGCTTAGATAAAACACAGCTAGACTGTGTTATGTCAATAGTGTGTCTAATTCCTGCTCAAGCCATTACTTCCCCATTTATCTAATTTGTGCCTTCAACTTTTCTATATTAATTCCTCTCTACAGTTACATTAGAGGACTGAGTAGAATTAAGGTTCTCTGGTGTGAGTGTAATGTAATGGAATAATGGGCTTGTTAAATGGACCTTTGGGGATGGGGATCTTGAACCAGTGAGTCAGAGCAAGGCCTCTGGGCCGGGGTTATTTAAATTGTTAATAGCTGTTTAAACAGGAGTTGGAATATTTAAAAAAACTAACGAGCAACAAGTCGTGGACAGTAACACAACATTTTTTTCCCTCTCTTGTTTTGTTTTTTATCAACTGTACAATTTTCTTTTTTTTAATACCCCACAATTTTGTCATGGTCACATATTCTATAAATCTTTGGATTTTGAGCAGTTAAATGTGCTGTTTAAATTTGAATATGTAATATCTTAACATTGCAGAATCTTACGCACCAAAGTGCAATTTAAGGTCAGTGACTAACTAAATCTTCCCACATCAACATGAGTTGAGATATTTTTTACTGGAGGGACCAGTTCATTGTATTTCATTCAGCTGTTGAAGTCTGGTCTACATCTGAGTTTGATGTAACATAATGTCGCATATGGGGATGATGATGATGATGATGATGATGATAATGATGATGATGATGATGATGATAAAAGGATATCACAAAAGTTATGTGAGTAGTTTCTTGCATAACCTTTCATTATTCTTCTGTGTTAAATTTTTTAGCTTTTAATTTAATATTTTGTACCATTTTTTTGCCCATCAAGTATTTTTTGCCGTAACTAATTGCATTTCACACAGAGCAATGGACAACAGGACTTAAATAAGATGAATGGAAATGTAGATACATGCCAGAGAAGAGTAATGCAATGGGAGATACTTGATAAACACAATACATTCCCTTGGGAGGCGTTGTGTACACCCCCTAATGGCTCAGTCGGGTGGTTGGGGGGGGACGAAATCTCCCATAATTTCTTTCTGGGATTGATGAGAGATTTTGGAGGACTACAGAGAGACTTTGATGGCCACACTGTAGGGCTGGGCAATATATCGATATTGTATTGATATCGCGATATAAGACTAGATAGGGTCTTAGATTTTGGATATATCATAATATCCTAATATGGTAAGTGTTGTCTTTACCTGGTTTTACAGGCTGCATTACAGTAAAATGATAATAATTAAGTAATATTATAAAAGTAATTTTCTGAACTTACTGTTTTAGCTGTTCTATTGTTTACCTTTACCCACTGAGTCATTAAATCATTTCTGGAGAATATTTATCAAAAATGTCATTGTGTAAATAACAGTTTCTTAAAGCACCAATAGTCAACCATACAATATCGTCACAATATCGTCATTGAGGTATTTGGTCAAGAATATTGTGATATTTGAGTTTCTCTGTATTGCCCAGCCCTAACACACAGCCAAGCCAATATACTGTAGAGCACAACTGACCTTTTTTCCTATCCTTTAATAAATAGAAACCTGAATCCACTGTGGTTCCCATCTCGTCCTCTGAACCGCTTGTATTGCCAAGGCTATTCATCATTTCTCTTTCTTTTTTGTTTTTACTGTTTGTTTGTTACCTAAACATTCACAAAAACATGATTGTCTTTTAAAACATACCTTAACAGAATGTGTGTAATGATTTCTCAGTGCATCGGAGGCCTTTTCTCTTGCTTCCTCATCCATCTTTTTACACATTGCAAATCTTTCTAATAATGCACTTGCCATCAAAAAAAACCTGCTGCAGTCCTTGTCACACTCATTTATTTAAAAAGAAAGCCACAGCCTTGACAGAGATGGATAGATGTGCTTATTTGTCTCTTTAACAGAAGATTTCGGCAACTACTCCCGCACAGGTTATTCCTTGTTCTTCTTCAATGGGGACGGGGGAGGGCTTGTATTTTATGGTTATTAATACCTGCACTCAGTCTTTTAATCTGCCCTATTTGTCACATCTGACTGTCTGACTGCACTGTTTAATCTGGGTATCCTTCAATCTGTCTCATCCCAGATTAGAAATTAATGAAGGCAGGAAGAGACACATTTGAGTCACTTACAGTGTAGGGGGGGGTAAAAGGGATGGGATGAATGGGAGTCGTACGCCGTTCATTTGACAGTGCTCTGCCTTTTTTCTACTTTTCCCTGATTCCCTTTCTCTGTCTCTCTCCCTCTCTCTATCTTTCTCTCTGTTTTTCTCTCTCTCTTCTCTTGTTTAGCTGCCAGATGTAGCCAATTTTTGCACTGCTCCCCCCAAACAGGCGCTCAGCACGTGGGCCCTTTGGTGTGCGGCACCTGTGTAGTGTAATACAGACAGCAACTGCGTTGTTTATTCCGGATTTGTTTGGTGCGCTTGAAAGCCTGTCTTTGATCCATGCAAAGATTCTTCACTTTTTTTTCTTTTTTCCCTGATTCATCCACAGCCTCCCTCATTTTTAAAACGCTAATGCCATAGCAGTATGGTTACATTGATGGCAGCAGTGTTTTTTGTGGGTTTTTTTTTTTTGGGGGGGGGGGGGGGGGCTTATTTAGTGTATCTTTTTTTTGCTTTCTTTCCTCATTCTCAACCCAAGGGACAGGGAGATGACAGTGACCACTGACAAGCTTGTCAGGTGCCTTGTCGGAGATGTTTTATAACTGAGCGCTAATGTGTTTACATCAACAACTGACGAGAGGCATTTAAAAAGAATGGCCTAATGAATATTGCATTAGTTGAGTGGACCCCACTAGCAGGCTGGATGCGGGGGTATTGTTGCCTAGAACTTGTTGTCTATTTACTTCAGCATTTTAAGAAGGCTTAAAAAACACTTACACTAACCCGTGGCTGCAATATTCTTCTACACTCACATTTTTTCTTGTTTTGACATTTAATTTTGCAAATGTCAGACACACACTCTTTTTACATTGCACCTGCTTCTCTTACAGAACAAGTGGGTCAGGAGATTCTTTCCAACCTGCACAGTGACCGTGAGAAGATCCAAAGAGCCAGAGAAAGGGTGAGTACGCACACGCCACCTGCACACACTCATCTGTCTATTCTAACAAGTGTTTGTGAGACCGAAGAGGTGTTGCAGCTGGTTAGCAACATTGACAACATTCACCACCCTCTGCATGGTTTGCCAAGTAAACACACACAAACATTGCACACACGCTGGTCCTGGGTTTGCTTACATGTGTGCACACACTCAGTCAGCAGAATTGTATTGACAAGGTACTTAATGTGCTTATGTATTGATAGCACTGTATTACATTCAAGTAGATATTTTGAGTCAGTATCACCCAACAATTTGAATCTTTTATTTAGTTAGATGAGATCAAATGTTGAACATATCTTGCCACAATACATTAGTTAAATCAGCTTTCTTGTGGCTACATACTGTTACCTGTGCACCTTTCTCCAAGATCTTCCTGCTTTTCTTCTTCTCACCTGAATTGGGATAACGTTGCCAGCTGCCATCCTTCCTCACTTACCCTCCTAAACTTCTCAGCACTCTTCTCCAGTTTCCCTCTGTCCTTCCTTCTCTTCCCCCGCCCCCCCACAATCCTGAGCACTGCCCGTCCTTGCATTCAGTCAGCCAAACCGACAGGTAGGCAGAGACAGAAAAGACCAAACACAGGAAGGGGGCCCAGCACTGACGGCACCCTAAACGCAGAATGCTTAAGGACCACAACATGGCAGTAAGCCTTGCACAAGCGATTTCAAAGGAAATCAAACATCTCCTTTCAAAATGGTCCACAGTGTCTACTGAGAGTACCTGCTATCTGTTTCTTTTGTCTCTCTCTCTCCTCTCTCTCTCTCTCTCTCTCTCTCTCTCTCTCTCTCTCTTTTGCTCGCTCTCTCTTCTTCCCATGAGTCTTCTTCTCTGAACCCCCCTCCCGACCGCATGTACACACACACTAGGGCACATAGGGCTTTAAAGGCAATATGTGGGGCAAAAGTAAAAAGAAATTTAGATGTAAAGACATAGGATGTAAGGGCTGGTTAACATCTCTTTTACAATAAAGAGATGGTGAAGGTGGTGTAGTTTTAGCATAAATGCCAACACATGAACCATCCAACACACACACACACACACACACACACACACACACACACACACACACAAAACCCTACGCTCAGCAGGGGGGGTGGCTTTTTGTCTTGCTTTTATGGTACAAATAGAAGTCAATGGAAGGTTTCAACACAGGGTCAAAGCAATACACACAACTCTGAATCACTGAGTGGATTAAAGAATGATATTCAAGACAGGTAGCAAGGGGGGAATGTTTTAATATTTATCGCCCAAAAAATTATTTATATCCTTTAATCAATAATTCCATGATATAAAATTATTAATTTGAGAGTATGAATTACTAATTTCAATGAACAAAATAAGCAATTTGTGTGCACATATTATTCATTTCATCTCCCAAATGATGTATTCTTGCCTTTTTAAATGACTTAATCGGGTTACCACGTTTGTCCTCTGCCTTCTCAGTTAATGGGATGCCCATATTTCCCCCTTTGCATTGTAAGGGTTAGGGTTCATTTATCTGTAGTCACAAATCAGGCACCATGAATGAAAACATTTGAGGGTATCTCAAAACTGTCACCTAGCTGCTAGTCTGCTGCCTAGGCTCTTTTCCCTAACTGCCCAGAACAGACACAATAAGCTATAACTTCAGTGTTATCTCAACACTAGATGGGAGAAATTCCACACATTGCACCTTTAAGACTCAAATAAGAATCTCTTCGTTTTGCACTTTTCATCTTAAATCTGAACCTTTTCCCTTTACTTTACTAAATGTCCTCTTTTGTTTGGCACTATAAGATACAATTCATATTGATAAAACACTGTTTTCAGTAGCATAATAATAGTAACAGATTTTTATCCTGGAAAGTGACCTTGGGTGTCTTTGCTGCAAAGTTCTACAACTAACTGTACATTCAAAATGAATCCTCTTGTTCGTTCCATATAGGCGACCACAGCTAATTTTAGACACTCAACTGCACAAAAAAATGCAGTGGGTTTCCATTTCAGGTTAAGGACGAAAGCATTACATTTGTTGAGAGGCTGTGGAGAGAGAGAGAGAGGAATGGAAAGAAGGAATGATTCAGAGAGAGATGTATTTTGGGAGAAAGTGTGAAGTATCTAGGGGACAGATCTGTGGGTAGAGGCAGACATCATGCAACTGTAGGACTTGTTGTCTTTGCCAGAGGGCCCATACCCCAGGTCCCTCACCTCCTACCCTGTACCACATGTATCCTTGGCTCTCGCAACCTGCATCACACCAACCCAGGCTGCCAGAGGGTAGGAAGGAAGGATAGAAGAAGAGGGAAAAAAAGTAGCAGTAAAGGAGGGGTGGGAAGAAAGGGTGAATTGCAGGCAAGAGAGATGACGGCAAGAGGAGCCAGAACAAACAGGAAATAGAGTAATGCTGGAACCATTGTAGAGAAGAGGAAGGTTGGAAGAAGATATGGTAAAGTAAGGAATTAAAAATAGAATAGAATTCAGCATGATACACTGATGAAAACATACTGTGTGAAATTGGCTTTATTGGGAAAGCAGTTATCTCAGAGAGAGATGAAGATGAATGACTTCCTGCTGACTCCAGAGAGAGAGCCTCTCTGCAAATATTCTTCCCCGCACTCCCTTATCATTCTCTAGAAGTGCAACAACAGGTAGACGTTAGTGGCAGCTCACTCAGTGCGGTGTCAGCCTTTTTTTTTTTTCTACAGTCACACTCGCACCTTGTTGGCAACATCTCTGCCAATTCCTTTTCCTAGTGAAAGTCCCTACACCTGATAAGTGGATGCAATGAAAACATCTCTATGACCCCTGAGAGGAAAAAAGTCAGAGAGAAAGAAGAGAGAGCAGATGGAACAAGAGAAGGGAAAATATCCACTGTAATTAGCCCTGAATAGCTATGTTCATTATTTCATTGTGCCTTCAAGGACTCCCTGTGCTTGTTATGTACAGTACATCAACAGTAAACGGCCCTTCTCACTATTTTTCCTACACCATTCTATTTTTTTCTTCTCTTTTTATCACTTTTTTATTGAGAAAGGCACAATATTAACCACATTACACATCACAGATTAAGCCCTTTTTTCCCATCCCTTAACACACATAAATGTAAAACATTCCAAAACTAACTAGCTGGCTAAATTACGATTAGATTAGTCGTCTATCTATACAGTTAATGTTACTGATGAATTTGTCGGTTAGCCCAGAGTGGTTAACCGTGGTCAAAACAATCATACTAACAGCATTAGCTACTTGTCAACCAGCACGTTTACAGTAGGCACCAAAGCACGTTTCCTCTTCGGTCCCCCTACAGGTTGGAAGCAGAACTGTCCATTACTGTTATTATTAACAACATTCAACAAGTTAATGAACCACTGAAACGATTTTGGAAACATTATTTTTAGGTACAAAAAAATCTTTGGTGTGGGATCGACCAATATTGAAATTAGTCAGTATCAATAAATAAGGTCTCTGTTGTATTACATGTCCTTTTAAGTGGGAATCTGCTGTTGACTAGTTTAACAGAGATTTTCTACCAATAAAAAGCAGCTAAAAATGTCCTAGTGTATAGACTAAATGTTATGTTTGGGTAAATCCAGCTTTTTAAAGGGGGGTCTAAAAGTATGTTCAGTTGGGGGTTGTCTTTAGACAAGTTAACCAGTAACCTGAAGGTAAAAATGCAAGTTCCCTGTCAAAGGATCTCTGATTCATCTCTCTAGCTTGCAACTGACAACTTTGGGTGGAATGATAAAGTGTCAAACTTTAGAGGTGCCTTCTCAAATTGCCCTTGAGCAAGGGACTTTGCCTTGAGGCCAGTAGTAGAAGGCTGTGCAACAGTATAACCTACATGCTTACAGTACTACTGTAATAAGTATATTGACTTTATTGTTGTAACGCATTTTCAGCAATTCTGTTTTTGGTAAGCTTTGTGTGTAAATGTTAAGCTTGTCCCGTCGCCATTAATCAATTAATCTGTTGCTAATATAAGATTTTGTGTGTTCAGCCCCAATATACTTAATCATGTAAAAATAAGTAACCTTTCCTTCTTTCTCTGTCTTTTAATTTTGCAAATAGGTGGTCAGTTGTTGAAATGTTGTATAAGCAGTGTATTTTGTAGTCAGAGTACATTTCTATACTTAATAATATAATATATAATATAATCTTGTAGACAAGACTTCGATTGTGTTTAATAGCCTTGAGTGTTGTTGGATCAGAATGGAAACTAAAACCTCTTTTTTTTTTTTCCCGGTTCTGTCCCCTCAGCTGAGAGAAACGGACGCCAACCTGGGCAAGAGTTCTCGCATCCTTACCGGCATGCTGAGAAGGTAAGAGGCAGGTACGGACCTTGTTTCTGCACCTCTCTGTATATAACTATGCTGTGATCGTGCTCCAAGTCATCACCACCTAATTAGGTTTATAATTAGATCAATGTGTCTTTTCCATTATGATTAGTCTTAAACACTGTGTTGTGTTTGCCCACATTGCGTAACATTACATTGCTTTAACAGACAACACTGGTGAGGATTAATAAACAAACAAATGAAAAATGGATGATGGCATACAGAACAAAATATTATAGTTGATAATGCAATGCTTGACCAGTAGTCACCAGTTGAATTGTAACAAATTGATTTTGTTCACTTAAGTGGAATTTTATTTGGATGACAATTATCAAACAACTCAACAAGGTACAACTGAAATTTATAATTGCAATATTTGGGTAATTTTATACAGTATAATCATATTTTTTAGGGCCATGTTTTCTTTAATTCTGAATTCTAATGATTCTGATTAGTTGTATATTCCATTTATATGACACATACTGTATGTCTGGATGAGCAAACAAACTAAACTAACCAACTGTGTGAATGGCTGTTCTGTTACATGCAACTGTATTAGTGTTAAGTGCTACACAGACAGAAAAAAGGAGTAGCCCAGCATAGTATCCTTCAGAAAAAGGCTGGAAAGACAAATGTGCCCACTGTACATGTCTCCATTCTTTTCTTCTTTTTGCCTTTTGTTTTTCACAAAACGCACTTATAACCCATATCCATCTTGCAGTCTTTGTCTCTCTTGACTGCTAGTTCATGCACAAGGCAGCCCCCAACAATCACGCAAACACAAGCATTCACACGCAAATATTTCAATAGTCCTTGCATTATATTATGCACCCGCCACCTAGCACACACACACACACACACACACACACACACACACACACACACACACACACTATACACACACACACACACACACACACACACACACACACACACAGTAATGTCTTGTCACATCTCCATTTTATAAAAGGCCTCTGTGCCTACCCCTGAACCGTGACACCATGGTTTTGTTTCTCACTCCCTCTTTCTTGTTTTTTTTTTCCCTCCCTGTCGCCCGCTGTGGATTTTGATTAAGAGTAATATGTAAATGACACCGACTAAATGTAAAATCCTCGGGCCAGGAAGGAAGTGCCAATTGAAATAGATGCTTCAGTGCCCATAGACAATTTGGAGGGCGACTCACAGGGCGGCCGGCAGTTACTAGAGAGGGAAGGCCTGAGAAGGGTTGTGACGCCGACTGTAACCAATATTTCTGCATATGTCTCCATTTTGTCAAGTCTTATTATGGGAAGAGTAGGGGGATTGTGGGGGGTCAGCTTGCCTGGCTTGTCACCCAAAGCTGTCCAGAAATCATTCATCATTCCCTCCTCCTTCCCTCTTTTCTGCCCTCCTCCTTCCCTCTGGTGCTGAAGTAAATAACACACTCATTTCAATATTATCATATTAATGTTAAAGTTCAGCTGTCACCTAATGGGAAGACTTAATCAGACGTAGCATTTTAAGAGGCAACCTGCCACCCCGCTCCTACTCTCCAGCCTCCTCTGTTGATGTGACTTTCCTCCTCTAGTTAGCGCCCCACTCAAATCAGGATTTATGAGGGCCTTCTAAAGTGTGGCCCGGCAACGAGCCTCCTCGACTACTGCCCGCCTTTCTGCCTGATGAAAGCTGCACAAATATACGCCCCCTCCCCCGTAACTCTAACATAAAGTCTTTTCTTGTTTTTATTGCTTTGCGTTTTGAATAATAGAAAATGTGTTTTGTTGTATGGTTGTGGGCTGGAAACGTCAAATCTTAAGTAATTTATAACCATAGATGGAGAACTGAGAGCAAAAGTTCAGGATTCTTCAATGGTATTCCCCCCCAACCCCCTTTTAGGCAATCTGTCCTCATTTCCCCATTCATTTCATTATTTGCTCCTCGGTTTTCTGTCTTATTTGTGATTGTGTATTTGTGTGCAATGTCAAAGCAATTGTAGTTTCTTTACACTGTCGGGGGGGGGGTTGCCTTGTCATTCTCCACTTGTTGGTCTTAGCTCTAGCAGTAGTGTATCACTTTAGGTCTACCAGGAGTGTGTAAAGGACTTTACAAATAGGTGAGTGAGTGAAGTAAACCATTGCTGTTGAACTTATGATGCAAACTTGAGATGGACACAGATCATCACTTATGCACAGGATGATACATTTTCCCTGTTTTTCATTATTTGTTTGTTTTCCTTTTTGTTGTAATGCAGTAATTAGCTCAATTTAAAAGTCAATGTAATATTTTTGTCCAAGCCAAGAGTTTCGAACAATTGTTTTACATAAATAACAAGGAGATGTGTGAGATTGAGCATGTTTTGCCACTAAGCTATGGTAGTTATCCGATACATAAATACTGCCGCAATTTTGATTATGAAAAGATAAATTGTGTATTTTTTCATTTTTTGTGTAGTTTCTTTTAAATTTAAACCTCTTCTTGAAGTGTCTTTATAGTTTTGGGGTTTCACCCCAGCTGAGAAACAATTAGACACTCATTAAGCTAGCTGTCAGAGTTCAAGAAAGCCAATTAACTTAAAGACTTTGTGAATATCACTTATTGTGAGAAACATTCAGAGAAACACATCTTAAATGGCTGTTGGATGGTTTGAAAATTAACCTTCACACATTTCTGACTGTGAAACTCATCACTGCCAATGAGGGTAATTGGAATAAAACACTGTTTATAGGTGTTGTTGATTGGCTGGGTCGTGGTTGATGACTAGTCTCAAACTTCTGTCTCATGTCAGCGGTCCTCATTTGCTTAGTGGATGTCAGTGGTCTAGTTGTAGGCATCCACTCTTAGTTCATTTTTAATAACATTTTCTAAAATTCTTGGGTTTTAATTATACCTTGACAGGCACAATGAGACAGAAAGGCAATCCTGATGTTATATAAATATCTATGATCATTAAATATTCTATTACCATTTAATTTACTTCCTGTTTAGCACTAGCACCAGTCCTTTTGTACCACAAAGTAAATATTTTGGCTACAGCATTGCCTTTTTAGTGTAGCTATCTAATGCCCATCTTCCAGAGGAATGGGCCATCCGGCGGAGTTTCTCTGGCTCAAGGGCTGTTGCTCAAAGTACAGATTTTACTCCTACATACGGACACAAAGATTTTTGAAGCGGCTAAGGAGAGAAAGCCACCCCCCTCTTTCTCTTGCAAACTCAGTCTAAACTTACATTAGACTGACCTGTAAAAACGTTAAACTAAACTGTAAAACTAGACAGTGCTGATCAAATATAAACCAAGACTCTGTTACTGTATTACCTACTTATCGCCTGAAATGTTTTAGAAACATACTTTACAGTAACTTACCCTTTAACTGTGATACAAGATTGTTTTTTTTTACCAGCCGGCCGCCATATTGATTATGTGACATGCTTGCATTACTTTACCCACTGTTTATTGGTTTGGTGCGGCGCAGTGCATTCTGGTAGTTGTAAATGTTCTACTTTTTGAGCAAAAGAGCCATTCTACTGCATAAACAGCCCAGTTTTATGAAACGACCCTCTTTCCATACTGTAACATATTCAGGTAGAGATGGCTCTAGATTTTAATCTTTGTTGCCATCAAGTAACTCTAGGATTGCTCTTTTGACAGTGAACAAACACTGGTTTATTTGGGACTGAACTTTGTAAATTTTAGAGTAAGACCAAGGGTATGGATGTCTTTTATCAATCAAGGCTTTTAGCGGTTAGTGGGTTAAATATTTTTTCAGGCTCACAGATATAAGCTGAACTATCTCATGTAAAAGGATTTATATGTGTACACTTTGATAAGTGGATTTTCACCAATTTGATCAACTCTGAAAGGTGTATAGGTTTGGTACAGTCTGCATTGAGAAAGGTTACCGCCTACAGTTTGGAGCACTGTCCCTGATTAGAGAGCCTCAGACCGTTTGATAAGGCGTCTGTTGTTTCCATGGCAAACTGACACTATGGCTTCTCGTAAATACAAAATGGCCATGTGACTGTAGTGTAGTAGTAAGTAAGGTTTATTTGTGTAGCACCTTTCACAGATAAAAAATCACAAAGTGCTTCACAGTAAAATGTAATACAATACCAACAAAATGCAATACAATGCATAAGACACTTTAAAAACAAATGGAAAACATAAAAACAAAACCATTTAAAAAATATATAGTGTGGGCCTTCCCTTTTGCTATACTGAACATCTCAAGCATGTCACCCTCCACGGTCAGAGCAGTTGGAATGGGAATGCGGCTCTAGACCCAGTTAGGACCACTGGGGCTTCTGGCAGCTTCACGGAAGGAGGCAATGAAGCTGGGAGGACGTGGGGGGGGGGGGGTAATGTATATTTTGAAGCAGAGGGGTTGTCTGCTCTCGCTGGCAGCTGATCCCACATGCAGGTGGTCGACTCAGTCGCCAGGCAGATCAAAAAGTCAAGCCCCCGGGTGGACCTCGCTTTGAAATGGGAATGGGGCCTAGATATCAGACAGAAAACGTAAGCAAGCTCCCAGCCACAGAACAGCTCCATATTCATGGCTGAGACTGGCAGCAGCAACGGGCAGGCGAGATGGACAGAGCCTCGTCTTCAGGAGAGGATTCATGCACACTCTGGACACTGATTAAGAGATCAGCCCATGAGCTGGGGTGAGGATGATGCTGTAGCTCACAAGCTGATGCAGCCACAATTTTACCAAGACACCAACTTCCTTTCTTGAGACGTTTCTTGCCAAGCTGTCTTAATGTGCGGCCCAGTTCATTTTTCTGATTTTACACTGTGGGTACACTTGACTAGTTCAGTGCAAATATAGTACAGATAAGTACTCAGTCCTGTTAAACTGTTGATCTTATTAGGAAATGGAAAAATAAACCTTTTATTATGACTAATTGGCAGAGTAGGAATATCCTATTTCCAATTCCTCGCTTGGAAATAATTCCTCGCTTCACCCACATGTGAACAGTTTCATAAGCCAAGAGACCACAGTGCATGGCCCCAGGAAATCATCTGGAGAAGGAAACTTTTGATTCCTTAAGATCTGTAAGTTTTGCCTCTATCCTGTATTATTGGCAAATATATACTCTGTCTCTCTCTCCGTCTGTCTGGAATATTAACTACTGGGATATGTAGGTCACATCATTAATGGAATTCAACTCTACCAGTGAGCTGTGGTGGGATCGGAGTCTTGGGGCCCTCTTGATGTCTTGTTAGGAAGTTGAACAAAAGGATTAGAATTTTTTTAATTGAAGCTGAAAGATGGAGCAGATTGCAGTTCAGATGTTCTCTTCCTACCCTTTTCCTCTTTTCATTTATTTATTTGTGTTGCCCTGTTTTAAAACTGCAAAGAGCAAAGGAAAAACATATGGTGGGGTCAGGAGAGTCAGCCCAGTGGAGCAGTGGCTTCCTGGCACTTTGCTCTACCTTTATATACTATCACATGCATTTACAATCCTACACACTCTTCACATTCATCAAAATATTGGAGTATACCCCATGTCTCTGACATTGTGGAAGACACGTTTGCCCTATTTTACATTCAATTTTACTTTGTATTACTACTGAACTCATCACAGTAGCCATAGCCGAGCTTCGTGTTTTCTGTCCCGAGAGTGGCAGATCACTCCCAGTGGATCCCACTCTCTCTGATCTCCTCTCCATGTTGCTGCCACGGTAATTCCATGTACTACATTTAAACACATTCCCTTTGCTTTGCAATTTGTTCAGCCTGGCATCATTACCACCCCACTCAACCCCCCAACCCCGTATTACTGCATCCCTCTGGGTCAGTCCTATCCCTGGCCTTTTCTGCCTCCTCCAGGGAAGCATTCTGTGCTTTTTTATGTCCAGTCTGTTTTTATTCTGGCAAAGGAGCAAAGTGCTAAAGCATGAATCGTATCTGCCCTCACTGCAACCCCTAGTTAAACTTTATACATGTCAAGATGAGCGCAGCTGTTGTGTGTATGTGCATGCATATTATGGGTATGTTGAGTGGATTAAGGATGTTAGCCTGTAAAGGTATTTGGTGTTGATAGGGGTGGTTTTTACTATTGGCAGATAAACAAGTAGTAGTCTAAGACCTTGCTGGTCTTTGAGGCCCATCAGGACTCTTCTCTTCACACTCTACTCATGCTTTTTAGTAGGGATGAATTTATCTACCAATGGGTTCAATCTCATATTGACACGTTTCTTTTATAGAGAAAATAATAAATAGATTTTGATATTAAACTTCTGTTTTATTTTTATCGAGTTATTTCATGTTTTTGCTTTTCAAATGTCAAATAAGTGTCTTGTTTGGAGCTAGAAGATACTTTTTGATGTTCTTGTGTGTCTATGTGTGTGCGTGTCTGTGGCTACAGGCTGCTGCTGGGACAATGACAGGGTGCGCCTCAGCCTCATTACTCACTGCTACTCAGCCAAACAAGCACCACTGCCACCTCTCTTTCTCAGTCTCCCTCCTGCTTTATCTCTGTCTTTTTCTCTCTACCTCACCCATTAGAGAGTGCTGATGGGACATTTTTTGCAGAAGGGAAAAGATACACACACAAGCCTGGGCTGTAGAAGGTTTTTTTCTGACAAGGGCAAAGACGTGTTGTTGTTTTATATAAGGGATGCATTTGTCTGTTGAGGAATGACTCGCTTAACTGGCTGCCAAAGCCCCTCCCTACATATCTTCCTTTCTCTATTTTCTAAACCATAGTGGGTTTCTACTTTTTGATACATCAGGGCAAAGTTGAATTGTAATTATTCCAAATGTTGTGGTAAAAAAAAAAAGTGGAAGACAGACAGCTAGCTCCAAAGATGGTAAATAGTGAATGTGTTGAAATTCATTTCAAGGTAGAAGGCATTTGCAATCAAAGCACAACAAACTAAAACTAGTCATATCTTGAGTGAGACTGCTTAGCAATCACCTAGTCCCTGAACTGGGCATCAATGCTGAAATTTAGCATTCCAACAAAAAGCATTCTTTGCACCATCACTTCTCCAAATGCTTGAGGGTCAGCTATACACGACATTAAAGGTGATGCTTCGTTCGACCTCGCTCATTCCATCCGAGTTGATAGAACTTCTTTTTCCCCCTCCTTTAACCCTGACAGACTGTCGTTCTGACGAGATGACTGGAGATCAGTGGCGCTCTCATCCCTTGAAGTGGCTCCAGGTGTCACTCCAAGGGTACCCGCCCCGTTTGATCTGCCGTCGAGCGCCTTTCGGGCCACGGCACCCTCTGATTTCCCGGTCAGAGGGGAAAGAGGCTCTCCTGTCCAAAAGTTCCACTGCTACTTTTGAGTGACAGCAAGGGAGAGGGATTGGCAGTTATAGCCCTAACCATTTGGGAATGGCCTGTCTCCTGTTGTCCTTATTTCCCAGCTCCCATTTAGCAGCTGTAGGGAACCCTTTCACACACACCCTCAGAGCAGCATTGTATAGAGGTGCTCTCGATTTGATATGCTGTCCAAACAATGGAAAAGGAAACAAAATAAACATCAGATGAAACCAAACCAATTTCAATGGTCATGCTGTGGGCCTTGTCTTAATAATTTCAAACATCTTCAGATGCTTTCCAAAGTAGGTCCCTGTCTTCACTGAGGAGCTGCACAAACAAAAAGGACAGATGAAACAAAATGGAGGAATGGAGGTATATATTGCTTCAGCAAACGTAGATGCATGTATACTTCTTCCCTTTCATTTTATTACATCCGTTAGATTTTTCTCCCCACCTACTGTGAGCTTCTGTAGAAATTACAGGTGAGATCTCAGTCTGTGGCAGGGCCTGCCTTTCGTCTAGAGGGAGCAGGGGGAAAGGTGGGGGTTTTGAGAGGGGGGGGTGACTGAGAAGGAGAGGAAAAAGAGATTTATGCTTTGCAGGACTGGTGTGTTGTTTGTGGCACTCTTCCCTTTGTGTGTCTGGCAATAACTTATTCAGCACAGGGCCATTCATCCAGGGGTTGAGCGTGAGCGTCCGTCAAGACGGAAAATAATGAGGCGACAGCGGCGCAGAGGATAGCTTTCTCCCTCTGCCTAGGTCGCCCCCTCCTACTCCTCCTCCCCTTCTTCATCTCCTCCTCATCCTAGCCTCCCATTACCAGTTGATTTAAATAGATAATAGGGGGTCTTCTTCAGGACGTTTTGAAGCAATTAGAACCTATCACATTGTGTCTTATTTGACTGTTGTTCCTTCCCAGCATGCCATTGTGCATACTTCTGGGCATACTATGCAACAGCTGCCTGGAATATTGTGGAATGCCAGCATTTGTGTCAAGGAAGAGATAGGGCTTTTTTCCACTATATCTTTGTAATAGAGTCTGCATCCATATGCGCATGCCAGGCATTATTCTATCTTGAGCAATGCCAGGACATGGGATCCCTTTGCCATGATAAGTTGCACTTTGGCTGCACTGCTTGCCAGGATAAAGTGGCTCCTGCCCAAACAGTTGCACTTTACATACCTTCCCTGCACTTCCAGTCAGCTCTCATTTAATTCTTTCTCTCAGCATCTTTGTATAGTAAAACATACCAATGCATACAGTGTAAAGGGAAAACCTCATCCCCATGTGCTGTTGAACTGCATTTATATAAACATTACAACTGGACAAAAGGAATACATCATTATTACAGGTGTATCTTATCTGTTATCCAATGGGGCTTGAGGTTCTAGATTGCTACTGGGAATAGTTGTATTCCCAACAAAGATATCTAAGTACTTTTTGGAAACAGTGATTGTCTCAACAAAATTCATCAGCTGTCTAAGTTGTGTTTGCATCAGAATAGGTGGTTAAGTATAGTTTTTGCTGTTATAGTTGTTGCCCCTCAGATCTGTCTTTGGCAGGGTGCAAGAGTTTGAAATATTTACAAATGCTGAATTTTGACTCGTTCTTTTTTCTTCTTTTTAATATTTTCTTCTAACCCATCAATCATTCACTGCGCCTCTGTATGTCTGGATCTTATCCGTACAGACCCCCAAGATGGTGCAATGAAACTAAGTCAGTACATTGTTGCCATGTTGTTGATGGCATAAAAGATCTCCTTTATCACAATGGGCAAAACAATAAAAAAGAGGACCACTTTTTTTAAGGAATTTAAAAGGTTTAAAGGCAAGGCATTTGTAGGCATCAGGATTCAAGAGGAGCTCTTGTAAAAATGCTTAGCAGAACATTGGTCTCTTTTCTTAGCGAAAACCCTTACCTTGAGTGCTTTTATACTAAACACAAAAATAGATTTAGATTGTTTCTATACCAAAGGCTGGAAGGCAAAAGGACAGATCACCTCACCTATCCCTTTCTTTGGTTTGGTGGTGCTTGCAGTGAACTTTCTATGATGTGTCAATCACAATGCAGTGAACTATTACACAAAAATGTAATCAAACCTTTTTCTAATTCACTCTATTGTCATGTGAAAATTCTTGAAAAAAAAAATACAAAAGTACAATACCTAATAATCCCTTGTAATGCCTTTAGTGTTTTGTCAATTCATAATATATAATAGCATGGATAAGATTTAGATTCTTCTTCTCAAAAAATCTTTAAGTGATTCAATATCCTCAGTTTTGACATATTAGTATAACAGAACTAAATCACTTCAAACTGACACCTTAAAAAATGACTGAAGTTCAAACATAGATCATTCATTATAAAACCTAATTTTAAATTACCACTGCAGCAGCCTATAAACTTAATGTCAGCCTTCCAACACTAGATGTGCAATGCCTTAGTTTGAAATCGTTGTAATAGTGCTGTTATAGTAGCTTATATCATGGTAAATAAATGTGTGCAAGTGTTTGTTATCCATAGCCTCATTTAAGCACTTTTTACTAGATTCAGTAGAGCTGATTGCTGCCGGGTGATACTGTATGTGAAATAATGGTTCTTGGACCATGCAACAATAATACTATTTTGGCGGGATGACGATGCATATCCAATGTGATTTTAAAAAACAAAAACAAAACAAAAAACACCCAAAGGCTTAAATTATATCATTAGAACAATTACTATAAATGAAATAAGTAAAGACCAAAAACAAGTATCATTGATCTTCTGAGACCATTTTTTAATTTTTTGAGCTTGGTCTGTGGGTTGCTGTGGACCAAATGTGATGTCACTTGACAAGGTTTGAGTGCCCAGTATTTTAGAAAGACCCTCTGACTCACATTTAGCTAAGCATCAGTATTGTTTTAAAAATGAAATGCTGCAACAGAATGTAAGGGATGTTTTATACACTGCATGTGACCAATAAACAAAACAGACAGAGTCACATCCATAGTTATTTGAATTAACAAGCTCTGAAAATGACTCTTGCCTGACCAATGAGATGTGTTGAATGCGTTTGGGTAGACGATTGAATTATCACAAAATCCACTAAAACACTGTTTTGCATTCAATGTGAAACACAGTTTGTTTTGTTTGGTACTCCAAGTCTCTCCAGAGATGCCTTTTGTTCCAGTGGTGCATTCTAGTGAAAGCACGGTTGGACGTTGAATCCCAACAGTCCTTCCTCTGACTCATTCATATTTAGTGATGTTGAAAAGGCCTTTTTTATAATGGATGCCTCAAATCATCATCTCTTGTAGCCAAAATCGTAAGGACAAAGCAGAGTTATGCCACAAAAGCCTGTAGAACCTTGATCAGTGGAGAAAACCCCATTGAGGTCCAATGCCCATAGAGTCCATTTTTAGCCTAGGGACCATTGGACGTTTTCGAGATGTTGTATAATTAGACGGTATGCAGTTAATCCTAAGAGACTGTTTGGCAGGCACATTCTTTCCACTCTGAAGTTTTTCACTTGTATGTAATCGTCTTGAACATGCCAGTCATGGCTGTAGAATTCTTTGTCTTTTTGCTTCAAACAGTGTTGATAATTATATTCAACATTATTGGTAAAAGGGAAAATAGAGACATATACCTTGAAATGCTGATAATCTAGCATAATTCTGAAAAGGGATTCTCTCATGACATACCCTGGCTGAGAAATTTTAGTGAAGTGCAGTACACGTTCAAGCCCTTGGCCTGGCTTGGGTTTTGGGGCGTGAACCAGCCATGCACGGCTGGTAATGACAGGTTCCATGTTGCCCGTGGCTTGTGGCCCACTGCACTGTTTGTTTGGAGAGTGGTGCTCGGCCGTGAAGTGCTGGCCCAGCTGGCAGCAGTTCCGTTGCCCCTTTGGCCCGGTGACTGGGGCTTGTTTAGCCCACACCAGCCAGGCAGACTGGCATCTAGGAGGCAGAGATGATGGGGGGTGGGGGGCTTGCAGAGGAGAGGAGCTGTTGGCTGAGCACCCTGGTGCTAGGCCAGGCCGGCATCCAACTGGAGAGAAGACTTACCCTCTCACACCTCGATCTTCACGTCTCTGTGGCGACAGGGATCTTTGTTTGCACCTCAGGGGTCAACACCATCTCATCGCGGTCTGTCTCAGCTTGAATAAACTTGCTCACAGAACAGTACTAAAACTTTGCAAATATAAGTTACACTAGATAAAGATTAATGTACATACAGCTGATTTGAGAAGCAAGCGTCACAACTACTCAACATGGCCTGTATCTTAGCCTGGTAGCCACAAAGATAACCCCTACAAAAATATCCAATTCTTTCTAAACCATCACTTAAAGCCCTAAAACCATTGCCTCTCAACATTTTGAGCTGCTTTGTTTATTTTCTGAGTGTTTGTTAGGTCGCATGGACATCCTGTCAGCCATTGTGTAAACTTTAAACCCCAACACATATGCTGATGGCGCCAGGGCTAACATTGCTTCAGTGTTAAAGGGAAGTTGTGAGGACATTGATGTCTTGGCCTAGCATCATAGTGTCACTTTCCCAGCCTGTTTGTGGAGCCCGCCAATCTCCTGATTCTCCTCAGCTGACCTGAATGCATCGCTGAGTGTCACACACATGTGAGGAGCCTGATATTTCAGCTGTAAACAAATGATTTCCTACCATTACCATTGCATTACAGCTGCACACAGCATTCGTCTTTTGACCTGGCTCACACTGAGGCTCTGTCGGTTAGATGTTTTGCCTGACTCTTCAGGCCAAGACTGTATTTTATTTAACAAGACGTCGATGCACACCCATTCCATCTAAAAGTTTCCCTGTGGTATAGCATTTCAGAACAGACTTGACATAAACCATTCCTAAACACTGGTTTCATTTCACCAATCTTTAATTACATCGTTTGGTAGAAACCGAGGTACAGAGTTGAAGCAAAGCAGCATGTTAGCAAAGCGTATAATAGTGAGGGATACCACAGCCAGAGGATAGTGGGCCGAGAAGAGGGAAAAAAATATTGTACACAAACAAATGCTCTAAGAAAGCATAAGGTGTTAAGGGTTCACAAACTTTTACATTTTTTTCTTAATTGCTAATTGCCCAGAAGATGGGTTGGTTGACATTTAGCGATTTAAAACTATTCAATTTGTGATGGTCCTCTTATATTTTATCATAGTACTGGAAAGGGAAAGTTATCATTTAATACATTTGTCATCATTTTCAGAGTATGTTGAGTTGCTGTTAATTCGTTTAACTGTGCATACAGTACTGAATATTACTATAAACATAGAAGTACTGTAGTTTCATAGTTCCTCTGCCATGACCTTTGAATGAACTCCAAGACAACAGTCCACAGTCCCTATTCAGTTATTAATTGTTCATTAAGTATGTATTGCAGGATTCACGACTGATGCCAGCACTATTACAACATTGTTACAAATTAAATTGGTATATTTTGTGCCCCTCTTTCATTTCTTTTTTACTGTTACCTAATTTCACAAAATATTTAAGCTTAGTGTCAAGATGCCAGCCAGAGTCATTCAATTAATTGTAGGTATACCAACCATTGGGTTGCATTCCAGTTCCACAGTGTTTGAGTGTATTATGGTTCCATGAAGAGTATCATTGTAGCCCAGAGCGATGGTTAAGCCTTCCTCCAGCTCTGTGACAAAGGCGGCTGTGAGGTCGTGCCTGAGGCCAGGACTATCAGAGCTATCAGTCCAGCAGAGAAAGAGCATGACAACAAGCCCTGTCAAATAATGGTGTCAACACTGGGATTGTTTAGCTTCATTTGTGCAAAGAATGTCCATGGTTTAATGGTGACATGTCGCTGTCTATTGACTCAATGGGTCGGATTTTACCCTGTTGTCGAATAAGTTTCTCTGTCTGAGTGTGTTTTGTTGTAGAATGGCATATTGTAGTGTATGCTCTACATTGATTTGAAAAAAAATTCTCTTTCCTCAAACTTTAAGATGTCAGAAAGGTCATTTGTCAAGGATAGTTGGCCTAAAGACATACATGTGGGAGGTGACATAATAACTCATGTTTCACTGAAGCTTTTCTTTCCTGCTACTGAGATCTTATACAAGACTGATCAGAAATTCCCATTTTTTCCTATTTTTTTATTAAGTTTGATTGTTGTTCAGTCTTTCATATTTAGAATTAGGGATACTCCTGAAAGTCTGACAGTGAGCATGTAAGTTTTATTGTCCCTGATCTGAACTTACAAATTGACTTTTCAATCGTTTCTTAGTGATCTTGTGTCTGTAGTTTATGATGGGCAGACACCACAGCATCTGTGAAAACTTTTGCTTATTGCTTTTTTCACATGCAATTCATGGTTTTGAGCGATAAGATCTATGTTAAAATAAAATACAGTTTTCAGTGTTAAGTGTGGACATGCTGTTATGAAGGAGTCTTTCCGGATAGCTTTTTGCCTTCTGAACTGTCAGAATGTCCATTGTTATTGAGCCCCCTCTGCCATCCCTCACCCACCGAGTATCAGAACTTCCTTTACCTGACTGGCTAGATGAAATGATTTCTTTTCTCCTCTTCTTCTTTTCTAGTCAGAATATTGCTTCCCTCCACTGCCACGCCACATCCCCCTCCCTCTCTCCTAACGGTAAACGTTAAGATCCAGGAGTGGATCAATGACTGTTATCCTTTGATGTGCTAGGACGCATTACGAGCGGTGAGTTCTAATTGGAGCAGAGAGCTGAGGATCAATGTTGGCTGTAATTGACTGACACAGGGATGGGTGTGAGACTTTATTATCATTAATATTTAGACATGATGTGGGAGGAACCAGCCAAGGCTAAATGTACAACGGCGGTGCGAGCCTTTGATCTCGGGAGATAAGCAGATCGATTGGGGGTTGGTGGGGGGCGGCTGAAGGAAAAGAGGTCGCCAAAGTGTGGCGAGCTGGATGAACGAATTAGCGAGGCCCGCACCCTGGATTTTATCGGATTTCTTGCAGAAGTTTCCCTTCGGCTTTGGAAAGGTCATTCTAGGCCTCAGTCCTCCCCATTGCTAAACAGCCCGTAAACTGGTAGGGCAAGTAGGTTTAACAAGTAGGTTTTACAACTATTGTATTAACAGAAATTACACCATTATGCATTCAAAGAACCATGCCCAGTGCCCTGGTTTAGGGGTTTTTGTAACCTCATACGGTTTATTTTTCTTCATGAATCTTACTAGTTTTGCGATGGATGTAGATTTTTTTAGTGAGAGGAAGGAGTGATGAAGAGACATTTTGTGTTTGTCTTTTTGACAAGGTTCATTGTTTGGGAGATGTAACACAATATGAAGGAGAAAGAGGCCCTACGGGGCTCGGGGCTGCTTCCTTGGTGTCAGCATACACATGATGTTACCTAATCTTATGGGTAAAGGAGGGGGTTAGACTGTCTGATGGAACACTCCCTGTCTCGCAGCGTGACTAGAGGGGGCAGGAACTATCCACTGTGTCTGTGGAGGCTAAGGGCATGCTGAAACTGTGAGGCTGTGATGTATACCCTCAGTTCTGTCTCCTTTGTTTTTGTCACCGGGATCCCCAGGGACTGATACCTTAATCATTGTACTTAGAAGGACAAAGATGGGTAACAGGTCGCACAATAACAGGTGTGTTAGTTTTCAATGACCTGCTGCCTGATATTGGACAGAATGAGAAACCCAGCAAAATTTAGGTCAGTAAGGATAATGATCCTGAAAAGAGATTGAGTGAGAGGTGCTGTGTTGTAAAATGACAGTAGCTTTATTATGACACCCAACTTTTCCACAAAGTCCATTAATCAAATATTAGAAAAGATATGTGTTTATGTCACACCTTTTACACAAAAAAATGTTGCTCAAAGTGCGTCATAGTTGCAAATTACAACAATTACAATTACAGGCAATGTGTTAATAGAGAGCAACAATTGTTCCTCTATGTTCATCCAGTGCATATTGTTGATTGAAAACATGTCCCATTGCAGTATGAACCATTGTTTGAATGTGCTTTGATTACATTGGCTTGAACTGTATGCAATGAGGGCACTGTTTATTGTTTATTTAGATCCCCATTAGTTGTTACCATGTCAGCAACCACTGTTGGCATCAGCTCCTCTTCCTAGGGGTCACATTAAAAGTGCACGCTATAATTTTACTGTAATGTTGCAATGTAATGTTGCGCTACATGCAGTAAATAATACAGAGTGTTTGGGAGAGCTGCATTATTAATGAAAAAGCTAAAACTAAGAAAATATTGCCAATGTAAACCATTCCTTGAATTGAATTTTAAGTCATAAAAGCAGAAGGTGATTTGGTATCATATTAAGTAAAATAGAGCTTTTTTCAAACAGTATGGACGATAGGTCTGCTTTTGTCTTTGTATTAATGGCTTTCCATTCATGTGTACATCCCTAACTGTACAGTGTGCAGAGGCTAGTACCATTGTGGAAACAACCATTGTGCAACAAATGGCCCATTGTGGGACATTTGTATCATTACACCAGCTTCAGCAGTGTTAACACATATATGTTTCTATTGTGTTTGGTTTGGCAAATGTGTACAAAGCACACACTGTCTATGAATCTCATAAATAATAAACATGGTAAGATGAACACAGATATCTTGGCAGAAAGAGCTGGTATTTGCCATGTAGAACATTGCTTTTAATCAATAGTGAAAGCCAGTGTCCTTTTCTCAATGAATATTTGCGTTTTCAATGTGCCCACATTTTCAAAGTTCTTGTTTATCCCCTTGTAGGAGGCTCATCTTTCGACAGTTAATGTTAAAAGTTAGCTCAGTACTTGATACTCTCTGTTGTGTGCCCGGATGTATGCGTGAATATTTCTGAAGTGTGTTTATGTGTGCATGCCGGACTTTGTGTATTTGTCTTTATTTCTGTTGGGTGGCTCGGGTGTGTGAGCACATGCTTGTGTGCATGTGAATGAGGGAGTGAGATAAGAAAGAGATGAAGAGTCGCTCAGAGGAGCTTTCTCATTCAGAGGCGTCCCCATCTGTTTGCCTGGGCCTAATTGTTCCTGGGTGTGAAGACATGGAAAAAAAGCAACTGTACTCGTCCCCTGTCCCAGAGTTATTTCTGTAACATTAAAAGAGCGCCACCAGCACGCTCCAGATTATTGCCATGTAAATAATGGCACTTGGCTCGATTCCCCGCTAATGAATGTCATTTACTTTTCCAAACGAGGATTAATTATCGACTGAGGACCCGTCTCTCCTCCCACAGGGAGCACGTCGCAATTAGCTGCCAAAAGATGGCTGCTAATATTTGTGTTTTTTAAATACATCTATATGTACGTACGTGTGCATATGTTCCTGTGACATGGTGAATAACCTCCCAATTAACTGTCTGCTTAATTCTGAGCTGTAACTGAGAGAGACCAACGAGAAGAGAAGAGCAGCGTAATGTCCTTGCTTCAGTTGAATAAGGTTTTTGGTTGGTATTGGACATTGTTGTTGTGAAAAAAAGAGGTGAAAAAAGAGAGTTGTGCTGCTTTGGAGCCAGCCTCCTGGTTGCAAAATAAGGCCAGGAAAACAAACACAGGCCTCAAATTAGATTTTCCCAAAACATTGCATTCCCTCTCATTTTATACACCACCGTGGCCTGCAGACGAGAATAGAATAACCTGTGAAATCCGCTTCAGATTCCGAATGACACAGTCACTGGAACACTTGACAAAGGGATGCCCTTTGGATCTATCTGACGACCCCATCTCCTTTTGAAAGAAAAAATCTGAAAGTCTTACATCTTTTACCTGCTGTAATTTAGGTACGTTGTGAAACTGCCCAGCAAATGTGGATTTGCCCTCACTGATGCAGTCAGGCTATTAAAAACCTTTCCTCTTTAACTCTCATGTCAAATCTACCTCTCTTTCCTCACTCCATCCCTCCCACTCTCCTGCTTTTTTTCACCTCTGTCGCATTGCCTTTCCTTGCGTGGGCTATGTGAGCTGATGCACTTAACCCAAATGAAGGATAAGATGTGGATAAGGGTTATTTCTGTCACCAGTGGCACCGTTTGAGGTGTGGACCCCCTCCTGAGAACCCAAGACTTTGATAATGTTGCAGAGCTGAAGGGGTTAAATTTAAAAAAGGAGCTGATTTCTGAAGAGGAAATATGAAGAGATCTGTGCTGCCAGGTTTAAACCAAAAGCAATTTTCAGTTTTTGTTTTGTTTTTGTTAGTGTTGGTGTTAGTGTTTTCTTTTTTTACTTTCAATTTGTCAAGTAGCCCTTGACCAGCAGACCAAGGAAGTGGCAATAACAATCTTTGTTAAAGAAGACATTTTTATATTGAAAGAAATCCCAATGTTCATTCGATGGAGGTCGAGGTGAGAGCAACCACGCTAAAAGGGGGCTTGTGTGTCAGACATGTCCACAGAGACGGGTTATGATAATAGATAACGGTGAGAAAAGCTTCAAGGGAGGGAGTCTAGAAGAAGTGGCACTGGTACTATGCCATGGGCTATAGTCATCCACCCTCCCCCTTTTCCACAATGTTTTATGGCTAGATTTTGTAACTGCTCCCTGGCTCACCTCGCAGTGTGAAATAAGCAAGTCTCGACTATGCACCTCACCCCACCCCACAAGCTCACAGACACACGTGAGCACAGCCAAGAATGGTGTTTCTGTTTGGGTCTAAACATGTGGAAGTTTATGATCTGCTGAGAGTTTCATTTGAAATGCAGTCTTACAGTATGCCACAGTGCTTGAGGAAATATTTGTGTGTGTGTGTGTGTGCATTCAAGCGTGTGTTTATAATTTTCTTAAGAGAGACAGACTTCTTGTTTGTGCGTACTTACTGTACTACTGACATTACATTTACATTAGCAGGTAAACTATTGAAGGGCCTCATCTTTGCTCAGTGGAAATTTACAATCCTAAATGGAATGAAATCTTCTAGCATTCCTACATCACCCTCTAATCCTTTTCTACCTTTTTTAACTAGTGTCTCTGGCCCTTTCCGTACTTACTTTCTCTCTTTCTCTCTGGGAGAGGGTGGGGGGCATGCTCCAGGCTGCAGCAGGTTTAGCAGGTTCTGAGAAGTGAGAGAATAATTTTGGATCTGCTCTGTTTCATCATCTCCCGCTGTCAGAAGTTTGTTTCTGAAGCAGGAGCCTAAACACTTGCTTCCTCGGATGATGTGTCACAAGTGGCACTTTGTTGAGCAGTTTTATTTGTCTCTGGCAGCTTTTACATACTGGAAATGAACAGGGATTGTGCAGTGAACAAGTTGTGATCTCTGTTTAGTGTAAACCAGGGCTTTGTCAGAAATTGTATTCTTGTTGTGTCGTGTTTGTGTTCTTTTCTGTGTTTGATTTGTTTTTTGGGTGTGGGAGTTCCCACAGTCTCACCCAGACACTATTCTATACCCCTGACATTAAGTGTAATATTACCTTTTATTCAGTTCCCGGATATCCACATCTTCTGTATCTTATGCACCATGACCAGGAACCTTTTTGCCTCTTTGTAATGTGAATAGATGTTGAACCAAAAACACTTGGAAAACCTTTAGTAAGTGGAGTTATTCCACAAGTGCAAAGAAAAATTTCTTATTAAATTAATCATTTTACAGTGTCATTCACATTGTTGCTGACATACAGGCACATAGGAGGTGTGGTCAGGTGATGCAGCCTTTGGAGGATGTGGATATAGTGAGATAAACCTTTCTATACTGTAGTAAGTAGAACATACAGTGGATGACTTAACACAGTAGTCATTCAGTTCAGGTTTTCATGCAGGTCTGCTTTGGAATAGGAACCCTTTTGACATATAACTGTTTGTTACTAACTCAAACCCCTTGAAACTACCTGTGTAGTTCAAAGGAGGATGTTGTCAGAACCTGTGGATGTGAAGAAGTTGAAATGTTTTTTTTTTAAGTGCCTGTGCGCATGAGGTTTAAGTGAATAAACAGATAAATAACCACCAGCCCTTGTTGAACGAGTCCTTTTGGCCATGGGCCAAACAGGTAATTCCTCCGGCATAGTTTTTGAAGGGCCACAGCAAGCCAAGCCTGCCTCAGCAGTCAGACTGTCTGCACATTTCTGCCGCTGATGGCATACCAGGGGCACCATTTTCCTCTCAGAGACAGACAAGCCGGAGGATCTGATTGGCCTTCCGCCAAAGCGCACTCACAAAGACTCCTTTGACAGCAGGTCAGTCGGTTAACCAAGCAGTAAGCAGAGGGAGAGAGGGATGAGCCAGGAAAAAAAAAAACACTTCTTCACCTCTTCACCCTCAAGCTTCATTAAAAGGTTTCTTCACACAAAAAAAATTATACACTCTCCTGTTTGTCAAAAGTTACATTATTTCTCTGACTGGGACGACTGGATGCTGGTTACACATCCGCAGACATAGTCTCAGTGTGTGCAATATAATTAATGGGTCAATTTGTATTTATGTTTAATGTGTTGGCCTACATCTTCTGGGACATTTAATGCTGACAATATCACGCCTTAGGTATGTAATCATCTGCTAAAACTGACAATCGTTTAATTATTATTGCCTGTCTGAAAAAATATAAAGGCAGCCCCAGTATATATGATGAAGGTAAAATGTGTGTATTCTATGGCAGTATTTAATGCAAACTTGGAGACATTTTCTGAAGTAAATTTTTCAGAATTGGTAGATGTTTTGATTTACAGAGCGAATGGATATGTTTGAGTGAAATAATATTGAGTCTGCATTTTGACCAAGATAAATATTCGCTCATCCATTAGCTCATCCTTGTTATGATACTGATGGAGCCTTACATCTTTTATTTTCATCGTAGTAAAGCTGACACGGTAGCGCTAAATAGCTGCTGATGTTCTCCTGTGTGCTCCTGCGCTCATTATCTCTCCAGTCCAGGCCTTGCTTCTCTGCTTTCTCCTGCCGCCCATCTCCTCCCCTGTGTACCAGCCGCTTTGCATACGACTGATGTTTAAATGCTGCATTGTTAACTGACGTGGGGTAGCCCTTTGCTGACCCGGGAGGTATTTGCTCGTTTGATCATGGGGCAGCAGTTTTAATGTATTGAAGCAGTGCCGCTCCGTAAAGCCCCTAGTATAAGTGGAGATGGAGGGCGAAGGCAGGACGAGGGATCCATTGGTTGCAGGCCTGACAGTACAGAAGGAAGGTAATTATTAGAATATCTGTTGGTCAGCAAGGCCAGAGGGGACACTGCTGACCCTGCATTTCCACTTATGCTGCGATGGTGGGTGTTGGTATTCCAGGGTGGTGTTGCAAGGGCTGTGGCAAAGACAGAGAACAGAGCTCCATTGATGAGCAGTTTTGAGATTTGTATTTTTCTATTAGGGTTTGAATATTTTCATAAAAGTTTCTTTCAGTCTTGATTCTGTGGTTTCTCTTTGTTTATTGTTTGTCTTCCTGGTGTCTGATCTTCATCCTCTAAAATGGACCTCTCACCACAGCCCTTAGCCATGAGGGCTTTTATATACCCAGACAAAAGTTATGTTGATTTTCTTCTGATAAAGTTAGTATTTTTGCATGAAGCTTTTGCTATTGCCTTTTCCCATCCAGCCATCAATTCAACTCACAATCAACCCTACAGTTAAGTTCCTGTCCTTAGTTTGTCACAAAGACTGGGAGAAGTTAACCGAAAGGCCCAGTGTCAGTGAAAACCACCTTGCCTTATCATCTGTGTCACTGGGCACAAGAATCCCACTTGGCCAGCTGACAACACAACAGAAAGAAGTGTTAAGGAAAAAACAAAAACAATGACTCAAACAGTGTACAAGTTTGTGTTTACACCTTGGGACCTGTGTATCAAGAGCCTGCTTGCGCTGAAGCCAACCAGGCTCTGGCCTCTCAAAAGAAAATATTGAACACCCATACACCCTTCTAGCCCTTTTCCTTACCCTTCTTTGCCCTTTTTCTCTTTCTATCCTCTCCTTTTCTCTTTGGTTTGTTTCTTGTGGAAGTCTCTTAGAGTGACCATAGATACCAGGGGAAAGAAATATGTGGAAAAAAAAACACCTCGCTCGACTTGATCATTAATATTTGATGGACAGTTCCCCCTATGAATTTCCAATAGCATTCCATATCGGGCTTGTGATGGGCTGAAAGTATGGCTACAGATGGAGATGTCCACATGTGTTATGCTTCTACGTTTTTGTCAGCCTTGCAAATGTCACAAAGTCAGATGGAGTATCTTATCTTTTTGATGTTCACAATAAGCATGTCATCGTGTCATAAAGGTATGAATTTGCCTTTATATTCCCTTCTGAATAATCATGTTAACCGCTTTTCTAGTCTTAACAACTACTCAAAGTGCTTTTACATATGTCATTCACATGCTTTCATACACAGTGGCCGAGGCTGCCGTACAAGGCCACCTGCTCATCAGATAAACATTCACACACATTTACACACCAATGGCGCAGCATCGAGGGTTAACTTGGGGTACAGTGCCTTGCCCAAGGACACTTGAGCCTTAACAAAAGTCCCAAAGCAGCCCAACTGCCCCTTGACTTTCGAACCGCGGTTCACAGGAAAGCAGAGGTGAAACACCAATCTGCATCTCTCATGGTGCCTACCGCCCACGCTGCTGCTGCGAAAGAGAGTAAGAATGCCACATGAGTTTACCTCGAGCAGTGGAAGAAGAGAAAATGAATTGAAGGATTGTTTAACACAGGCTGTCATTGCCGGCCCTTAAGAGCTTGTCTTTGTTTCTGTTGTTCCCTATCTTTTCCCATTTGCTTGCTTCTTTGCTTAGTCTTCCTTTTTTCCTCCTCTTTTTTTTGCAAAAGGCTGACCCTGCATGGCTGCAGGCCCCTGATTAGCAGGGCTTTAGAGCGCAGAGTCTATTGACCGGGCCTCCAGAGCACTAAGCACATGTAGCAGGAGCAACAAGTCAATAACGCTGTTACTGCAACCATCCCCATCACACTGGTGGCCCCCCCTCCCCACACATTCCAAGTGCTTATTTTTCATGTGTTGGGGGAGAGATTTGACAGGGAGGCAGGCAATCATGAGGAAATCAGTGTAACTCAGAAGGCCTGGTCTGCACACTTTCCTATCTGCTTTTTTCTTTTACCTCTTTTCTCCATTCAGGACATCTGGGTCTGGCTTCAACGTTGGTTAACTGGTGATTTCCTACATGTAAAAAACTGTTGTTTGAGTTTATTCTGAACCATTATCTAACTTCCCTTTCTCATCTCTCCCTGCTTGACTCCTCCCCTCATTCCCCTCTCTCAGGCTCTCTCAGCTTAGACACAGAGAATAGGGAAGCTAGTCTGCAAATTTAATGGAGCAGCATGGATTATTTAGACTGACTAAAGCCTCCCTTGTAGTGTCAAATGGGGGGTTGTGGGATGACATTATACCCCTACATTTTTTCTCTCTCTCTCTCTCTCTCTCTCTCTCTCTCTCTCTCTCTCTCTCAGTCTCCTTCTCTCTCTCTCTTTCTCTATCTCTCTCTCTCTCTTTACACAGCGTACCTGCTGGATAAAGCGCTCTGTACCTGCATGTCCAAACAAGACAGAGCTCATGGTTCACATAATCCTTAATTGTACTGTGTTATTTCACACCAGATTGCCAGACGCGCTCCCCTAGGTTTTCACAAGTTTTACTTAACACCCTGTGATGCAGACACACACACACATGCAAAATTGCACTCGCACACACGCACGTGTACAGTACTTTGACACTTTGGCTGACTTAGTCCTTCCATACCTGCAGGACAGGTCAAGGTGTGTGAGTGGCCCGACAGGCATGAGTTCAAGTTCAAGGCAAGTTCATGTTTTCTTCCCTTCGCTCACCTGTGGCCCTGATATGAAACCTTGGCTTGGTTAGTCTGCATTCTGTCCACACTGACATACAAACATGACCTTTGACCTCTGGAGACTAACACAGGAAAGCAGCGTTAGTCGCTTTCTTTACTGGCGGACCTCCTGCTGTCCTAGATATCTGATCCATGGCAGATTGAAACCAAATTAACAACTCCATATGTAGAGAGGTCAGCCTTCCACTTTATTCCCCATGTCGCTAATTATGATAGTCTATTGCTCCCATACCTAACTATTACATTACCCTAGTGCTTTCACTATACCATACCTCAGTGACGTTTGTGTGTTTTCAGAAGTGTTTTAAGTGACCTTATTTTGAACCAACCGAGCATTCAGTTCTATATACATTTGTTAAATGCATCATTATTTAAAATGCAGATTCTTATAAGCAGAACTGAAAATACAAAAGAAAGACAATATTTCTTTTTTATGGAAGGGTTTAACATCCATGAAAAAGAACATTGTATAATGCATACAGTTTACCACAGTCTTTTAAAGGAACTTTGATTGTATATGGGCTGCTAATGCAGACTTGTGTGTATAATCATGTAAACATGCTACAACTGCTTACGTCACTTGTAATGGTTCTGTAAACCAGTATTTTTGTTTTCTTTTGTGCATTAAACATGGCACAGATGCACACTTTGGAGGGACTAGTGATGTGGACTAACTTTGTCATAGAAAATATTTTATTTTCTAACTTACATGTGAAAGAATATTTGTAGGAAAAACATCAATTTTGACTCTTAGTACCAAAAGGGACGACAATAGTCCCAAGCGTGTGTAATATGACGCTAAAGGAGATGACCAAGCGTGTGTAATATGACGCTAAAGGAGATGACCAAGCGTGTGTTATATGATGCTAAACGAGACCTTTAGTGTCAATAACAACAACAAAGGCACTTGACCAAGCGTCCATATTTTACGAGATTGGGAGTGAGAATGTGTTGCTTTGCACATGTGTATAGGAGGAGTGTGTGTGTTTGTGTGTGTGTGTGTGTGTGTGTGTTATATATTGCAACATCATCTGTATCCAGAGACGCACAGGATGTAGAACTAAAACCACACAGGACTTGATGCAAATATTTGGAGAGTTGATTTAAAATGGTAAACAAACACCATGCGGAGGAGCTTCCTTACCAGTGAGTAAAAAAAGACTCAGACATAAACACCAATATCCTCATTGCTTCTTTGTCGTGGAATCCTAAACAGACGTCTCTTTAGGCCCAAAGAGTAGGAAGTATTTATCTGATGAATGGTTTTGTTTTGAGAGGAACACAGTTTAAGTCCTTGTGAAGATAAGTGCTTTGATTTCAACTTGTATAAAACTCTTTAAACTAATAACTATGGTACACATTAAGGAAATATGTCATGTCTTTTCCCAATTACCACAACTTTAAATCATGAGTAACACTTTACTTAAAGGTATCTACATAACAGTGACATGACACTTCTATGAACATTATTAACAAGTCATAAACGTTTGACATAACGCTTCTTTTAGCAAGTGTCATTTGGTTTTGTCATTCATGACACGTTATGGTTAAGGTTATGGTTAGAGTTAGGGTTCATGTGTCATGACTGTCATGACAGTGTCATGTGTTCTCTTACGTAGAGACCTTTAAGTAAAGTGTTACCAAATTATGTTTAAACACTCAACAATAAAAAACAAAACGTTATGTCTTTTGTGTTGGGATTATTTTTTTTACATTGCGAGTCCAAAGATTTCATCAGTAAGCTTGAAGAAGTCAGGACAAATTTCACAACAGTAGATGGTGTTAGTTGTCAGACTGTCTGGATGTGTTACTCCCTGCTCACCCAACACAAACGGTAAAAGAAAAACCATAAAAGTAACAACAATAAAAGCACTCACTTTGAAAAGTTATGCTCAGAAAAAAGCTGTGCATTAATTAGTTTTTGTGATGCATAAGCAGTCTCTTTCCTCCCAATCTGTGTCACTATGTTGTACCAGTAACAAAGCATGCAGATGCCATTAACCATTGCCTCAGGTGTTCTATGCTCCCTAAGCATCCCAGCGCTACATCATCTTCTACGTCTTTTTTCTTCTTCACTAGCAGTAGCGTGCACACGTGATTTATGTGCTTTAATGAGATTTCAATACTGAACAAACAATAA
>NC_045753.1:17357901-17369555 GCF_008692095.1 Etheostoma spectabile
ATGGACATCATAGCTTTGGGGCTTACAGGCCTTAATGGTTAATGTTACGCCCATTTTCACAGAGGCCAGTAATCGGATCTACAGCTGGCCCTTGCAGAATGTGTACAAGGGGGATTGTGCGTTTTGGGAATTCTTTGCAGAAAGTAGAAATGGTAAGGAATGTCACGTTATCAGGGTTTAGGAATAGTTGTAGTTGTAGCAGTGGAAAAAAGAAGGCTTCAGTTATAAGTTTATTGTCAATAACAATCCAGACATACTGTGAGCAAACCAAGCAACACAACACTGAGCACAAATTGCTTTGTTTACACAAGTAATGGATCCGGATTTCCTTTCCATCCCAGGCAAACTTGAGAGTGACCATGACAGAGAAAACTTCATTACCCACTATAGTTTGAATCACATAACACAATCCTACTCCTTGTGTGCATGGGTTTCCTCCCTGATGAGTTAAACATTTACTCGAATATCATAATATAATTTCAGAGCTACAATATTATCCAATGCAGAATACCTCTAGCACTTAATTATTTTTTCCACCTTGCATTGCTTAACACTATTAAAAAGCCCTGTCTTTCTACTTGTTTTAGGACTTGATACAATTACTGCTTGTTACTGCAGTGACAACCAGCTAATTGTAAGGGTCATTATTCCTTATTTAGTCAAATATTCAGATCATCTAATTGTGAGCTTCTATACGCATTGAATCCCATAATAGTGAGTACACATGAGCTGATGTGTTTACAGAAGCCTTGAGTAAAGTTTTGTTCATCAGCCTACTTTGACAATAATACAGTAAATATGGGTTGTTGACATGCTCCTGTATATTATCAACCGGTGACGTGACAAGCACACAGGGTAAACAGTAAAAAAAAAAAAATATATCCTAGCAAGAGTGACAGAAGTAGAAACATGAGTCGAGAAAAGATAGAAAAGGTGAGTGCAAAATAAGCAATATCACTGAATGACTGGACTGAATGTCCAAGAGTGGGGACAATAGGAGGACACAGATGAGGATAGAGATAGATAGGGACGGCAGAGGAGGGCGAGGGTTCAGGCAGGTAACCAGGCAGCGTATGTATTAAGCTCAGAAAACCTCCTGTACATCATACCGGAATGAGGAGGAGAAGCTGCAGCAGCTACGGAAATCGCTGCCGGCAAAAAAAGTTCTTAAAAATTCCAGACACAGTTGCAATGTATTATCTCTTTTTCTTTCACAACTCTGTCCCTTTTCCATTTCCCTCTCCATCTTATTTTTCATCTCTCACATACTCTTCCATATACTCTCCTCCCATGCTAAAGTTCCTACTTTTTACCTTCTTCTCTCAATCCCTCTTCTCTTCTTCCCTCGTTCTCTTCCTCCTTGCAACACTTTTCTGAGAGAGAACTGGGTCCCAGTCTAGGCTGCTGCTGGCCACAGTTGTTAGCCGCCAAATAAAAAATGGATGAACTTGTAGAGCCCCGGTGCTATTCTCTTGTATCAAGTTGGTAGAAAGAGGGCAAGTAAAGAGAGAGAGAGAGCGAGAGAGAGAGAAAATCAGGCTGACATGAAATACCTTGCCTTGACCACGTACTCCAAATAAAAACCTGTCCATCTTTTATTTCAGTTTTCTCAGTCCTGAAATTTTTGTCAATACAGGTCATAAAAGACCTGTGTCTTTTTTAGGGATCAATAAACTCAACCAAATCTTTTTCAACTCAGAAATAAGTTATATATTTTGTTAAAAGAAGAAATAATTGTAAGAACAATTTGTCCAATGTTTTTAGGTGTTTATACACTCACCGGCCACTTTATTAGGTACACCTGTCCAACTGCTCGTTAACACTTAAGTTCTAAGCAGCCAATCACATGGCGGCAACTCAGTGCATTTAGGCATGTAGACATGGTAAGAGATCTCCTGCAGTTCAAACCGAGCATCAGTATGGGGAAAAGGTGTTTTGAGTACTTGAACGTGGCATGATTGTTGGTGCCAGAAGGCTGGTCTGGTATTTCAGAAACTGCTAATCTACTGGGATTTCACGCCAACCATCTCTAGGGTTTACAGAGAATGGTCCGAAAAAAAAAACATCCAGTGAGCGGCAGTTCTGTGGGCGGAAATGCCTTGTTGATGCCAGAGGTCAGAGGAGAATGGCCAGACTGGTTCGAGCTGATAGAAGGGCAACAGTGACTCAAATAACCACCCGTTACAACCAAGGTGCAGAAGAGCATCTCTGAACGCACAGTACGTCAACTTTGAGGCAGATGGGCTACAGCAGCAGAAGACCACATCGAGTGCCACCCTTTCAGCTAAGAACAGGAAACTGAGACTACAATTTGCACAACTCACAAAATTGGACAATAGAAGATTGGAAAAACGTTGCCTGGTCTGATGAGTCTCGATTTCTGCTGCGACAGTCGGATGGTAGGGTCAGAATTTGGCGTCTACAACATGAAAGCATGGATCCATCCTGCCTGTATCAACGGTTCAGGCGGGTGTGTGGTGCATGGTGTGTGGGAATTTTCTTGGCACTCTTTGGCCCCTGGTACCATTGAGCATCGTTGCAACGCCACAGCCTACCTAGGTATTGTTGCTGACCATGTCCATCCTTTATGACCATAATGTACCCAACTCTGATGGCTACTTTCAGCAGGATAATGCGCCATGTCATATAGCTGGAATCATCACAGACTGGTTTCTTGAACATGACAATGAGTTCGCTGTACTCAATGGCCTCCACAGTCACCAGATCTCAATCCATAGAGCATCTTTGGGATGTGGTGGAACGGGAGATTCGCATCATGGATGTGCAGCCGACAAATCTGCGCAACTGTGTGATGCCATCATGTCAAATGGACCAACTCCCTGAGAATGCTTCCAGCACCTTGTTGAATCTATCCACAGAATTGAGGCAGTTCTGAAGGCAAAAGGGGGTTCAACCCGTTAAGCATGGGGCGGCTGTGGCTCAGTGGTAGAGCGGTTGCCTGCCAATCGGAAGGTTGGTGGTTTGATCCCTGCCCCTGCAGTCATTGTCGAAGTGTCCTTGGGCAAGACACTGAACCCCGAGTTGCCCCCGATGCTGCGCATTGGAGTGTGAATGTGTGTGAATGTTTATCTGATGAGCAGGTGGCACCTTGTACGGCAGCCCCGGCCACAGTGTATGAATGTGTGTGAATGGTGAATGTTTCCTGTAGATGTAAAAGCGCTTTGAGCAGTTGTTAAGACTGGAAAAGCGCTATATAAATACAGCACATTTACATTTACATTTATTTACCTAATAAAGTGGCCGGTGAGTGTACGTTTCATTGTTTAATGATCCCTCAAGCACTTTAAAGACTTGAGGTTTTAACACATAACTCATTTTAATGAAAAATTGAATTATGCACTAGAGCTGCAGTGACAAGTCGAGCAAGTCATTTTGCCCAGGAGAAACATTCGACTGTTTAGAATTTTTGCTATTTCTCTGTTTTATATTATTTTTGTAGATGATGGTTGGTCAGATAAAACAAGCCGTAAAAACCTTTTGTTCTTTACATTTAGATCACAGACTGTATCTGTATAAAAATAGATAACATGAAGACATGATTTGTGTGATTTGTATTATAAATGTATGAATACAGTATTGCATCATGGTACATGGTCTCTAACGGACCAATGTGTGAGTGTGGGAGTGTTAAGGTGTGGGCAAGTTCCTAAATATAGTTTGTCTATGGGGAATTAGGGACTCTATAGGGACTCTAAATAATTACACCTAACAGCTTTTAATTAAAGACCTTCACCAGCTGTGTGTGTGTGTGTGTGCGTGTGAGTGCGTGTTGCGTGTGCGTGTGTGCGCACGCGCTTCTACAATGAAACATTTATTTGTATTAGTTTTGTGATAACAGGTCGATGCATTAGTTAAGGCTTACCTCCATGTCCATCACTCAAACCATTTGTGAACACATTGATCCTTCCTCCTCCCCCCTTCTCCCCCTCTCCTCTCCCATGCTGAATATTCCCAGGTTTGGAGGGAGGAGAGCCAGAATGGCTCAGACAGCCATTGATTTTATTTTATTGGTCTACTAGTGGAAAAGGAGGGAGGGGAGGGCCTGAGAGTGCCTCTGCACTAAGTTTGTTCTTAGTGTATATGTGTGTGTGTGTGTGTGTGTGTGTGTGTGTGTGTTGTGTGTGTGTGTGTGTTGGTGTGTGTGTGTGGGTGTGTGTTTGTGTGTTGTGTTGCGTGTGCTGGTGCGGTGTGCGTGTGCGTGTGATTTTAAGGGGGGTGTCGCATCTCTTATGCCTGTCTGGTTTTTTTGGGGTGGTGTTATTGTCTGAGAGGTGTGTGTGCGTGTGATGTGCACGTGTGTCTGGTGTACACGTGTCTTTGTGCGCACCCTTGTGTGTGTTTAGTGCGCCATTGAAGGGACAAGGGTATATGGGTGCTGAGGGAGCTGGCGCGATGGAACTGGACCTCAACACACATACCCACACACACACTAACACACAGCTGAGGTGTATCCCTGTGCTCATTAGAGCTGGTAATAGGCTGTGTGCTGGAGGAGAGGGAAACAGAAGGAAGAGAGGGAGGAGAAAAGGTGGAGAGGAGGAAAGGGGGAAAAAATGGGAGATTTTAAATTTTAATACCTGGTACGATTTTGTAAATCTTTCCTGACAGAAGTCCTCATTATTTCATCTGTCTCCAGGAGCCTCTCCTCCACTCTGCCTCTGCGGGTAAACGAGCGCCTCTTCTCTCTATCTTTCTCTCCTCGAGAAAATCTACTATCTCAGAAAAGCAGTCATTGTACTGACGACAATCGAGGTTGCAAGGAAGGGGGGGGGCTCTCGCCTCATCTTCTCTCTCTCTCTCATCTCCTCATCTCTCCTCTGTGTGTCTGCTCTTTCTTCTTTCCCCACTCTCACGCTCTATTTTCTGTCTCCTCTTCAAGTTCAAGGTTCAAGGTTCCAGGTAACTTTTTATTATCCCCAGGTGGCAATTGAATACAGCCAGCAGTAGCAAATTTCAACCCACACAATAAACCACAACCACGTACAGCATTTTAAATTAAATTAATTTACAGAGTATATTAACCTGGTAATAAAACCGCCGGGAATGAGGACCTTTAAGTCTGGTTAGTCTCGGCTCGTGGCAACAACCTGTCCTCGCCCGGATGGCAGCAGCTAATTGATCCCACAAAGGATGAAGGATCGCCAGGATGGCCCTCCGCTCTCATGATTGTGCCTTGTGACAGTCGTGGCGGGCAGTTAAGGGTGGCCAACAATTTTGCTGCACCACCTTCACAATACCTTGCATGCGTTTCCCTGTTTATGGAAAGTGACCCGTGCCCCAGATAAAAGAAAAAGTAAGAAACTGATTCAATAAACAGGAATAAAACATTTTCATAAAACACGTGTCGACATTAAACACTTTTTCTTTTTTTTTCCTCTCTTGTTTTGTACTCCTCCTATGCTGGTTGTTTAATTGTACCATGTTCCGTCCTTCCTGCTTGCTTCATTTTTTTGTTCTCCTTTGCACTCCTCATTTCGAGTCTCTCTTTCTCTCTCTCTTTCTCTTTTTCTAACATTAATGCTGTATTTCCGTCTAGTAAGGTGTTAGCTGACTGGCTGCCTGCGATGAAGGAACATCAGGAGCCAATAGAGCAACCAGTATCATGTGCTGTTATCGGCTGGCGTCTTAGTTACAGTCACTGTTGGCCTGTCTTCGTATGAGCAGGTTTTTTTCAAATTATGGGGTAAGAGAGTGAAAATACTCGGGGATCATAGTACGATAGTGGGAGAGGGGTAAACCTTCTCAAACTTGGTGTGTCAGAGTGTGTGTGTATGTATGTCAGCATGTACGTCTGCACCCTTGGACGTGCACTGTGTGCATCACTCACCCATCCCCAAACCTTCCCCTACACACACACACACACACACACACACACACACACACACACACACACACACACACACACACACACACACACACACCTCACCCCCACCTTTATGTCAAGTGTCAAAGCTGGAGGATGGATCCGGTTTGATAAGTTCTGTTCTGTCTGGCCACGTGTCAGGATGGGATCAACCATACGGCAGAGGAAAACCATGTTCTTCACTCTCCTACCTCCCAATTTTGGGGAATTTTTTTTTTTTTTGGGGGGGGGGGAGGTTGGCAAGTGGGTCAGGAGGTATTTGTGAGGTAAGTTTTATTCTAGCTGCTTCTGGTGCCTAAGGAATTAAACACAAACTAAAATGACTTTTACTTTAGAAGCTCATTTGACTACTCAGTTCATCATAATGTGCTTTGCTGTATACGGAACAGAAATCTGTAGATTAAATCTACAAGTGACGTCATGCAGATGAGAGTTGTCCAGAGGATTATGAAAATGATTGGTCCCCTGGGATATTATTTCATATAGACACCAGTTTTTATGAGGAATGGAAAATGTAAAAAAGATGAAATCTGTGATTGAACAAAATAACTTTTTGTTTGTTTGTGTACACCATGTATTGATTTGTATCACTTGGTGTGATTATAATAGAAAAAGACTAATTTCCTGATGTGAGGTAACATAAATAGTAACTTTCCAGCCTGCTCGCCTGTGTGGTGGTTAAAGGAGAGTGATGATTTTAATATCCTTGCTCCTCAAGCTGTCAGAGGCAAAGACTGTGGTTCTCTTCAGTGTCACAGGCTCTATGTGTTAGATGTATTTCATCATTGCACAAGTGAATTATGACTGTACCCTCCCCTGCTACATGTAACTCCTCCCAGTCTATCTGTGTGTGTGTGTGTGTGTGTGTGTGTGTGTGTGTGTGTGTGTGTGTGTGTGTTTGTGATGAGGTGCTGCGTGCGCACGCTTTGGGTCCTCTGGTCAAACATGACCTTTGGTTCAAACCTTTACAAGATCTTGTAGTTGTGTAGTTTCTCCAAATGATTGCAACAATAGTAAAGAGTGAGGTTATGATTATTGGTGTAGTGTCCTTTTGTTGCTCACAGTGGATTAAAACACACAGCTGCTTTAGAGATTGAGTTGTGGCTTGAGAAGATTGAATTTAACCTTCAAAGTTTTTAGTTTGGCAGTACTACATTTGCATCACGCTTCTGTTTAAGGTTTGAGTTGCTGCAAACAAGATCAGCTACTTTACATTAGACTTCAAGATGTGTTTTGTTAGATTGGTGTACAGAGAATCAGTTTGGGTCAAAGTACTTTTTAGAATGTCTGTCCCCTGAGAAAAAGTTCTTAAATCGCAGCACTGTCACATTCCTTACTGCTTTGAACATGTAAGTGTTTGAAGTTATTCAGCGTTGTTTGCCACCAAATCAGATCCTTTTAATGAATGCCATTTTAACAGAAGTGAACCCCCCCCCCCCCCCCCCATTCTCTCCTAACACCCTGGCTCCTCATCCACGAGGCTAAAACTAACTTCCTGTTCATTTTTCAGCCCCCAGGCCTCCAGTCGCCTTCCCCTCTTTTCCCCAGCTAAAAAATTAACAAACAACACAAAGCGATCTGGATTCTCGTAACACATACACACACCAGCACCTCCTCTGGGTATTTGGCTTGGATAAATAATCATGGTAAATAATGAATGTCAATTAATAGGGGGAGACGTGGCCTTGCTAAGCATGCTTTGATTAGTGTTTCAGTGGGATCTCCTCCCCAGCTGGCTTCAGCCAATCATCTCCGCCTCATCATAGCATCCCTCTACGGCAACAAATCTTACCACAACATAGACATGTGGGCATGTGACATATGCAGTTTGATGTTTTTATTTTTATTACTATGTTTTTTTGTGTAGGGTGCCAAAACTTAGCTGTGCTTAAGGCACGAGCAGGATATACTGTACAAATATACCATAACTGTGTGCAAGACATGGCTCACTGTATACAGCAAGACACAACATGATAATGTATGCATTTATTCAAGGATAAACTGTCTACTTATAAAGCAGTGCTACTTACAAACAGGAGGAGCTCTCTGGTGTTATCCAGTGAGAGCATTATAGTATGTCAGGGAAAAGTGTCTTTTTCTTGTTCATAGTGTGTCACAAGTGATTGGTTATAGTTGTCAGGATTTTTTGTATGTGGCTGAAGAGTCCTTTTTTCAAGGGAGTTTTGCAAAGTAGACACTTCTTTGCAAAAAAGCATACACAAAGGAAATAGAAAGACGCAAGCATAAAAGCAGTACTGTGATACCTTTTTTTGTCCTTTCTTCCGAAGCCGTGGGTTTTTAACTAAGTGTTTAGGCTACTGCAGGTCCGAGCTGGTGGACTGGAGAAGGCTGTGAGTTTGACTGGTGTTTTGAGCTCAGACCTGGGCTTTAGAGGGTAGCAGGGTGACTGAGCAACCGATCCCCCCCCCCACCCCACTCAGTGATAAATGGCCACAGCATGGGCTATTCATCTCCTGCTTAGAGAAGTGGACAGTGCCCCCCTCCTCGGCCTCTCCGCCCCCCCTCCACATGTCAGCAAATGTGATAATTCTCTCATTTGTCAGGAGCAGCGGAGGGTTCGGAGTTTGTGTGTGTGTGTGTGTGTGTGTGTGTGTGTGTGTGTGTGTGTGTGTGTGTGTGTGTGTGTGTGTGTGTGTGTGTGTGTGTGTGTGTGTGTGTGTGTGTGTGTGTGTGTGTGTGTGTGTGTGTGTGTGTGTGTGTGTAGTGATGCAAACTCAGGAGAATACAGGGAACACGCAGGTGAGATGCTTACACACTTTATGCTTAGGCCTGCAACCCCTCTGCACACCAGCACACACTCCCTCTCTCTAGCCTAGCTTTTGTGTTGTTTTTGTGTTGTTGTTTTTTTGGTTCAAAGCCCCCCTCTTGTCAAGTTTACTTAGGTCACAGTGGGAAAATTTAAATGTGCAAAAGAGTGAGTCGTTTTATGGCAAATTCCATCAGTAATTCAGTGATTTTATTACCTTCAGGAGACTACTGAGCCACTTCTTCCACTTTATTGTGCAAATAAAGTTTTAGTGCCGGTTTGTGCGTGTGTTTGTGTGTCATTCTTGTTTAGTGTTTTGCTCTGGTGTGTGTGTGTGTGTGTGTGTGTGTGCGTGTGCGCGCGCACACGTTGGTATGACCTTTTTACAGAGGCTACGAGTGAGTTTGCGAAATAATTTGTCCGACATTTCAGCTGCACAAAAGTGTTGCAGTTTGGAAATATTTTGTGTGTGCGTGTTTGTGTGTGTGTGTTTTACACATCCATGCCAGTGATTGTATACCAGTAAATACCATGTATGCTGACCTCATGGTAGCTATTAAACATGATAAGCCTCCAGTTGATGGCTGGTCATTTAGTTTGCACATAAACAAGACTGTTTTACGTGTCCTCTGAGGACACTACATGACTTCTGTGAACCCTGCCTGATCTCTCCTCTCTCTCTTTCTGTCTCTGTCTCTCTTTGTGCAGGATCATCCAGAATCGTGTCCTGGTCTTCATCCTCGGAGCCATCATCCTTCTCACCATCATCCTGGCAATCTATTTCAATGTGCGGGGCCACTGATCTCCCCTCTACACACATACACGCACACCCGCTCCTCCCCTGACACAAATACAAACACACACATACGTGTGATTAATAGCGACAAAAGCGTTGTTCTGCTGTAATTAGGACAAATGGTCCCCATGAATCACTGTTTCCAACGCCTGACAGGGAGCTTTTTTCCATCTTTCTCCTCTCCTGTCTGCTGTCTCTTTCTCTCTTTTTGTCCCTCTTTTCTTCCCACTTTGCACTTCCCTTTCTCTTTCTTTCTTTCTTTCTTTTTCTTCTTCTTCTTTCTTTTCTCGTCTCAGTTTTATTCTCTCAGGCTTTGTCAGGCTCTCTCATACATCTCTAGGGACAAAAGTAGAGGGAGATGTTTTTATGATAGTTAATATTTTCATGGTGTTGTCCTCAGTGTGGTCCTGCAGCCCATCCTGTCCCAAAGGGAACAAGGGCTGTTTTTTTTGTAACTGAAAGCAGATTCAGATATGTAGATTATGATTTCCTTGTGATGGAGGTGGGTCAAGTGTTATTCAGGATGAGTGTGCATGCATGAGTAACAGAGACAAAGACAGGTATAGGAGTGCACACATGTACTGTATGTTCGCATGTGCATGAGTGACAGTCATGGACTGGGGGCCCACACTGGGTTTGTTATTAACACCAACAGTAGAGACACACGCTGTAGTATGTATGAGTTTCTGTAACTAAATGATTCAGATGGTCTTCATGTAGCCATTCAAAGCACAGAGGACAGTGCCTTCAGATAAGATATGCTGTTCACACTCATTTCTTTAAAAATCTCAGCAGAGCCCAAAATAGACAGAGTGGCACAGCCTGGAAAAGAGAGCATGCACATGAAAAGGTTTAGGTCAGTTCAACTTCAGTTCAGTCTATCAAGGTGAAAGGTTTGTTTGTTTTCGACTACTACATTCAGGAAAGGACATATGAACATTTCAACAACGTTTTTGAGATTGAGAAAATAAAAATAAAAATCTACTGATTTTGTGTTTTTAATGCAAAAGGGAACTGACCCCAACCTTGGCACATACAATACATAAATACAATGCAGAGAACGGTTTATTCACACATCACGACTAGCTTTAAAATCCGCATTTGGTATAATTCCCCTGCACCTCCCAAACACAGATTTTAAACAACTCATTCCTGCAAAGTTTTTAATGTATCTATCATTGTGGAAAATTATAGTCTGTATGTACTAACATTTAAATCTACATCATGTATAGTGTTTTTCTCTCAATACAAGTACTTCTGTTACTATTTATTTATAAATGCAACTAATGTTTCTGTGTTAGAACTGTATATTTTATGAAGTTCAAAAGTATGCAGAATTAACATTAACCAAATGTTTTCTTGATTTTTGGGTGTTCACTGATTAGACTGTAAAATGTAGACTACACACCTGGACCAACTGAAATTTGTGGATTTCAAGTGTTGTCTTAAAGGTTTTTTTTTTTTTTTCTTCTGTTCTTATAAATGGAAGGCTTGTTTTAGAACTGGCACTTTTTGTTCTATATTTTTCTTGTCAAGTTCTGAAGATTGTGATGCAGTCCCTGTTTCTGTGTTTATCTGTACGCTGACTTATGATGTGATACATTGAAGAAGAAAAAAACGTGTGTGTGAGTTTACTGCTGTTTAATTCTTCAGGGGAAAGCCATTCTTCAGGGGGTCTTGGAAAATCTAAATTTAAGAGCATATTTGGAGAATTTTCAGATGTTGAGACACATGAAGGTAAAGCTGTGCACGCAGTGCGCGCACACACAAACACACACACACACACACACACACACACAAACACACACACACACACACACGAGTATTGGAGTGTGCCTGGGTCTCCTGTGGTCGGTGTGGTGGTTCCCAGCGAGGACATTTACTATTCTGTTTCAGAGCCACAGTCTTCATTTTCGAAGATGCGGGGGAGTCGGGGTGGTGAGCCCCCGAACACCTCCCAACAACCACCATTTCACAGGCCCTCAGTAGCTGCAGCGCCGCCGTCTGCTTCAAAGCCTCAAATTAATGGCCAACAAAATAGTGTGCCTCTGACCGTCCCATGCGGGGCCGACCCACCAAGACTTATCATTAAAGAGCAGGAATAATGAAAAAAGGAAGGAAGCAAAGAGGAGTGAGAAGGAAGGAAGTGAACAAGGTAGCATGGAGGTAGGGGGTGGGGGGGTGGGGGGTGAAATCCCTGGCAGTTT
>NC_045753.1:17369565-17369741 GCF_008692095.1 Etheostoma spectabile
ATCTGGTAATGACCCTCAGTGATTGTTTTTTCACCCAGTGCACTGTGTGTGTGTGTCTGTGCGTCTGTCTGCATGTGCAGCCTACCTACGTGCCGATGTGCTCTCTTCTCCTCTCTGTTTCTGTCTTTCTCTCCCTCCCCATCCCCTCCTGCTCCCCCCTTCTCTCTACCTCTCCT
>NC_045753.1:17369751-17380928 GCF_008692095.1 Etheostoma spectabile
CTCCTACTCCCGGTCCCCCCCCCCCGCCTGTCAGATGAGCGGAGCAGTAGCTAGCGAGTGAGCGGTGGAAGGCAGCGTGGCGGCGGCTTCTATTTGAAGTTGTAATGGTGTCAAAAAGTCAGGGCTGACTGACAGACGTCAGTCCCACAGGGCCTCATTAAAAACAGACCCACTTGACAAGGAAATAATTGAGCGCCGGCGACAACTCGGGGGCCCCTCCACGTTTTAAGATGTTTTTATTTTCTTTTCATTATTAGCGCTGAGCTATTATGTTCATTAAGAAATGGCATTAAAACAAGTTTTTAAAAGCGGGGAAATGGAGGGAGGGGCAGAGGGAAGGCAGGATGCATGGAGGTGGGAAGATAACGATTTGTTTAGAGCCCCCGTACTGTTTTATTATTTAAACAGGAGCACTGTCATGTGATATCTTGGAAGATGTTGGCTATCATCTGCCACTCCATTTTTTTCTTCTCTTTTTCTCCTTGTTTTTTCTCTTTACTCATCCCTCGCTTCCCCCCGAGCTTTTATCTTCCTTCTCTGTCCATCTCTCTCCCTCTCTTCATCCCTTTCTTTCTCTCCCTCTGAGCGGCGGGTGTCGTTGGAATATGAACTAGATTATTCATCAGTACCCCCCACGCCCCACTACCACTCCCCCCATTCACTGATTTGGTTTTCGACAAGCGTCTCACCGCAGAAGGCTGAGGATGAAAACTTGTCAAAAATAGGTTATATCTTATTCCAAGGGGCAACAATAGGAGCAGGTACAGACACCTTTTAATATTTAATTTAGATGGGTGTTAACCCTCCTTAAGTGATTGGAGCACTGTCTTCCATACAGACACCAGGAGAGAAACGGGGGAAGCGAGCAAGTGGGGAGAGCAATTAATTATTTGATGTCTGAAAAGTGATTTTGAAGCTCTCCCTGCCTTCTGTTTGCCACAGAGAGGAGCTGGTCTTTGGGTGTCCCTCTGCATTTTCTACACCAACCACGTCTTCAGCATGGCTGTCCTGGGAGAGCTGAAACATTACCGCTCAAATCACATTCAGATCCTCGCTCCACTGTGCCTCGCTTGATACGGTAATGATAACACGAGTGATCATATAGCAATGGTGTTGGTTTCTTGTATCATCAGCGGAAATTATTTTCCAGAGGAATTATCCTCTACACCTCCATCTGGCGTCAGTGTGTCTCGCTAACATCCCTTGTGCCCAGCTCAGCCAGTCATTCCTGTTCTCCCTGGTCCTTTCTAGGTTGACATAAAAGGGTTTTTTTTGTTTTTAAGGAAGGTTTCTCATGGAACGTTTGTATTGCACCACCATTACAAAAAGCCTGATGTTTGTCGTTTGTCAGCCATTTAAGACGACAAGGGATTGTGACAAGCGCCGTTTGAGCTGTCTGTCCCCTGGCGAAGGGTGGGCCTTAAACGGGATAAACAGCTCCAGTGGTAGGATCACAATGGGAGGGTGGGTGCTTCATCTCCAGGAGTGTCCATGATGCTGCCACCCCCCACACAAACACACACACACACACACACACACACACACACACATACACACGTATGCATTAAAGGAGGCCCTGCAACAACAGCCACCCAAGAAAAACCCACAATGGCACTGTTTGAGAACTACAATGAATCTTCTACTGTTTGATTTAGCACACATACAAAAGCACACATGCACTGCTGCATGTGCCCCCCCACCCCACCCAGCACACATACTCTAGTGTACAACTGTTAAAAGAGGAGCCATGTTCTCCGTTTGTACACGCCACCAGTCCTAGAAGAATGGCTTTCTTTCTCTCCTCTGCCCTTTATCTGTCTTTTCTTTGGCCCCCATCAGCGCCTTCGACCATTTTAATGGTGTTTGTGCTCGCAAAAAAATTACAATGGCCCCCCATTATTTGAGGAAGTCACAGGGGCTGCAGCCATACATAGCCGACATAGATGTTTGTGTGCATGTGGATGTTTCCCCCTGTGGTTGAGATGGAGCTGGAGGGCTTGGTGTAAAAGGCTATGTTGAATTGTCTGTATGAATGACCATCTTTTATTTGTTTGCGTCCATCCGTAATGCGGTATGACTCATTTCTCCTGTCGACCAGGATCTTCAGTTCGTTTAGTTTCCTACAGACTCTGAGCGGTTCCCGAAACTATGAAGAATACTTGTAATCTCTTGTCAGTGTTGTTTAACATCTGTCATTAAAGCAGTTCTGAATCCCAGTAACCAAGAAGCTGTTTCATAACTTGCATTTCCCTCCTCGAGCCCTGCTTGCTGTCATTGAACAGACAAAAAAAATGCTCGGGATGGAACCTGACTGACTCCTCTGGAACAAGTAAGGAGGTACAGGAAAGCCAGTTTACCTTTTTAAACCTATAACAGCACTGTTGCCTTCTTTTTGATTTTAAAGGTACACCTAGCTTTGTGCAGAAAACTCTCTAATCCTAATTATGTTTGCCATGGAGACAATAGAAACAGAAAGAGCCAGGTCAGAGCTAGGCTGAGCCAGGCTAAACCACTCAGCGCCCCTCCTCTCCCCTCCATCTCCCCTCCATCTCCATCTTACCCTCCATCTCTCTCCCTGTAGAATACTGCCACAGCCTTTGAACTTAAATTAACACTTTACCACTACAAAGACATGCAGTTGTAACCAGCAATGTCATTTGCATGATAATGGGGAGATGGAGAAAAATTGAGCTGTTTTATAGCAGAGGCTTGTGCTTTCGTTTATTTATTTATTTGTGTGCCCTTTGCCCTTTAAAAAATCTTACTGTATGTAAATGAATACACAGTCTGCCAAAGTATGATTAAAGATCTATCTGCCAAAGATGTTAAAGATAATCATTTATGAGGTTTAAAATGTTCCATTAATGAATATTTTGGCCACATTTGTTAAATGGATCCCCCTGTCCTCAAGCAAAAGTAGCCAGCAAATTCATGAATGGTTTGTGCGGTATAGTTTTTCATGTGTTGCTGTCCATTTTAAAAGTGGATGAATAGTAAGACATAAATGAGAAGAAAAGTGGGGATGAGCACAGGAGGAGGTGATGTTGCCTGGGAGGCACTCATTGGCCTGGACGTTCAGAGAGAGCAGGGTTTACTCGGGCTCGCCCCTGTATAGTAATTTACTTTGCATATGGTGTCTTAGCAGACACGATTCTAAATTTCCAACTGGGAGGCATCAGTGGAGGAATCACTGTCTTCAAAAGACGGCCTGCCAGTCACGCTCCTCTCGTAGCCGGAGATCTGAGCAGGCGCTGATAACCCGCGACATCTTTCTGGAAAAACGGGGAGTTGATCAGCTTTGATGGAGCACATCCGCCATGACAGGCTACTGAAGAGCTTGCTAATCAAGTGGGGAGGGGAGGGGAGGTGGGGGCATCGCTTAGCATGACAGCACAGAGGAGAAGGGTGGGGATGGATGGATGGATGGAGAAGGTGTGCACTTGCTTGTTGGCTCATAGACATGTAGGTGGAAAGAAAGGTGGATGGATGAGAGGGAGACAGGAATGCGTGTTTGCATTGTCTGGTAAAAAAGGGCATCCTGTCCAATCCCCCCCTCTCTACAAAACCTCCGCCTCAGATGGCTGGTGGCAATTAAATATTCATGAGAGGGCATCCAATCCCAGAGCTTGGCGGCCAGTTTTCTCCACATAGGCCAGGAAGTGGAATTGGATTCTTCCGAGGGGGCCTGTTTCAGGCTGGTGCATGGGGTCAATTGAATCGGGAGTCCAAAGGTTACAGAACCTGTATGATGTCCTCTCGGAATATAGTGACGCACTCGCCGTGCAGACACAGTACTGTTTTTTTCTTTCTTGGTTTCTCATTAAAAGACGGATGTTTTGTCAGACTCTTTTGACCAGTTTAGAAGATGGAACAAGCTCTGTACATACGAGCCCCATTTACTCGCATAATTCCACTCGAGCTCCAAATTATGAACCACACATTCAAGCGGTCTCTTCACTGCACATACAGCCTTGTGCACACAAAGCTGCATCTCCTAAAACAGACAGGCTTACTGTACGCACACACCCACTTAGACGTACACACACAAAACACACACCTCTCTATTGAGATGTACGGCTGTGGCAACAAAATGCACAACTTTTGTTCATCTCAAGGACTTGTGAGGGCCCCAGTGAACTGAGATGCCATATTGATTTTCCCTCTTTTCATGCTGTGACTCTGGGATTACGCATTTTCTCATTCATTTTTAAAGACAACTCGGTAGATTCTTCCTTCCCCTTTTCTCGCTGTTTTTTCCTTTTTCCACCGCCCCCCAACACACACACACACACACACACACACCTGCACAGCAGTTGTACACACCCCTTATCCACAGCCAAGTCCCTCCTTGACCCTGAAAATTGTAATTCAGCCATAGATCACAGCTGCTGAATATTAGGGCTTACAAAAGCAGTTAAATAAAATATGTTGAAATGGTCCAATCCCAGAGGCCACGGCAGAAATTCTAATCAGGTGAGAGAAAGGGGAAGGAGTCAGTATGGGGATTATGGGTAAAGAGAATCGTCTGGATCTACCAACCAAGAATGAAGAGTTGACACAGAGGTGGGATTGAACCTGAATCATAGGAATCATAACTGTACCATGTAGGATGGAAGGTTTTTGAAACATATGAGCTGTGTACCATGTCTGTAAGTTTACTTTACTATAAAAATTCACTTAAATCAAGTTACTACAACCCAATCCACCAGATACATAAAACCCAGTGACAACTGTGTGAGTTATTTATTAGGCTTTGTGTTGATTAATCATTTTTAAAATATCCATGATGAAGACATGATGAATAAATGCACACACAGAATCCACTCTAATTGTGTGTGTTATATTATCACAAACATGTTTTGAATGAAACACACAATTTTAAGTAATTCTTGCCATACAGTTATCTATAATTATTACCAATGCCAGCATTTTCTCTAGCTAGATGTACTCAAAGTCATCAGCTTCTCATAACCTGTATACTGCCTACCAAATTATTTGCAAAATTATTGAGTCTCCAGGTATTAATGTGCTCATTTTATGCTAAACAGGCCAACAACCCTTTTGGCCTATAGGCCTTCCTTTGACCTACGTAGGAGGCGGTTAAAGCATATCATTGATATTTTTCTGTTGGCATGCTTGTTAAAGTAAACCACAAAGGTTGACCAAACCGAGGACCGTTCATGGGTTAATGGCTGCTTCAGATTTTACGTCATTTGAAATGAACAAACAAATATTTCTTTCTCTGGTGCAAATCCAACACAAACGGCTTCTAAAATCTTTTTTGTGTTCCTTCTTTTCTTGAAAGCGCACAAAATAAATATTCCTTTAAGTAAAAGTGAACGTCATGCTGCATTGATGTGATCAGAAAACCATCAGCTGGGCTTGTACACGGGCATGTCACGAGTGTTCTGAAAACTTTTCACGCCTTCTTTCTTCATTGTTCCCACCAGTGAGCAGCTTGGACTCAGCCACATGTAAAACGGCCGGACAGTCCAGAGAGGGGTGATTGATCGCGCTTCAATCCCTCAGCGGTTCTCCAGACAAGGAGACGCTCCATTACACTCTGGGATCAAAATGCCGAATTCACACAGTCAGAGAGAGAGAGAGAGAGAGAGAATGAATGTCCAGAGACCTTCACTGCACACCACCCAGCAGTCTGGTTGACGGTACTTTGTGCTTTGTCTTTGGCAACCAAATAATGCAATCACCTTCACTCTGCCGTGTCTGAGTTGGTACAGAACAGCGGCAAAGCATGCAGGTCTTGTTCATTGTAGCTCAAACAAATGTAAATGAGCATTTACCTTCCTCAAATCATAGTTGGGTGTGTTTACAGAGATAAAGGTGGAATGGGAACACTTCCTCATCTGTGTAGGAGAGAGCAGACTTCTTGCCAGTGAAGCCTAGTATGGTAGTGTAAGGTAAACACAGCTAAACTGATCAAACCAACTCTTTCTGCACAATTGGAGGTGCAGAAGATTGACAGCAATCAGCTTTCCTCAGGTACTCCTCCACAAACAGGTATGCAAATACAGGCTCTGTGCACAAAAGTGAGATACATATATCTCACTTAAAAAAGTGGGGGGGGAAATGCCACTGTGTTAAACCACTGACTGTTGTTTACAGTGACAACATAAAAAGTAAAAGGCTTGTGTGTTTGATTGGCAGTTTTTACTTTAATTTATATTTTCTCACTGGTCATATTTCTCAGAAAATGCATCACTACTCTTATCCTATCCTTTTATAGAAATGAAAAAGGTATTAGTTCAATAGTACGTTAGAGGAAATTGATTCAGTTCAAATGGGTACTCTGCCTAAAAAATAATAATTCTCTGATATGAAATAAGGAACTGATGGCTATCAGTGGAAGAGTTTCTGTTTGTCATACCTGCCTTTTAAGAATGATTGAACACACACTTGAATATTTCGCTAAGCTTTAAAACCACATGGATTTATTTAGGATTTGCCTTTCCTTTCTTTGTTTTTATTTGTTTCGTTTATTTCAAATGTCATCATTGTATCTTTTAACACAATTTCATGAGGTAAAAGGATCATGTGAAGGCTGTGTGAAATGGGAAACTCCAAATAAGCTACTAAAATCTTTTCCGAGGGGGCCCAAGTTTGTGTAATGGTATTCTGAAATCAGACTGAGACCACTGTAAGAACACTGCAAGAACAAAAGCAATTCAAACCAAGTCACACTTTTTCCATCTCCATCTCCACACAAGTCCATGCAATTAACAACAATTGTTTGTATACAGCTTATACATCTTCAACCTTGGATCTATCTGGAGAGGTTTTATCAATGACTGGGGCACACAAAACGTAGAGGTATTCACCCTATGTGGACACATCAGCAGCAGGGTCATGTTATTTAAATGTTCAGCCCTTAGAAATGATGCCAACGGACAAAAAATGTAGTTGATTAGTTTTATAAGACAAGCTCCTTATTCAACCAAGCCACTGTTTGCGTGGAGAGCTGATGGCAGTGGTTGAAGGACAGCTCTTTTAGCAAGGGAATGATCTTATAGTTGCACACATCTAGTGCCTTGCAATGGACACCTATACAGCTTTTTAAAGTAAAAATGCTTTCTCATTTATTGGTCTTTTTCCGATATGATACATTATCCATAATCAAATCAAATAACTATGATTTCATTTGGAATACCTGTAATTCCATAAAGAATGCAAGGAGCTGAGTTGCTGGAGCGCTTATCTCCATCGGCGTGTAGTTCTGTGTGATTGTGCTGTGGCCTTGGATTGCTATTGGTGCAGGATGGACATCTGCACCATTATGTTCATTATGTTGGACTCACTGTCAGGTAGCATCCTTTCTCCATATCTCCTTCTATAGAGAGGGGGGGGGGGGGGGGGGGGGGGGGGGGGGGGGGGGGGGGGGGGGGGGGGGGGGGGGGCTCATGATTGGCTACAGGATCCAAAGATGTGCTTGTTAAAGTTGGACGTGAAACAGGTGCAGGGGAGGAAAAAGGAGGACAAAGAAAGAGAATTCCTGATGTGACAGGCCGGAGGAGGGTTGTGTTTTTAGTCCTTTTTTTATTGCTGAGCAGAAGTAACCGGTTTGATTCTAAATCAATTATTGGAAAAAAACATCCTAAGGTTTTTTAACAGTGGAAACGTCTTGTTTTGCCGGTAACATAGGACCTCGCACAACCGCGTGACATTTTCTCTGTGAAAATGATGCTGTTTACTAACTTTGCTTTGCCATTAAAGAGTTGATTTAGTTTGGCTCTCATTAAGGTTATTTTGTAGATGTATTTGTAACTGCATCACAATGTAGAAAATCTATAAGCATGACCATAAACATTTTGATAATTTGTGGCCCTATACAATGGTTCATTTACTTTCTAAAAGAAAAATCCAGTTGATTACAACTTGGGTCTTACTTTTGTAACTTTTGACCTTAATCTTATTTCCATTGTTTTTGCATGTTTTCTGGGAATACTGCGACAAACACCAATAAAAAGTCAGACAGGTTAACACGCAACAGTTTAGTCAGATTATTTAAACCATTTTATTTGTAAGTACAATCAATAGGTGTAATCCCTTATTGGACAGTAAATCTGTGTGCACATTAACGTGCACACCTAGACCTAGAAGGTCGGTCTGAAAACTGTGTTAGATCTTTACAACTAAACTAAACTTGGCTAAACCAGGAGTTTGTTCAAAACCTTTTGGATTGTCTAGCAGGTTTTCTTCAAATCTCACATGCCTTTCCGGGCTGCGTGTACTAGTTGAACATTCACAGGTTTGTTGGCAAATGTTTGTTGTTTCTTTTATACTTCTGTGCATGTGAGGTTCAAGGGCGGCTGTGGCTCAGCAGATAGAGTTGCTTGTACTTTATTGGCATGACAGGTGGTTTGATTCCCATATCTTCCTGTTCACATGTCGAAATGTCCTTGAGCAATACCCCAAATGCTCCTGATGTTAAGTTACTATTAAGGAGATGTGTTTTTGTTAAAGTCACTGTTGTTCAAGAAGGTAAAGTTTTCATTTCATTGGGTCTTTAACATTTAATCGACTGCCATCCCTTCCTGCTGTAACCTGGCTATTAAACAATACTGTTACTGTGTATGTTTCTTAAGAATTTACTAAAGGAGCTGACTCAGGTGTCAATCAAACATTACCAAACAACTGTGAACTCAACATGATTTCTTAATTCTAACAGAACCCGAAGGCAGCTGCACTAAGGAAACACACAGCATCACAAGCCTGTCCCCTTTCTGCCAGGTACAAGGGGGCCACTGGAATTCAGGGAAGGGAAAGCTTAGAAGGCATCAAAATGGTGGCAGCCCCTGAAAATGCACCAGCGAGAATGTGAGTTCAAGTTTCAGTGATCTAATGATAAGTAGTCTGCTATATATATGTACCTTACATAGCACTGAGTGGCTTTACATTCCGTGGGTGAGTAGAGGAGCTGTGCCTGTGAAACGTCCACTGGTCTTTCTAAGTGTTCATTTTACTTATTTAACAGTTGGGGTTTTACATTTTTTTTAAATATTCTTCTTACAGTAGCAGCATAAGCTAATCAATAAAGGTAAAAAGACAAGGAAATGTGTGCATAGAGTGTTCTTAAATAATGAGGGATGCACGCAGTCGACACACTTCTGTGAGTAGAGACAAAAGGACACAAGGGCCCAAGTGTCTTTCAGCTGTCAGGATGTCTCAGTAGGTGTCTGTCAGAGGTTTAACTCCATACAGACAGATGGATGATGGCTATCCACCAGAGAAGACACCATCCAAGGAATGCTAGACACGTGGTCAAAGACAAGCTGAACATGAACCTGGAAGCCATGGTCTGAAAGATTTGCTTCGAGGAACAAGAAATCAACACAGAGGGAGGGAAGGATCTGAGATGGTCAAGTTAAGTCTGTATTTTTAAACACACGCTTTAGATAAGTCCTCGAAGTGTAGCTGGCTTGTCATTAATGTGTAGAAATGAAAATGATCGGCAAGGCCATCAAATTACGCTTTGCTATCGATTGCCTATCTCCTGAACTTTATTTTGCTTTTGACTCAATGCAATTTTGTCGCTTGTGCAAACTTTAAATAGCTTGAGCTTACTTAATTGTGGGCAAGCCATGATTCATTATGGTGGCTTGGCAGATTAGATTTATACAGGATTACAAGTCATCATCAATAATTAAAGTCCTTTAAATAAAAAATAAAAACCTGTGTAAAGTACCATAAAGAAGCGAAGTCCCTCCCCTTCTGCTTGACCCCATGGGACCTCATTACAGAAAAACAAATATGTAAAGTAGTGAACGGGTGAGATACAAATAAGTGTTCCACATTTAGCCATGAATTACAACTATAATGATGTAACCCTAACCCTAACCCTAACCCTACCCTCCCTAACCCTAACCCTAACCCTAACCCCCCAACCCTAACCCTACCCACCCTAACCCTAACCCTAACCCTAGCCCAAACCCTGCTCCGGCTCCTCTCCCCGAGACACTAACACATGATTATGATAAATAAAATTACAATAATTAAAATATATAATATACACTGTACATAGAGAAAAAGAAAGGGGTGTTAGGGTGGGTAGGGTTAGGGTTGGGGGGGGTTAGGGTGGGTAGGGTTAGGGTTAGGGTTAGGGTTACAACATTATAGTTGTAATTCATGGCTAAATAATTGGAGAAGGAATTTTGCCCAAAATGGGCCTTCTGCTCCAATTTTGCCTGTTTGGGGAACTTTCGAACTTCACGATGAAGCACTATGGTCAGTCCTAGTCTTTTCCATCTGGATTCAATTACAAATGTTCATTGGACTGACCTCAGGCATAACCATGGAACATAGCTAAGCTAACTAGCTACGGAGCAGGAGTGGAGGAGACCTTTTATTTAAAGTTTTATGTTCCCGCTGTCCATTCTGTCCTATGGTCCTTTGGCCCTGCTCTGAGTATTCAGCCCTCTTTTAAACAGCTTTTTAGAACCGAACCAGGTCTTTTAAGGAGATTTGAAGTGTTTTACTCACTCTGGGGGTCCCCTTGTGCCCGTGCCCCTCGCAGCGCCCATCCAGGGCACTGCGTTCTACCCTAACCTAACCCTGCTTGGCTTGCTCCGTAGCTAGTTAGCTATATGTTCCACAGCACATGTAACATTATCTTACCTGATGTGTTCCCTCCAGTGTCTTTTTATTAACTGGGAAGTGAAAGATGGATCAAGACTCATTGCTCAAACAAGCAGGCGTCGTAGCTTCAGCGTGACATCACTTATGCAACTTTAGGATGAGTAGTCTTTCTAAGTACGTATCTTATTTGAATCTAGTTTTACTTGAAATTATCTTTTAAATTGATAAACATCACATGTGTATTTAATGTTTAATTTCAAATGGGATCAGATAATTATTTGTCTCTCGCCATTCACCACCGTAAATATTTCTTTCCAAAAAACAAGCTCCCATGGTGGTCCATTGGAAGGGGGACCACGTTTTGTTATTCCATCATCTATTAGATGGTAGAATAGCATGTGCAAGTTAGGTTGGTTAGAGACTCTGTATCCCAGCAGTCTGCCTACAAATCCATTGCATGTTGGGATATGCACCACCATTTGATTTCAGCCCTAATAATTGGAGAAGGAATTTTGCCCAAAATGTGCCTTCTGCTCTAACTTTGCCTGTTTGGGGAACTTTCGAACTTCACGATGAAGCACTATGGT
>NC_045753.1:17380938-17390302 GCF_008692095.1 Etheostoma spectabile
CTTTTCCATCTGGATTCAATTACAAATGTTCATTGGACTGACCTCAGCCATAACACGACCAATATTGACACCTACACCTACAACTACACAAGCTCTATTATCATCAGGAAACCAAAGGAAAACAATACCTCCTGGCCAGAGATGAAATAGTTGTTTTACATGTGACACACACTGATACTCAGCCAGACAGGGTGGTGATGAAGTAGAGGCGGTTACACTACGTCTCCTCAAAAACAAAACTCCCCCAACGCAGCTCCAGCTTCAAGCTGATGTGCTTTAGGCAGCCGGGGTCACCGGTTCATCCGTCAGAGAGGCTCCTCGCTGATGGATGGCACTCAGAGCAACGCGCGCCCAATCCGCTGTAGCCCTAACCGCAGAGAAAAGGGCCTTCACAGGAAGAGAAATAAATAAATAAACAGCAACATCAAAGGGATGTTCAAAAGAAAAACAAAGCCTGCACACGTTCGTTTGCAAACACACACACACACACACACACACACACACACACACACACACACACACACACACGCTTGCATTGGCTCTCTCACATACATCCGGCGAGAGAGAGAAAAGGGAGGCGGAGGGAAAAAATACAAAGGACTGAAAGCATACACATAGTTTACTCTCCAATGACACTCAGCTTGAAGAAAATCTAGACAAAACAAGGCAGAGTGGCAAAAATTGGAGTGTTTGATGGTTCGATATTTGCGCTGGATAGACTCAAAAACAAAGATCAGGCCAAAACTGTACACAGTTTTAGGTTTGTCATTAAAAATCTACAAACAACACAATGATTTTTATCCTCATGTCACCAAAGTGTCTCATTTAGGGGTTAAAGTGCTGCTGTATGTCACCTTCATCATGGCTCAGCAGCAATCTATCCGTATCCATACCACCCTGAACACTTTAAAGGATACGTTTGTTCATATTCTGTATTTTTCTTACTGTCAACAAATCTAGTGAAAAAACCTAAACCAACATGAGTTCATCCTGCTAACAAGAATTCTGCGTAGACAAAGACTGATATAGCTTATTCCTCTTTACCCTGGAGCACCATATATTCTTCAAAAACCACACCATTAGAAAGACACCATTCAGCCACACTGTTGCACTTCCTTTATCACAATAAACATGGGCACTGTAGTTTATACATGCAGCATCCTTCTGCCAGAAATACTTTGTAATGCACCAAATCTGGACAGTGTTACACTGTGTGAGAGATTATTTGCTCTAAGTGAGAATGTAATGTGTAAAATCAGGGCCTGAAATTAACACCAACCACTTGCCAAATGCGGGTGAAGTTAGCAATTGGCGGGTAACACTGTCAATCTACCTGCCACATTGGAAGGCAGTCACTGACAATTGAGTGATTCATTAGTTTTTTTTTGCAACTGTTGTTCTTTTACATTTCAAAGAACTCCGCCATTTCGTTGGATTTTAACAAAAAATGTGGCAGCACATTACTGGGGTAAAGAGGCCGCTAAAACGAACAACCAACAAAAATATGAGCATGAGTCAAAGAAAAGTAAAAGAAGACGTTTTAATACAAAGTGTACAATTGGTGACAACGGCAAGGTCGGGGAGGGGCTGATTTATGACAGCAGGATAGAACAAATGTACAGCAGTGACTGTCGTGTGTATGGCTCAGAGAAAGCAAAGTCAAATCCTTTTGTAATCGAGACTAAAAACTTACAATTAGAAGCAATTAAGGACCGTGAGTCATCAAAAAGCTACCTACACACGGTAAGTTGTAAACTATCAAAGACTGCGCTTCTGGAGTGTGTGGTCAAGGCACTGACGTCCATGAAGCATGCAGCAGTTGGAGGGGATGCGGATGCTGTTTCAGAACGTCCATGTGAGTCCTGTTTTTCACCTTCATGAGGAAAAAAAACTGGCTGGTAAAAAGTCCCGCCGCAGGTGCCTGCCACAGTGGCTGGTCGTCAAAAAAGTCAGAAAACAAACTTCAGGCCCTGTGTGAAATTGAACACCACAGTAGGCTATAAGCCAATGTTGTTTTCAATAATAAAACATTTGCACAAAGCAAGCCGATCCACTTTTCCATGTTGATAAGAGTATTAAAATGAGAAAAAAATAATGGGACAAAAAGAAATCAAGGGACATTTAGAATAGATAAAAATGTGCGATTGTGAGTTAACTATGACATTAATGCAATCGATCGCGATTAAATATTTTAATCGTTTGACAGCACTACTTTTTATGGAATTTGTTGAGAGTTGCTAAACATAATAAAACATCACTAGCCTTATTCTTAAAGCAGGAAAGTAATATATTTGATGAGCTCCAGTTGGGATTCAACTACAAACCTTGTCCATGTTAGTACTATTCTCTATCCAACCACTCAAACAAATGTAAGAGCATCTTTTGTGTATCATGTGACCAGTTAGGGCTTTTTATTTCATACATTTCTTTGAAAACTGGGATTGTAAAGAAGGATCAGCAGGCCAAAATAGAGACAAAAAGCTCCCCCCAAAAAGTTGAAGAACCTTGCATGAGGTAACTTCGTGCAATCTTTCAAAAACCAACTTTGAGCTCAAGAACTTTTACCTGTTTGAGACCCACAGGATGCTATCGAAGATGAGCCTAGGTGTAAATGTGTTCGTTAAAAAACTGTTGTGATGCCAGTGAAACACCTTTACCTTTGCCTCTTTGAGCTGCACCCAAACAGAAAAATACAACATAATTTACATTTCATGGCAGTCATCTTGGATTCACTATGTTCTTCTTTGTCTGATCTATTTGATCCCTGGGAACTGCAGCTAAATGTTATTGTTTCCATGATCGTGAATATTGGCAACCAGGAACCTCTGCCGACTAGGAGCGCTTTGGTCGGTTAGGGAGCCTTGTTAGCACGGCCTTGAGTTAGTCAGCATGGGCTCATCCCATCAAATATTGACAAGGCTGGAAGGGCAGGGCTTGGGCCTTGAGTGTGTTTGTGTGTGTGTGTGTGTGTGTGTGTGTGTGTGTGTGTGTGTGTGTGGTGGGGATTGCCTGATGGTGGAAGCTGTGGATGTTGTGTCAGCTCCCCCGAACCAAAACAAACTCCTTAGCCCCCCAGTGTACTCCTAAAATCAGAAAAGTGGATTGCAATATACCTTCCATTGAAAATATGTTATTCTCTCTCTTGTTTTCTCACCCTCTTTCCCCTCCTGCTCTCCCCTCCTCTCTGTTTTACGTGCACGCACACGCACACACACACACACACACACACATGCACACCAGCCAGGCTCGTCAAGATTTAATCTAATCCTTATTCCCGTACCCTTAATCTCCATTTCCCAATGCAAATCGGTTCTTCTCATCTTGCTGCTTATTGTGCTTCACTTTCTGCTGTTTTCCTTTTTCTGTTTTCCAATCAGCTGACAGAGCTTCTGTGTGTGTGTGTGTGTGTGTGTGTGTGTGTGTGTGTGTGTGTGTGTGTGTGTGTGTGTGTGTGTGTGTGTGTGTGTGTCAGTCAGCGAGCTGAGCTACAGTACAGACAGTTTAGTACAGTTGAAAGAGCACATCAGACTTCTGCCCTGCTCTCTCTAAGGGCTGATAATATGAGCCCTTCTTACCTGTAAGGAGCTAGTGAGCCGCTGCTCCTCCCTTTAAATGAACTTCAGAGGGGGAGTCAGATTGACAGGAACACAGAGAGGGCTGCCCCGTTTGACTGGCGGTCCTGTCAAGGTGAACCCAAGGTGCTCTCTCAGGCCCTGCGCTGCTTTCCACAAGGTTGCCCCTGCTGAGCTGATTGGGCCTTAATGCTACAGTAATGACCAAAACAAGCTCACACACACATATGCACACACACAGCCTTACTATTGTCTGAGCCAAGAGTGTGTTATCTTTAAAAGATTTAAGAAACGTAAAGGTCTAAGCCAGCTAATTTAGTAAGTTAACATCAGTTGAGCCTCCCTATTAATCTTTGTTTCAAAGTGTGTGAGGGAAATATAAGGCTGAGTGTAATAGCTGTTTGAGAAACCATTAAGAGTGTGTGGTCTCCTTTTCCTCCCTTGACGGATTCTGCATAGTAATAAAGATGTGGGGAAGCCTCTCTTTAAGCCTCAGCACCTTAATAGCCTGTATGATGACACTTTATCTATAGTTTGTGCATATAATCACTAAACTAAAGGGGGTGACCCAAGGGCGTGGGTTCACCCGCTGACATTTGACATCTTTATAATTAACTGGGAAGGTCTAATCTCTGCCTTCAAATGACGTGTGGCCACATTCCATTTAATATGCTTATAAGCATTATGTATTATTCAAATATGCAGATGAGGCTCCGTTAGAAAACAGACTATTTGACACAGGTTTTTCTCTCCTGTCGTGGCGGGGTTTAGGGCCACTAACGGACCTGCAGGGATTGGAGAGCAGCAGCCCTTCTGAAAATGTCATTCCCTGAGAAAGACGACAAAGTTTTCTTCTACATCTTCTTTGTCCGTATGCTGCTCTTTGAGCTCAAGCTACTCAAGAGAGACAGAACTTAAATGAGCAGTTTCAGCTTTATTTTAAGAGTGAAGGCAATGAAAACCCTATTAAAACCTAATTCTTTCTGCAGTATAAGCCACACCACACTTTTATCAAGCCCTCATCACTCTATATAAAACATTTTTGGGACAGGGACTGCTTGTGTGGATTTGTCTGAAGAGTTTTAATAGTTTTGGTCGGAGATGTTTGGAGGAGTCGGCCATCTTTAGACTGGGTGAACCAGCAGAGCTTTTTATGGATGCGAGCTCTAACAGGGCTGGAAGAAAGAGCCTCTTATGTTCACTTTTGGCTTGAGTTACTTTTGAGAGACTGGTGATCGTTGGGTCAGAGGCTTCAGTGAGCCGGTAACCACTACACGAAGCCCTCAGTCCTCACCGGAGCTTTTCAGCTGGAGCAGCGCCTCGCCACATTCACAACCTTACATCCTCTCACTTTAGGGAGGAAATTAAGTCAGACTTATACTACTGTCTAAAATGCTATTCAGTGTGTGCCCTTTCTTTTAATCCATATTCATGAATCACTTGTAAATTTGAAAACCAATATCACACTTCAATTACACTGTGGTGAGGTCATACTGTAAAATTGTTGCCAAGAATGATTGTAATGAATACAAGATCATTACAAACAGGAATATTCATAACATCTTCTGTCAGAATCTTTTGAAAACACACATGTTAATTCACTCAAGAGCCGCTGCTTTATTAATATAATGTTCAATTCATTTTAAGGTGATCATTTTCATTTTAATTCAGTTCAATTTAAGGTGATGCTAGAATTATTAAGAGTAGTAAGGAAAAACAGACCCCTTCTATCTTCTGGTTTTTTTACTGGTCAGGACATCTGAAAAAAGGTACACTCCTCAAGAGGTTGTATCGTTTCTGACATTGTGAGTTTGTAACTTGAATAACATTAGTTATGTATGAGCGCCTTCATATGCTACTTTGAAACTATACTGTACTCATTGTTCTCATTCTCTCCACTGTTTGAAAATTGAAAAGGTGAAAAAAACAGTAAGTCTGAATAAAAGTATATTTAAGACAACAAAAAACCGTCTGCTGTATTTGCCCTCTCTTTCAAATTTATCCCCAGTTTGCTGTTTGGCCGTTTCAGGGTTGATATTGAACGGCATCAAATCACCTTTTTTGTTCCTTAAAGGTTGTAAACACTTGTAAATGAGTGCTTGCATGTGTTGAAGGCATATTAGGTTTTCTCCCTTGTGTCCGTGGGGGTTTATTGAGTGTGCTGTTGTTGATCCTGGGCCATGAATCCTTCCTCTGCCCTCTCCTCTGCCTGGAGCCTGCCCCCCAGCCTCTCCACAACCTCCCACTGAGCTCCCTCTGTCTCTGGCTTCATCTCCAGCTCTGTCTATCCAGCTCACCATCGCAGCTCCCACCTCCTGTCTCATGTCCCTTTCAACTAAACAGTGGGCTTTTATATATATGAAGCGTTCTGTTCAAGCCTTGGTTATTCAACGTACTCCCATTTCTAATTTAATGTAGCTTATGTGTTTAATAATATTGATATTATGTACTTTATTTGTTCCTTTGGGAAATCCATTATTCTTTCTGTTATTTTTCTAGATTTTGACAAACACACAGAAATCAAATGTGGAAAGATGCCAGAATGATGGGTCGCTGCAGCACAGCGCCGCAAGCTGTTAGGTTTGCTCAGGGGCACCTCGGTAATGCCCAGGAGGAAAACTGGCACTTTATCAGCAACCAGTCCACACGCCGTTACTGGTCCGTCAGGGACCCAAGCAGTCCCTATGGACTGAGCTACTGCCACCCCGTTCTTTATCTTACTTTGGTTCATTGTTTCCTTTACAGGGAAATTGTCTTATTTTTTTGTTTCCTTTTTCTAATTGTTCTACTGTCAACTTCACCTGTTGATAGCACATCCAGAACAAGCCCCATTTAAGACTCTCACATTTTCCACGTGTACACACGTGTACACATCACAAGATATTAATCTCAGGAAGAACAAACCATAAAATGCTTAAAGCATGTTTTTTTTTCTTGGTACATAACAGCTTTAATGTTTATTTGCTGAATGCAATATTGCAAATTCAGTGTTTTTCACTTGCTTTTTAAAAAAAGCACGCCTTAAAGTGCCCATATTATGCTCATTTTCAGGTTCACAATTTTATTTTGAGGTTGTACCAGAATAGGTTTACATGGTTTCATTTTTTTTAAAACACCATATTTTTGTTGTACTGCACATTGCTGCAGCTCCTCTTTTCACCCTGTGAGTTTGGGTCTCTGTTTTAGCTACAGAGTGAGACATCTCACTTCTAGATTATCTTTGTTGACAGTCACACATGCACAGCAGCTAGGTAAGATCACATCAGCTAGATAACTCTTTCTCCAACTTTGTTCAGTACAAGGCAGGATTAGCTGGGAGACTTCTTCTAAACGAGGGCGTACTTGTGGAATACCTGCAGAACAAGACATGTAAGTAGTTATTTCGTAGGTTGTGGTGAATTAGTGTGTGATGTAGCAGTGTTTTGCCATTGAAAATGAGCTAGCATGCTAGCGCTAGCATGTACTACGGTTAGCCACCTTGTCTCGGCTAGTGACGTAGATTTTGAACATCTCAATCAGAGACTGAAGGCAGAGGACATTCAGAAACCGTATCTCACTCAAAATGGCATGGATGTTTTTTTTCAAGTTTGTATGCGTGTGAAGCACCAGAGATACAAAATAACACAACAAATCCCAGAAAAAGGTTTTTTTTTTAATAATATCGGCACTAGAGTGGATCATGTGTAGAGTGGATCATATGTATTTGGCCACTTCTTCCTTTTTAAATTCATAATGATGATCAATGTGTCATTTGCGTAATACGCTTAACTTAACAATAAGACTGGCAGCAAGTGGAAACAGATAGCCTGACTTTGAACAAGGATAAAAACAAAACCACCTGCCAGCACCTCTCAAACTCAATGATTAACATGACAAATCTAGTTTGTTCAATATTACAAAAATAACTGAGCATGGCAAAGAAACAGTTCATAGTATTATTTTGTAAAAGCGTAACCTTGTTTAAGCAGTATATCAACAATGTACAATCTGTTATTAAACCGGTTTCTGACCTATTTTTCTCCCTACCTTGCCTTCCACCTATCACTCTCTGCCATCTGTGCTGTCTGACTGACTGACTGACAAGTGCACTGAGGTTTTTTTTCCTATTATTTTTTTCTGTTTCATGGCAGGTGGCAACCAGCGTTATGGTGCATTACCGCCACCTAGACTGAGGTTGCTGATATACTCAGGAGGAAACCCAGTGACAGAAAAAAAGGAAACCCTTTAAAAGTTCTGATGCACAGAAGAATGTGAAATTGTTGAAGATGGGTAAGCGTCCCCTGATGACATAAAAGAGCGTAAAGGCCGATGTGCTGTGGCTGAGCCCTGGACAGTCCCGGCCCAGTTTAACCATGGGTAACGCTCCAAAAACCAAATTTTTTCACATTTTCACACTTTTTTCACGTATTAAATTTACAGGATATAATGTGTAAATTAGAAGCTTTGGAGGTGCTGTTGGGTGGCTTTTGGTACCGTTGGAGAGAGCCTGGCTGGCTGTTTCCCCCTTTTTATAGTCTTTATGCTAAGCTTAGCTACATGACTGCAACAAATTTGCTGGTTATTTTCTTATTTCTTCTGCCCATGAAATTTAAAGGTGTATTTTTTCTCTCATACCAAGGGGACGCATACTTAGCCACTAGCCACATGAATGTGATTGCAAAATGCCAAATGATGTGCTGTCAAATATGCGTGGGACGCACACATGTTGGTCATCTGTCCGCCAGAAAGAGGAAAAAAACCAACCTTGTTGGCAGCCATATTGGCTAAATGATTTATTACTTTTCTCACATCCACCTGTTGTTTTTCATACGGCCTAATTAGAAGCCTACTGTGTGTGTCATGATGTAACGTCACTAACAGAAACACGGGGGCAGCTGTGTAAAATTTGATTTGCCCAAAATAAACAAGGTAAGAAATATTTCCCGTCATCGGTTGTGTGAGGTACAGCAGCAGATGGCTTCAGCTATTTTGGCGTCTTGAGACTGTGTCACGCAATACTTTTGTGTTTTGAGGGCGAGTGATGTCAATCTCACAGTTTATCACCCTAAATTTGAAAAACAAGATATTTCCCTCTTTATGCACTTTTCCCCAACTGTCCTCCCTCTTTCTTTCACTTACCAAGCCCCCTTTATCCCTTCAACACATCTCTCTTCTTCTCCCTCTCTCCTTCACTCCATTTCTAGGCTCTGCAGATTGTCACTGTTATTTACCAAATATAGTCTGACAAAGAAGAAGTGGGATTTTTTGCTGATTGAAGATCAAAGTAGCAAAGTCTCCTCCTCAAAACCCGCCCCTTCTATTAGCCGCCCTTAAGAACAGAGGAAAACATCAATTTCTCACACATCAATGGCGGCTTCATAATCAATTGAAAAGACACTTGTATAGGGATGCAAATCTTATCTTTGTCTTATTAGAGCTTTTAGAAGATGCATGTCGGGATTTAATGTTATGAAATAAAAGGGGGTCGCTTTTTTTAATCTAAAGATGCAGAGGCGTTAGTAATGGTCGAAATCAAAGCCCAGAGACTGTGGTAATTACTGAAGGAGTTTGCCTATCCTTATTAATATTGATCAAATATTACTGTGATCTGATCTCTGGGCTTATGATGAATTTGGAAGGTGGTTAACGAGCACAAAGAAGAACATGGCACTTGTTTTCCCCCATGCCACAACCACGAGCAAATGTCCGTTTTCTTCTTCTTGTTGAAAGTTTGACCACAAAAGAGAGAAAGAGACAGAAAAATGCCTCTGTATTTGAGGTGAAATTGTTAAAATACAATGAAAGATTTTAGC
>NC_045753.1:17390312-17407754 GCF_008692095.1 Etheostoma spectabile
TGTTTCTCTTATGGCCGTTTTTCTCCGTTTTACCTTTTGCCTTGAGTGATGCACACTCACGCTCTTTGAGTGCTGAAAAAAAACAGTTGTGTCAAAGGGAATTCAAGGTTGCATTTTCATTGACCTGATGATGATGTGCACTGCTTTAAAATAGTCCTAAATAAGCTGATGTCCTTTAGGCAAGAGGATGCACAAAACATGCTGCTTCATCTACCAACAATGCCGTGGATGATCACAGAATGTTAAAAGATCCTCATTTTGAAGTGTAAATAAGCCAGGCTCAAAAGTGATGCCGTTAAGGGCACAATTTCTGCACAATACATCCCAATTCTTAGAAAGCTTGTTTGTTGCGATACTTAAGTGCTGACAAAAGAGATGATTTCATGTAACGGAATATACATTGTGCATCCCAGGGAATTGTGAAAGGTGAAAAATTCATTAGTGTTTATTTCATTGAAATTCACATATCAAAATCCTCCAGCTATGAGCACATAAACAAAAGCGTGAGGGAGTTTTGGAGCCACCCATGTGGAAAGCATTGATCGCTGCTCACTTAAAGCCTTCAGGTGTCAAAACTTGAGGCCAATTGATTTTTCTGCATTAATTTCTCAATTAGGATCTCTGAAGAAGACCACGAGGGCTGCAGCCCAAAAAACTCTAGTTGAGGCTGAAGCATGAAGCTTTGGGGCCTTAATGGTGTGTGTGTGTGTGTGTGTGTGTGTGTGTGTGTGTGTGTGTGTGTGTGTGTGTGTGTGTGTGTGTGTGTGTGTGTGTGTGTGTGTGTGTGTGTGTGTGTGTGTGCGCGCGCTCGCGTGTGCGTGTGCAGAATGTGGTCACACTGTATTTGAGTTGACAGAACTATCTGTATGATAATGAACGATTTTAGGATCAATTTTCAGGAAAAAGGAATACCTGAGAGGTAATCAATATTTAACCAACTGTGCCCCTAAACTTCATACACTCACATCCCTCCATCAGAGTCAAATATTAAAACAAAAGGTGGACAGACCTTTCAGCGCAGCTTTGAGCGTACAGTCAGTGTGCATCACTTTGACAACAAAGAGAGAAATTACACCACTAAATGTGTAATTTGGTGTATTTCGTTGTCTTTGTTGCTTTTCACCCTCTGCTTCATTAATTTATCAACTGAAAAGAAAAATGGTTGAATTGTTTTGTCTAGGGCCATATCCATTAATTTGACAATTTGAAAATACAGCCCTCCTTCTGCATCTGTCTGTGCCAAGCCCCTCCCACCAGACGAGCACAGGCGTCTGCACAAGCTTCAATAGCAACCTGTAAAAGTCATTGTCATTCATTTCCATAATCGCAATCGTGATTGTGATCATGATGCCATTATATAGTTTACAATTTACATCATCTCTCAACTCCAACTCGAATGCTTGTTGCTTATATCCACTGGCTATACCAAAAACAAAAACAAAATATTGTCTGTGCCCCCAGAGGCTAATCGTTGTGAGACCGATAGCCAATGGGTTCCGATATTGATGATGGTTATGAGTAGATATTTTCCGCCATTTAATCAGATTTCCACCGTAATGCATGCATATCTGTTTTTGTTTTTGCTCATTAGATCCACTCACTAAAATGACATGTGATTGGACAAAGTCTCTTGTGACGGGCCACAATTTGTAAAGCCTGAACAAAAAAAGCCAAGAGTGGTTGCAGAAGTCTAGTTTTCTCTCAGACCACTTGAATTACAATATGCTAAAAAGGTTATTGTAGAATTTTTGCCCAACGACACAAAAAAAACTGCCTACCCCAGCTTTAAGTCCAAATTTGAGGTACTAGTGCAGTGCCCGTTGAAAATGTGTCTGTTTGAAATAAGACTTTTCGTCAATGTCTGCCGATTGTTTGATATTGAGTGTTGGCAAATGGCTTTTTCTTTAGTTTCCTCTTAGCAAAAAAATAGCCCCGGAAAAGAGTAGCGCCTTTTTTTCGCCAACCTTATACCACACAGCAATGTTCCTTTCAGCTATCTGCTCGTGCTCCGGGAAAGTGAAGAAAAGCATGTCTGGTATATCCAGCGATCATGAAGCTAACATTGGAAGCAGAAAAACGGTCAAAACATCCTTAAATTTGTGAATTGTTGTTTGTTTATTCAAAGTCAAAGACAGCCCAAAGTAGTGCTGCTTTTCACATTTTTGCGGGTCTGAGGTGTACGTCACAGTTTAGCTGCCAAAGTGTTCACTCAGTGTGCAGTGTGAGAGGGGGTGTCACTCCCCGCTGTAAGTCGAGTGCAGATCTGAGTCGCGCATGCGTCACTTTGCAGCAAGTGAAGTTGTGAGCTGCTCATGCGTCACTTAGTGCGACAAGTAGCATACAAGATGCTAACGAGAGCTAAAAATGGACCTACTTAACCAAGTTGGTTCACTGCTGGCTACAAGCTAGCAATCAAACACAACAAAGGCTGTCAGCTGAATGGCGTTTTGAGCTAACCTTAGCAATCAAACAGTCATAGATAGCAAAAATGTTTTTTGAAATAATTTCCATCTTCTGTTATTGTTTGTAATGAGAAAAGTGTATTATGGATGTGTTCATGAATTCATGGATTTCACAAATTTCAGTATGACAGTTGCGTCGTAAACCATTTAAATCTGAGCATGCGCAACTAACATTTGCCCTCGACCAGAGCCGGTCTGACTCAACTTGGATCGTACAATGATGCTAATGTTTTAAAACCCTTTTTCCTAGGACAGACCCAGAATTCTCCAACAACGTATACGTTAGAGTCACACTTACTGTGCTCTTTTTACTGTGCAGAAGCATTCATAATGTTAGCATCTAAAGTGTGGTGTTTATAGACGGATGAGGTAGGAGGATGTGCAATGCATGTGTTAATGAATAAAGAAATGGTATAATTGATTGCAGAATATTACTGGATTAAACTATATCTGATATATAGCTTATATGTTGCAATTTATAGTGATATACTGTATATTTATTAATTCTTTATGTTAGTAGCACAAAGTAGCCCAACAAACATGCAAACAGACTAGTTAAAATAATTGCATTTGGTATATGGAAGTTGCTAATTTAGAATCTCCACTTTCTACTGTCACTCTTAATTGTTAATTATCTAATAAAGGTGGAACAACCTCAATCTTTTTGACAAATAAAAAAACAAGTCATATACAGGACATCTGCCAATAGTTTATATTCTGATGAATAGTCTTACATCTGTTCTCTGTGTTGGGAAAAAGTGGCAGAAATATGTGATTGCAGAGATACAAACTTTTGCATCAACTATTATCTGCTCACAACTTAACCTTAAATGATGTTTAGTTTTCTTTTGACTAGCAAAGAACTTAGACTGATATCTCATTAATTGGCTCATCTTCTATTCTGTTAATGAAAACGTAGCCAAATAAACATGACGGTCTTCTGTTTTGTACAAAGAGGCAACTCATTTACTGCAAGGTCAGTCTCATTGTGTTGCTTGTTAACTCAGCAAATGAGCATCAGTGACAAGTTCAAAAGAGCGAAAAAAAAGTTACTTTATGTTTGCTATAATTTTTTAATGACCTCTCAGTGGTTTTATTTTCTATAAAGATAATGAGATAATGTGTGCAGAACCTTTGCAACCAAAACTTGTCCTTTGATGTGCCTTGAATATGAAAAATAGCCCTGAACCCAGTTAATGTGCACTGGAATGTAAGGAGCAGCAATATATTGTCTTTTATACCTATATGATATGATTTCATTGGTTGTACAAATGAAATGAAATGCACATGCCAAATTAGACAAAAAATAGCCATCAACTATGCACTTAACCTTTGCTCAAAACTCACACACACAGTCCAACAAAGACAACCTGCCTCCATCGTACACATAATGATCCTTCATTCAGACCCCCAATTGGTCAACTTGTCCTCACTGTGATTTTAATTACGGCCCCATTATCAGGAACATGAAGAAGACACTGTTCCTTCTTTTACTTCTGTCACAATAAGGCCTCCTGCTTCCTGTTTGAGAAAGTACCTTCTATGAGATGTTCCCAGTCTCTTAACCAACAATCAGAAAGGGCTTCTCCCCTATTAAGTGCATAGAAATGTGGAGGGTCCTGCATACAAGACCATAAGAGAAAGGGAGAGTTCCTATTTTCCCCTCAAACACAAAGCAGGAGTCAACAGGAAGCCACTTTCTCTGCTTTCTCTCTTTCTCTCTTGTCCTGTGCATCTGCTTTTGGCTTTCTGTTTTGGCAGCCAAGGGTTTAAAAACACAGAGATCAAAGATTGAATGTGTTGTCTGGCTTTTGCATTAGTGGCTCACCAGCTGACAAACGAAACATATCAAATTGATCAGGATCTTGTAATCAAGACTGCAAACACTGAGATAAGAGCTTATATCCATCTCTTCACACGGGGCCACATTCTTAAGAAGAACACCCGTGGGGGTTTGGCCATCTATGATTCCTTTTCTGGTCTCATTATACAGCATACAGTCTGTCAGTGATTTTCTGTGCAATAAAATCAACAGTAATGCTCCGTCATGTGGGCATGCAGGAGGATAACAGGATTTTGCATTGCATTACATGTGAGTCCAGTGGCAAACACACTGTCTTCTCTCCCAATCAAGACATAAATCAGCATGTAAAAATCCCTTTGCCTACCTGACAATAAAGCCTGTGTGAAAAAATGACTCAAACCACTAACCCGCTGGCGTGTATACCATTGACCTTTAAGTAACATTTACCAGCCAGCAGCGGCTTGGCTCTCCCCTCCCTGCGAGATGCTGCCGTGACGGACAGGTGAACGGTATTTGTGCTGGCTGCCCGCTCATACTGTAGGTTACCTTGTCTCTCTGGTGGATTCCATGTTTAGAGAGTTCAGGACCTGCCTCGGACCTTGATTAATGACTATCACGTCCATTTCTGAAAAACGCTCGACTGTTTGTTTTGGAGGCGACGGGAGACAGCTCACGTAGCTGGCTTAATATGGTTCCCACGATGCTGTGTGGATGAGTTCTGGAGACACTCTGCTCCTGCTTGAGTCCAATACCTACAGTGATATGAAAAGCTGTGTGCATACATTAATCATGAGTGTACAGACTGTTTACAAGAAAGCTCCTCATTCCACTCCTGGGATTTTTCTCAGGAAAAAAAAATTGAGGCTCTGCATCCTGAGATTTTGATTATTGATTCATAAACTTTTAACCTAATGAAATGCTTGTTTAGCTGTTTGGTATATTAGTTGAGACATCTCTTTAGGGTGCTATTGATTTTAGATGAGTGCAGAGTCACAGGCCAATGTGAGTCACTCTTCATTACACTATTATCCTCTTCCACCGCTGTCTTCATTGTGGTTTGTGTTGTGGATTGTAAACAGACAGAAAATTCATTACAAAGAAAAAATGTGTTTGCCATATTTTCAATACTGTGCTCTTGGAAAACAAGTCCCTCAGAAAGAATGTGCATAGACTTCAATGATAACAATTTCTATATTATAAATAACACTCAGCCCTTAAAGCTTTGGTCAACATAACACTTTAGGTAATTCAAAGACTTAATTCTTGCCTACAAAGCTTTCATTTGTATCCATCAAATATATTGCCCTATTGTGTCAACTGATTAGAGCACTGAGGGTCAAGGGAGCGGAGAAGCTCCTATTCTACAAGTACAATGAGAGAATGTATATATATATATATATATATATATATATATATATATATATATATAGAGAGAGAGAGAGAGAGAGAGAGAGAGAGAGAGAGAGAGAGAGAGAGATTCAAATTCCAAGAAGGCTTCCTCATCATTAGTAGCTTTAATGTATGGAATACAAATCCTAAACCAGTAACAATTTACACACAAATGCAAGCACAATCTAGACAATTTTAGTCCGATTTGCTTTTACTCTAATGAAATAATAATATTATATGAATAATACACAGTATTAAAAAGTCTTTTTATAATTTGGTAAATCAGACATCTATTTCTCCTTCCTGTCCATTCCAAAAAAACGATGAGGACCATTAGTATGTAATTACGGCTAACCATGCTAACCAGGTGATAGAATTTATATGAGATGTGCTGGCAATAAATGCCAAAATACTTAACAGCATGTTTCCCAACAATAGAGTGAATTTGCACTTGACTAAATGCAACTAAAGTTAAATGTTAAGTTCCACTTATTATCAAGCGAACAAACTTTATTACTGGAATAAATCAAACCGCAGTTACCATAAAACAAGCATATTTCTGTGAGGCAAAGAAGAGAAAATGTCCAGCAGTAATATGTTAATCAGCAATGAGAGACCTTTAAGCTGGTTTTGGTTTGCAACATGGATGCATGATGGGTAATTAACTGTTTGCAAACACAGAGGATGTGCATGTGGGCTGCTGCTACCTGCCCTGCTCGAGATGAAACAATGAGGGTGTTCACAGAAAAGAAGATGATTTCCCAAAGTAGCTTGATGTTCTGTGTGAGGATTTTTCAAATCACTTTCTTTTGAGTACTTGTGTAGAATTTATTTTACCAGGCATTTCTTTCTCTTTTTTTCAGACATTCATTTAGCCATAAACTGTAGATGTGAAAAGCGGTTACATCAAAATTACAAAACATTCAGTGAAAGTTTTATACTTTATATTTTTAGGACAGAGAAGGAATTGATATTGAAACATTGATCTTTAAACCATTATATGTATATATGAGCTATCCCATGTATACTGTGTAAAAACTAAGTAGCACAGAGTCCATATATGTTAAATAGTAAGACAGCTTCTAATTATTTACCCTCCCTCCCCCCCACCACAGGACAAACAAACTTTAACATATGTGCGGTGGGATTCAGAGGATTTAAGCGATTTATGGTATTAAACACTCATCTCTCTTCTATTCCCTCAAACAGTGCTTACTTGCAATGTTTCGACTATCTAAATGTTCAACATTAAAAGAAATCATGTCCCTAGAATCCTTTGAAAAAAAAATGGTTAAAGCAAAAATGGTATTAATGTAAAACGCTTTCTTACCTGTAAGAGTGCAATCCTAAATATAGAAAAATAAAATAAAAATCAATTGCTACATCTGGTATACACACTGTATATATATGTGTTTCAAGAAAAAAAAAAGGTATTTTAGAGTATATTTGTCATCAACATAATGTTTGCCCTATTTCAAAGTAGCATGAAATACTAAGGCAAAAAGCAAACATACAGTACGTATGGATATTAGAGGCAAACATGTGTTGAGCACTAACAATATGTATTTTCAAAAGCTCACAGAAATATATCCAGTTCTAATAGAGCTCTCAGCACGGTAACACATTAAGATTGTAAAATATGAAAATTGCATGTATTAGTACTGGTGTTTTGCATTTATTATTACAATTGAAATCTGTATATGCTACAGAGACAGAATTATAATTAAATCCTCCATGTATTGCTGATGGTGAACAAGTCAAACATGCTGGGGTCAGAATCAATGTGTGGATTTCTCATCACTTCCTATGAGGACTACAATAGAGAGCTGAAGTCTGGTGATCCGACACTGGTGATGCCTCTGACTTCCTCCACTCTCTGAGACATGGAACTGCGTGGATGAGACAATCCCCAGTTGTGCCAAACCACAGCTGCACATGGAGCAGAGGTGAGCATGCGAAAACCAAAACAAAAATAAGTAACCCCAACAGAAAGCCGTGTGTGCTCCTGCTCCATCATTCAGAGCAGCAGAGGCAACGCAGCCTATCATTATCTTATTAAAGGGTCCTGCAGATTAGAATCACCAGGGTGGCATCAGAGGCAGGTATCCCCACGGCAGGCATGATAACACGCTGCCAGGCCCCAGTAAACTCTCAGGTGCCCGCTGAGGCAATCCGGGGAGAGGCCAGCTTGGAGCTCCTCTGCTTTGGTCTGGTCTGTGTGGGCTCAGGTTTGGAGGGCCCCGAGCGGCAGGGTGCCTCTTCTTCCACCGGCTGCCTAAACACAGACACAGTGGATGAGAACCAGTGACGGCAATCCCTTCCCCTTCCTCCCTGCTCCCTAACACTGCTGGCTGGGCTGCAGCCAGCTGACATAAACACTGCATTCGCCTCATCCAGATAAAGCACATCAGTGATCATTGAGCGGAATAGTCTGCTTTCATGGTGTTGCCTGGTCTTGGTGCGTTGGTAGGCACATTCACAACACTTTAGTGCTACACTGTGCACATAATTCCTCCTCACTGCTGTTTGACAACACTGCTGAGAGCAGATACAGAGGAATTACTGTCATAACATTTGTTTGTATGCGTCTAACAGCATGATGACATGAAACAATATTTTTTAATCAGCAATTCTATGCCTTGTTTTGATGTTATAGTGATTTTTCTTTTTTTGGGTTGGAAGGAGCCAGCCATGTTGCAACACCGTGTAAGTGTCACCTGGATGTATGTATCAGCTCTATTTCTTGCAGTTACATTTGAAATACATTGTTGATTTTGTGATTGCTCCATCAAATATCCTATAATAGAAATTGCATTTCCTGTGCTGATGAGATAAGGTTAGTGAATCGCGGTGATGAGCTCATCACCGAAATAAACACACACACACACACCCACACACACACACACACACACACACACACACCAACACATGCACAATCCCCTTGTTATTCTTGAGCAGGCATCAGGTCTCCCCCCCCCTCCTATTGCTTTTAAATACATTATTATATGCAATGGTACTTTTATTTGTATGTTATTTGTGGGTATCCTTAATTAACCTGTTTTACTCTGAAGCAATTGTTTAGTATTTTCACATTTTAGCATTTTTTTGTCTCTGTTGTTAATGTTGTGTGTGTGTATATATATATATATATAATATATATATATATATGTATATATATATGTGTATATATATATATATATATATATATAGTAGGAATATATTTAATAAAAATGTCTTCATAGAATAACTGGTGTATAATCAAATAAACAAAAGCAGTCACACAAAAACAAAATATTGTTTTGTTGACCTATAGCCTACTGTAAGGGCTATCTCATATATCTTATGATATAATTATGTGCTCAATTATTTTTTTTTAAATAAACTGCAATCATCTACACTACAGATTATCTTATATATATATATCTTTTTAGGCTGAATTTCTGTAAGAATAAGACGTAGAATTGGAGCGTCCAAATCTACATCAGCTATTTGTGTCCAGTGTGGCTGCTGAGGGACAAGAGAAAAATAAAACAGCAGTCTGTGCTGCCTGTGAGGAATTCAGGTTAGTCCCAGAGGACATCACACCTGTCAAGAAAGCAGGATGCAATAACACCCTCCATCCCAAAAAATAGATCAGAGGAAACATTATCTAATATATTGAAAAATAGATCTAAGGCACTGCCAAAGCAGGTATAATAGGGAAACAAGCTTGGTGTAATAGCTTTTATTCTGCTTTGATAGGCCTCTATTTTATAAGCAACAAATTAAAATACCGTAAAAATACGGATGCGTAGAGCATGGATGTGAAGGATATACAAAATAAAGAACTTTAATTTAAACTGTAACTTAATTTGGCCCAATGTGACAGACTGGTCGGGAATGGTGGAGTCAAACTGGTTGCAAACAGCCTGAGGAAGTACCCTCTTTTCTTTCTTTTTTTTCCACCGGGAGACCGCCCATATTTGCGTTTAATCCACATTTACAAGCAACTCCTATCTTCCTCCTATTTTACCATCACTGTCCTGCTCCCAAACTGCCTTTTTCCTCTTCACATGCCTTTCACTGCAGTCGTCCGCCGGCTTCCTAGAGCCTCCCTCCCTCTTTCTCTCTCTCCTTTTTTTTCCTCCTATTTATGAAAACGTCACTTCAAGTCCCTCCCTGTTTGAATCTCATTAGTTTCTTGTGTGTTTCTCCCTGTCAATAATCCTGAATCCAGACTCTCTCTATTTCCATCCCTCTCTATCTGTCAATCAGCGCCGCCTTTGAACTGAAAACCACTCCGACCAACTTCAACTCACTCAATCCGAGCGGCTCGGCTCCTTCTCCGGCTTCCTTTTTCTGCCAAGATTCCCTTCTTTTTTAGTTTTGTACCAACCGACAGGGCTTTGGAAAACGCCAATACAGACCCCAAACTTATCCTCGGACTTTCTAGATCGCCGAGATCAAGGGTTTAAAACTTCGTGTTTTGCCCCCCAAAACATTTTTGCACGGGAAAAATGCCGCAGCTCAACGGCGGTGGAGGGGACGATCTGGGTGCAAACGATGAAATGATTTCCTTCAAAGACGAAGGAGAACAGGAAGAGAAAATTTCGGACTCCTCGGCAGAAAGGGATTTAGCTGATGTCAAATCTTCTCTTGTAAACGAGTCGGAAACGAATCAAAACAGCTCCTCAGACTCAGAGGTAAGTTGCACATTAAAAACGGGGATCGGTCGTCCCCGGTCTGTTAAGTTAGGGGCCTACATTTCTTACGTTGTCATTCTGATAGACTTGAAAATAAAGTTTACTATCGCCCTCATCGCCCGTAACTTTAACGCAATCCCTGTGTTTCATTGCATTTCAAGGCGGAAAGACGGCCTCCGCCTAGATCTGAAACTTTCAGAGACAAAACAAGAGAAAGTTTAGAAGAGGGTGAGTTTGTGCTTATTGTTTCCACTCTTGGATTTTTTACTGCACCATGACATGATATGTGCCTGACAGAGGGCATCTCCTCCGCTTTATTCCTATATGCATATTGTGGGGGAAAAAAAGTTTTCAAGGCCACTTTATATTAAAAGTTTTCTTCTCCCCCCCCCCCCCCCCCCCCCCCCCCCCCCCCTCCCCCGCCATGTTAGCTGCGAAAAGGCAAGATGGAGGGCTGTTCAAGAGCCCACCGTACCCGGGCTATCCATTTATAATGATCCCCGATCTCACAAGCCCCTACCTTCCCAACGGATCGCTTTCTCCAACAGCACGCACAGTAAGTTCATTTATTTACAACTGTATGTGCACACACACTCCTCACGTACACACACGGACTCCGGGTGGACACGCAGGCAGCAGGACACAGTGTTGTCACCCAGAAGTACAGCCGATAAAAATGTAGAGCCAAGTTTTGCAACTCATGTAGTGTACAGTACAACGGCATGCATGTCCGCCTGAAGCTCCCAGCCTGTGTGTGTGTGTGTGTGTGTGTGTCGTGGGCAGCAGCTAGCATGCTAACAGTGCTAAGCGCCAGGACTCATTGCAGTGAAAATGGTTATATGGCAGGTCATGTGCACTTGACATTTCTGCTTATATATGCGCCCTGAAATTTAATTGAACAACTTTTAAATTACATCCATGAGAAATGATAATAACATAATATTATAATACTATTATTATGTTATTATTACTGTGCAGGGTCTCCTGTGTTCCAGGTTACAAGTGCATGTTTTTAACCCACTGAAATGTAATTGGCTTGTGTTTGCACAGCCTCATCAAACATGCCCTTTTTTCTATCACACGCTGCATGAGCAGTCAGACCTTTACACTGCTTTCTGACATGCTGCAAGCGGTGTAAAGCAATGTAAAAGCACACAAATAAAATCAATATGCAAATGAGCTTTTCCAAGTGATTTGCATGTGTCAAAACCTATAAAGACATTATGTGAAGGGTGCATGCATTACAATTTGAGAGATATTTTTTCTTCTTTTTTTCCAAAACATCAAAAATAATTATTTCTTATTGATATATATTTTTAAGTGGTGTTAAAGTGTAATTTATTTAATGGAAATGATTGTGCAACACTATCCACTGTGCTCTGCATGTGCACCACCGTTGCTTCTAAAGATGAATCCGCTGCCTTAAAAAAAATGTGTGCCATGTAAACCCATATTTATAAATAAATTCATGTTGTTTAGACACAATCAACCATGCTATAATTATGCACACTTACTCATTTGCTCAGCACCTCGCTAGTCCCACTGGGCAAAGGCAATCCTTAAGCGGCATAATTTTCTCAACCATGGGTATTTTTTAGCCCCCCTATTTTAAACGGTTGCAATTACAAGTCTGTGCTTTAGGACCTGTTATCTCATTTTACAAGGTTAAGGCAAAGACCAGGCATTAGGAAATATGACCCCCCCCACCACCACCACCACCACCACCACCACCTCAGCTTTTGCTAACGAAACTGATATTTGTCACCTCAGTTTTTAGTGCGCTGGGCACACCTTGAAAATAAATGCACATCTGACACATAATGCCTTCTTTTGTGTTTGACACAATTTCTGCTTTTGAGTTCAACATGATTGCTCAGAGTTTCACAGGAATTCATTTTTGTTGCTTACACAATCCTCTCTACGCATGTGTGTGTGTGTGTGTGTGTGTGTGTGTGCGCGTGTATGTGTTTAATAGTTAAAAAAAAGATTTTATCATTCCCGGCATATGCACATATGAGAACATTTTGTCATTGTTTTCCTTTTAGTCAGCACGCCAGCCTTGTTAACGCTACCGACTGGTATGTCGAATTAGTCACTCATTATTCTCATCAGTACTGACACAAAACACATTCACAGCAACAGCACAACTGATTTGAACTGAGGCCCTTCCTTGTTTCACTGGAAGAGGTTTGTAGTTTTCTTTGTGCCTATCACTATACTGTGCCCAGTACTACTCGGAGGAGCGCTCATTTCATTGTGCTTATGCAGCAGTTAAAAAGACAGTAAATCGGGTTGCATGGCTAGGAGATGCTGCGGCGAGACAGTGTTGACCTTTGCTCTCTAAATTCCAGCCCTGAAATACTATTTTTTAGAAAAGGAATGCTCTTTTTGTTTATCATTTAAATATATGCTCCTTGGTTTGTTACCTGTTTTTTTAAGGTTCTTCTCTGTGCCACTTTCTCGTATAAAATGTAAAGTCAGTACAAAATCTTACAGCCACTGCTGATTATTGAGGAGATGCTGTTTTTGCATATTAGGAGAAAACAATTTATTACAGCTGAATTCACAGATCTACCTGAACAGGGACTGCAGATGATGAACATGGTTTTCGGCTTGCGGTGATCTGCCCACTGTACAGCCTCGGCCCCCACTGTCTGCAGCGCCCTGTGTGTCCAGCCATTAGAGCTTTGAAGTCAGCGGCCGCTGTAATATAAATGTATTAGACTTAAAGCTGGCATAAATAATTCACCTGGACATTGATTAGCTGTCTTGCTCCCTAACATGTCATGTGAGGCACTGAATATGACTGCTAGTATTATTGGAATGAGACTTTCTCTGTCTTGTCATGAATGGCTTTGATTCTCGCTGCTTTTCCCTGCATTTTTCTTCTTCTGCTCCTCTTGGTTTAGGCAATGCTATGATATTATTTTGAGCATGTGGATTTCAGGCCTTTTTTAAATATGTGTTTTTGTATTTATTATAAATGGCTTAATTAAAAAAAATTGAGGTATTTGTCAGAGCAAAATCCGGATAAATTTTTAAAATATTTGTTCCCCTTAGCTGGCACTTATCCTGATCTATATGGACATTTTCCTTGTTTCTGTGATTTTTGTTTTTGCATGACTTAAGTGGGAGGAAAAGAAATTCCGCATAAACGGCGGTTACCGTAATTTGTCTGACCTCTGGGAGCCATAATCAGTGAGAATTTGTTTTTCCTACCACCTTAGTCCAAGGAGGCTCACTTAGTATCATTTAGCAATTTGACATGACGTTGTGCCTGGGCTTTGAAAGCCTTCCTGTCCTCCTCTCCTCTCCGCTCCTTGCCGTCTCCCTCCTCCCCAAGCCTCACACAAAGGCCTGCTGGATCACTGGGTGCAGGTCGAATTGGAGAAGTGGCCTGCCCAGTTTACCCCGTGTTTTTTTTTTTTTGTAATTCCTTTCATTTTCCCCCTGTTCCCTTTTGCTCTCTCTATCTCCCTTCCCCTCTCTGTCTACCTTTTGTTTCCTGCCGATGCTAACACAGGGCTTGTGAAAAAAGGCGGCAGGTTAACTGTGGTGCTGTGGGCTAACATCACACCTCAACAGGTCTGGAGACGCAGAGGCTCAGGGAGGGAGAGCGGGATCTGGGCGGCCAGCTCTCCTGCATCGGGGCTGCAGGGCCGTAAATCCACTGGCTTTATTTACTGCCTTTCGGACTTATGAATGTTAAGATATTTGACGCCACCCCTGGCCCCATAATTCTCCAAGCCTGGAGACTTTTGGCGGAGGTTTTGAGTTTCGACGTATAATTACGAGTAGTTTAAAAAAGAACAAGAACGTGTGTGTGTGTGGGGGGCGGGGGGGGGGATAAAAACGCCACACCAAGCATCCACCGCTGTGTTTAAAGTGAAAAAAGACGCTCCCAGTACCCGTGGCGATTCTACTACTAAGACGTTGGAAAGGCTTTGTGTGGTTGCAACAATAGCTTTTCTTCCTTCTCCCTCTTTGTTTCAGTTGTGTTGTCGTGCCAGGATTGCTCATGTTGCTGCAGATTCACCTTCTTCAAAAAAATGAATCCACTTTTATACAGACTGACTTCTTCTTTATCATTTATTTTTATTTTAGGAAGACATAATGGAGGCTTTTCTGGTCAGATTATTATAATGAACATGCAGAAGTGAAAGCAACACCACCTTCTTTGTGCTCACGTGCACACATTGCTGTGGCCTTATCTGTTATAATTGACACAGACAGACAGTATCTTTCCTAAACGTGACGGCAGCCTGAGCATAACAATGGAATATCATATGGATTATGTGTGTTCGGCTGCTGTAAATGGATTTTTGGCTGTTACAAGAGGAAAGATAGTTTAATGCGGATTTAAGGGATAGGGCCCACACCTTATCAAATTGGCTTTACATGTTAATAGGGCCTAATTGATGTCCGCGGGGGGTTTCGTGGCACGACGCGGCCACATTTGGGCCTCTAGCTGCAAAATACACTATGAATTTAGTTGGAAGGTTGCGCTCCTTTTGTCTTGCAAATCACTTTTGTTTACAAAGTATGGCGAAAGCAGTCCTGCTCTCTTTCTCTCTCTCTCTCTCTCTCTCTTTCTTTCTCTTTCTCTGTCTCTCTCCCTCCCACTACTCCTTTTTGTGCTCCATCTCTTCCTCTCTCTCCGCTTTTTCTCTCATCCTCTATTCGAGGAGAGGGGAAAGAAAAGGTCCTTATTTTTCTTCGACTCAATAAACAGTCATAAAAAGCACAATCTGTTTTGGATTTGAGGAGTTAAGTTAGAGAAAGCGGGGGCTGGAAAGCAAAGTTTGGCACCATTAAATTAAAATTGGGGCCTGCTAGACATTAGCGGTGCACAGCACATTCTCGGAGCTTAATTAGTCCGAACTGTAATTGTTCATGGTCTGCCAATAGGAGTAATGCTCAGGAAAAGTGGAGTTGCACTAAATCGGCCCAGGGTTTTTAAAACAATAAATCACTTGCATATTTGTGCCGTGATTCAGATGGAGGCTCGACCTCTCCCATCTCGACATGTGGTAAATTGTAAAGTCAATGAATTGCAGATGTAGGGGTGGTGGTGGAGGGACTCAGAAAGACAGGGAAAGGGAGTACAGTAAGGTTTTGTTAGTGCCTCGTGAATAAATGGAAAAGATTTGTGCAGTAAATATTTACTGAGGACATATATGAGACATATATGAGAGCATATATATATTTATATATTTATATATACATTATCTCAGCTAGCGGAGCTTAATTGTCTAATGCTGATGATGTTGGCAGGCTGTGCCGTGTGAGAGCTTACGCTCTTGTCGATCTGTCACTCTGCTTGAAACACCACAGAGGCAAAAAAAAATCAGTTGGTTTGTGTGTGTGTTTCTAATCAGATTTTTAACTAGTGCAAAGGGAGTAGTGGGTCCCTGGTGGCAGTGTGCTCTGGGTTTGGGTGTAGCTAACGTTCAGCTGCAGTCAAGTCTGGTTTGGGGCTGAACCTTTTTTTAATTAAATCATTGACTTCATTGTTTTTAATGTAATAACAGCTAATCTGATGCCTAATTTTGACTTCAATGTAACAGATTATGCCTGTTACTCATTAAGTCATAGCACAGCCTGCATATTTTTTTCTTTTTCTTTTGGTAAAACAAATTATTCTCAGAATGGATAAATCCATTTTCACCTCCTGTATCCTTCCTTGTTTCTGTCAGTGAGCCACCACACTCTGCTTTTCTGTGCCTGAGTATAGAAAAAAAGGCATTAGTTTAGCAGCTGTGCACTGGTGCCCCCCTCAGCCCCCAGTGTAACCCCCCTCCTCTCCCAGCCGCACCCCCACTCGCTCCCTCTTTCTCCCATGCATTTCTATAGAGCTCAACACAAAGATAGTACTGTACATCTGGAATGCAACTTTTGTCATCTGTTAAATACAGGCTAGCTCTGCTCATGGCCCACAGGGCTTGGGGCTCCCTGAAACATGGAAATTAAATTATTGTGTGTGTGCGTGTGTGTGTGTGTATGTGTGCTTGTGTGTGCATCTAGCCACCAGTTAAATTTGTATCCATATATAGAGCAAGTTGCTTTACTTTTATTTATTTATTATATAGTGTTTTTCTAGACTACACATTTTGCGCCTCGTAGAATTGTTGGTGAGTTCACTTTTGATTTCAAATGCAGTGCAGAAATATACACAGAACCAGATATTAATTTGGTACAGGATCATTTTCTCATTCCACTTCTCATTTTAAAGGGGAAAATCTGCATCTTTCAATACTTGAATATGAATATACACCAAACTACCTGACAGTACTTTCAAAACACATTGCTCTTTTTTAAGATCCATTTATCCCTGTTGACACTGTTGGTTGGTGGAATATGAAGCCTCCTCTCACTTTCCACCCAATAGAGTAAACCTACATAAAGCGTTTTCAAATAAAGACTTATTGAAAATGAAGATAGATTACGAGATTTTACTGTTAGCTTTCCTGCGCGGCAACCAGCGGGAAAGATAAGGTTAAAATGACTATTGATCGCATCTTTTAGATATGAAGGTTATGGTTAGGATTAGCTAGTTTTAAGAGATGATTAGGCTGCCAAGAATTGGTATTTTCCCACAAAGTGTCATAATTACAAAACCATTGAAAATGTCATTTTCTAGAAAGGCACTTTGACTGTTGAAGAATGGCAGTTTGAGTGTTGAAGGATTTTTTCAAACTATTTTGTCCGATGGAGCTGTAAATGTGCATTCAACCATTTGTGGTTGAAGAGAAGAAATCCACAGAATGTTATGTGAAGAATTGTTTGAGCTTAGGTATCTCTCTAGAAATACTTCTGTTATGTGCCTTTCTTTTTTTATTCCTTCTCTTCGTCTTTTCCTTGCCTTGCATGTACATATTTCTGTAAGTTCATTCATAATAGAACCAGAGTGAGCCAGTAGCCAAATGAGTTCCCCAGTAGCGGAGTGAGAGGGAAAGCACGGGGCAGGAGGGGGGCTAGTGGGGGGCTAGAAGGCACAGAGAAAAGCGGGAAATGTGTGTTTGGCTTCCGCGTGTGTGTGTGTGTGAGTGGTAGGGGACGGAGGGGCGACGGCGGGGTGGGTGGGGGGTCGGACGCACAAAAGCCT
>NC_045753.1:17407764-17408309 GCF_008692095.1 Etheostoma spectabile
ACCGCATAATTGCTGTTAATGCCAGGGCAATGAGAGCAGCGACAGTTCCTGGTTAGATGTCCAAACAATAGTGCCCCTAGGCTTCACATTTATCTTCCTGTTAAAAAGAAAAAAAACTGCAGGGACCAAGCGGAGAAGAACATAGATTGAAGCAGGCAAGTTTCAGTTTTCAGCCACGCTTGACAAACAGGCATGTGTTCATGTGTGTGGTGACGGCCACTGAATCAGCCCCCGTCACCCCCTACCCACCCCCTCCTTCATGTTAGATTCCGTGCTTCCCACACTCATCGTCATCAACAAATTTGCCTTAAAAGCTCTGGGTGAAAAGGCCGCTATAACGCTGGAGGAATTCTGGTGGTGCTGGCCCTCTGTTTGGATTGTGGCGTGTGTTTTGGAAGGGTCAAAGTGCACCGGCACTGACATGCTTTCTGTTCAGAAAGCAACCCCTCTAACCCCTTTATTACAACAACTGATAGGAAAAGCTTGAGTCTCCACTGGAGTTTTTAATTCTCTGTGTGTGTGTGTGTGTGTGCGTGTGTGTGCGT
>NC_045753.1:17408319-17409989 GCF_008692095.1 Etheostoma spectabile
GCGTGTGTGTGCGTGTGTGCGCGTGTGTGTGTGCGTGTGTGTCACTACAGCTTTTAATGATCATGTCGGGCTAGATAATGACTAGCTGTGCGAATGGCCAGTGTGCACTGAACACCTGTGGTACACCAGCCTTGGCCATGTGGAGGAATGCTCTGGAATGTGCCACAGAAGAAGATTCTCATTCATGCTAATGGATTTTTAAACAAAAATACGTTTTGTTATTTTATTTCTTTTTCCTCTTGTACATGAATTATCAGACAGTAGTAGTAGGAAATACTGGCATCTAATTCCATCCGAACAGTGAAAGGGAATTAGATATTGTTACCTCATCTGATAGTTTGAGCTCCTATATACTGCAATATTTTGTATTACAACATTAAACATACATAATATCAAACTCTATGTGCAGTGTCAAAATTAGTTCAGCTACATGCAATTTAATATGCGACGTACAGTCTTGTTTTTGTACATAGTTTCTATCTCCAGTCTTAATGTGGTCAAGGGAATTTCTGGATGCAGATAATCTGTACAAAATGGCTCAGATGGGAAGGAGGCCCTTTGTGTGCGCTAAACACATAATGGAGGAGTTTAAGGTGATAAAACTCCAGTCAATGTATTTTTGATCTACTAATTAAACTTTTAATTATAGCAGGATAAGCTCCTAGGAGTGTGTGTGTGTGATTACGTGTGTGTTTGGGTAGCGGACTGAGTCCACTAATGAGGTGATCGTCTGCCTGCTTGTCGTAAAAGGTGGTGGATTCATAACTGCCTGCGAAAGGTGAGGGAGGTTTTAAGAGTGCACGCAAAAATGAATTCATCTGCTAATCTGCGGATTATGGTAGGATTTGGGGAGAAAAAAAAATGTTGGCGAGATTACTTGAAAATGCACAAGGCTAATAAAATGTAACCCCTTTACACTGGCGTGCCGTTTGGAACAGATTCTTTTTTTCTCCTCGTTGATGAACCAATTCCAGTGGAAAACAGATTAAGAGTAAATTCCCATGTTAGCTCTTTAACCAGCTGTTAGAGACCTATTTACACACAATAATAATACGCCTCTTGTAAAGACACAGCTGTCAACTTGTGTACCGCACTAGATAACATTTCATGTGAACAGCATGTCACATCCACACATGGCCTACGCCTCGCACGACAGCATTGAATTACCAACCCATTGTGCAGGTAATGTGTTTATTTGCCTCCAAACTGCAGCTTCAAGCAATATGATTGGTATTGCAAATTTAAATAAACTACAATACAATTCCATGCAGTATGTTAACAGACTGTATACTTCTACTTCTAAAATGAATTGCATTTTAAATAATCATTTGTTTTTTTCACTTATTGCCCCCATATGGATGTTCATATTATGAATTGCACTTAAACTCCAAACATATGTAGGGACATTGTTTTAGCATTTTTCATCTTTCCAAAAACTCCATCCACCCTTCTTATATTCATTCCAGTCTAGTGAGAGGCCGGTGTGCCAGCCGTGGGTCAGGGTCAACTCCGAAAGTGAACAAATTGACTCACAGCACTGAGTGAATAGTCAATTGGCTTCCTCCCCCCAGGGGTCAGAGTGAATGGAGTGTCTTGTTTGGACAACTGTCCCGAGGTGAGATGAGTGGCCTTCACCGTTCAGACAGACAGACAGACAGACAGACAGACAG
>NC_045753.1:17409999-17436496 GCF_008692095.1 Etheostoma spectabile
AGACAGACAGACAGACAGACAGACAGACAGAGGAACCAAATGCAATGGCAGACAAAGGGAAAGGCAATAGGCAATGTGGCACTGTTAGGGAAAACAATGCAGTGTACTAGTCCCCCTGACATTTGATTGAAATAATGGCCAGCAGTGCACTGTTGTTGGCAGCTCTGATGGTGTCCACTGCTGAGGCACTGACACATGGAGGAAGTAATGATTGTACTCTTCCTATAATAAAACCAAGCCTGAATGACAGCTGATTTAGTAGACCTCTGTTAAGTATTAAATGTAAATTAGTGCTGCACATGTTCCCGTACTCGAGTTTACATACTTTGGCACGGAAATGCTCCGAGGATGATTACTCTACATCCTGGTTTTCTCTAATGATGGCTCACAAGTCTTATTTCAACAGGTTTCCCTGTGGCAGTCCCGTTTCAAAACTTGTTGGAGTGAGAGATTGAATTTCACATTTAGTTTGAAAACTACTTAAGTGGAACCACCATTGTCAAAGTCCAAAATTAACACCACAAAATTCCAAAGTTGTCTTCACTAGATAAACCAGTAAGGAGATACTGGCCTGTAGTTTTTTTGGATGTCTTGGTTATGTAAAATCAATATTTAATTATTGTGTTCTTCCAAACTTGTGTTCTTATATAATCTTATATCTTTTAGTAGTAGTAAAATCGTAAAGGTCATTTGTATAATAAACGTGGATACCATAAACATTTTTTAGCGTTATATATAATTTTATATATTATTATATATTTTACTTCCCTGTAAGCCCTCTAAGTTCATTTTAGATTTTAATCATGAATCTGAAACCTCTTCAGTCATAGTGAAAGTCAAGATTTGAGACTTCACTGGGCGGGGGTGCCCTTTGTGTCATATGATGCACGTCACAATGCCCTTTAGAACCAGGAGGCTCTTTATCTCCTCTTTACAGCCTCCTCCAATCTTTATTGACCGCCACACTTTGCATTTTTGAAATATCAATAAAGATAAATGTCCAGCTTCGTCATTACAGGTGGCGTCACGTGGTAATGATTTCAGGATGGCTCCTTTAGCGACGTGATGATTTTAGTTCTTTTAATAGCTTATCTTTCTTCCGTTGGAGGCCAGCGTGGACTCTGGCCGTCAGCATTTAAGTAGGCAGCACAGGCTTCTGGAGCATTTCTAGTAGATGAGTCCGGTTTTGTAAGTCTATGAAAGCCCTTTGTCTGTTAGGGATGACCCTTGCTGTTGTAAGGCCTGTATCTGTCTCTGCTCAGGCAGCCAGGCAGGCCTGCAGTGAGGATGCAGCAGCTGGCCGAGGCCCAGGCACAGGAATGCTGTGTGTGCTGTTTAAACAGAGGCTTGTCTCAGTGCAGGCCTGGAGGAGCTGAGGGAAGGAAGTTGCTGCATGTTTACATAGCTCAATTGTCCTTTGGGCCCCCCCAGTGTCTAATGCACTTCTGTTCAAACATTCACAAGTGTGGAGATGACCCCCACTGATGCTGGTGTTCACAGCTCTGCCTTCACCCTGGCCCTGCTCTCTGTTTACATGTGTGTTTTTGTACAATGAAGACTCATGGCCACTACTCTCTTTCCTACCGTGGGTGTTTGCTGCTTTAACCTGGAGGCTTGGATGATAGATAACATTTTTTACAAGGCTCAATTTATCACACTGAGGCATAAGGGAAGGGCAATGAAAAGAGATGTACAGACAGATGAAGAGAGTGAATGCAAGGTCCTGTCCAACAAGGAGCCAGACATTGACATACGGCGAGTCGTCAAGCTAATTGTTGTTTGAATTACCTGTTATGATCCAATGACAAATCTCTCACACTCTTGCCACCAGAGCGGAAAATGTATCCGGGGATTGGCATGATCCTCGCAAGTGTGTAAACCTGGCTTCAACAAGATGGATAAATGCAATTATTGGGCAGACCTGGAGAGGGGAAAATCCATTTAAAGCCTGTAAAAGCTAAGCAGGGGCCGTGGTTAATTCATTTGGCCAATTTACGGGTGATGTACGAGTGTCAGGGCACATTAGTCTGGTGGGGGAGAGGTGAATGTGTGTTGGCCCAGTGGGTTGGGTGGATGTGTTTTTTTTTTGTAAGGGGGGGCTACATGTGAAGATGGTCTTTAGTTGCAGAGCAGTCTCCTTGAGACCTGGTTCCCTACTTCTCTCCGATCCTCCCCCTCCGCCGTCTCAGCGGACAAAACAAATGGAGCCTGGACATGGAAATGACAAAAAGATGCACTGAGTGCACTGAGTGAGAGGGAAGAGGGATTGCTTTGCAAATGAGGTGGAGAAACATGGCTGTGGTCCGCTGGGCGGCAGAGTGAGCACCACAATGCTTTGCCATACCAAGGGCTCAATCCCCCCCCCCCCCCCCCCCCCCCCCCCCCCCCCCCCCCCCCCACATCCTGCGAGTTGAATGACTGCTTTCTCTATATGCAATAGTTGCGACCACACTGTGTGACCAATAATAGCAATTAAAGCCCCAAAAGAGCAGACCTGTAACCTAAGCAACATTTTATTTTCTATGCTACTGGAAGTGAGTGAAAGATAATGCATAGAAGAGCAAGCTGAAAAAAAAAATATATATATTGCCCAACTTTTTATGTTAATGTTTGTGTTAGGATTTACTCTGACCCAGATTGACTTTCATACTCTCTGAGTTTTAAATTGAGCTCTAATTCGGCAATGTTTACTTTGGGTATTCAGAGCCCTGAGCACGGTGACCTGCTCACCTGACAAATGTTTCCTTTTTGCCCGAGCACTTGAAGTGCTTTTATGTTAACCAAATAAAAATATCATTGGTGAGACTGCAAGTTATTTTCGTCTGTGTTTCTTGTACAGGGTGGACCGATTTTGTGTTTATCAACTCTTGCAACACATTGACATTAGATAGCTTCACTCTGCTTGGTCTGTTACTCAGCTATTGTCTCGCTGGAGCAAAACCACTCAACGGTTACACAAGCTGAGCGGTATGCAAAAACAGTGGTTAGAGCATGGCCAGGCGGCTGAGAGTCGCCGAGGGAAGCTTTGGTTTACAACTCCAAGCCACAGCCTGAATCAGGGCACGGTTTGCTATCAGACAGAGGAAACAAGAGAGGCTAAGACCTCTCTCACCATGATGCAGATGAAGTGGTTGAGATCACACTTGAGTGCCTCTTGCTTCTGTAGATTTGGTTTGCTGGTGTACATACGTGTTTGCAGTCTGTGTCGGAGGCAGTGTGTGTTAGCGTTTGTCACCTGACTGCCAAGCAGCTGGCTTCAGGGAACCATAGCCAGTGTGAATGCTTGGGCTTGTCAAAGACAGGTGCCAGCGCTGCCGTACAGCAGCTGGGAAATGATTGCAAGGCCCACAGTCAAGTGTGGGCCATTGGGAGACAGCATCAGCTAGAATTCCCTGCTGGTGAGGGATCAAATGTGAAGGCCTCACTCCAGTGCCATGGCTTAAGGCTGAAACATGCTGTATGCGCCTGTGCATGCACCTTCTGCACCCGCTCTGTATACCATACATACTTTGCTCCTCGATTTGCCCTTCTATAGGGAGAGATGTTATTGCTCTCCAAAATAAACTTTGACATGTGAAGATCCTTGTTTCGCTTAAATTACTGTTGCTGAACAGACTCTGTTCTTATGACTCAAGTATTCAAAGAATGTACAGGTAAGAATTACACGTTGTTCACACATTTGATGTCCAGCTAATCTGTTGAGCAGCTGCAATTTGAAGGAGCTAGAGTTGCACCTCACACCGATCGAACCGAAAAGGCGTGCAATAGGCAGTTAGCACATGCACAATGTCTGGAATTTGTAGAGAAAGGCAACAGATCTGCACACATGCTACAATTACATCTTTGCAGACATAAGACCTGTCATGTCCTAGTGAGCTCCAACAACCACAAAAGGCATTTAATGGCCTTTAGTGTTCCAAAATTCCACTAACATTTGTTACAGATTTCTGAATAAGTAAAGCAATAAAAAGCTTTCTAAGATTTTATTCTGTGTGATTATCAGATTCAGTCTTGCCTGGTTGAGTTTCATTTTAATTCAAAAGCTCTTTTTGAAAACCCGGCACAGTATTAGGGATGTAGACTGACTTAATAAAATGATCATGTAAAATGTTAATGTTTTAATGTCTGTGACTTCTCTCTGAACATTGTGATATTACGTAGCAGAGTAAGCTTCTCTCCCAAGCAGAGCAATGTCACAACTGGAAAGTGGAACAGGAACTCCCCCGTCCTCTCAGGATGGTGGGGTTGTAGATGTGCCTGGGAGCCATTACTCTAAGCCCTCGGAGCCTTCGAAGGGAAGTTCCCTGGACCCTTTTCATTTACTACACTTGCCTTAGGGATCACTTTGAGTCCTGCATTCTGAAAATCCTGTGCTGTAAATATGCAGATCTAGTCATCATCTTCTCCTGATCCGCCTGCTCGCTTCTTCCCAGATGCTTGCCCACCCTCATGGGAGAACAACTGCTGGCTGCCGCCTATAGGCCAGTGCAACACATGGAAGTTTTCTATATGCTCCCACAGATCATTTTACCAGTATCAGTAGACGTGCCTCTCAACACAACTGTTCCCAGTTAGTGGCGAGCTGCCAGTCTTATTACGGTCACCAGTAGGACAAATGTTTTTTCACTACCACTGTGTGTAGTTTTATATGACGTGGCTTGGTTGTTCAGACCATTCAGACCATTGAACCAACCAGTCAATTGTCTTCCTCTAACGCTTTGGTAAATTCAGCTGTACATTATGTCGACAAGTTTTTTTTAACATGGTAGACATTTGTCTACTCTTGGCATAATAAATAAAGTTGTGGTTTAATATTACATTGATAGGTGCAACAGGTAACAGAGCAGAAATGTGCCCCAACAAGCAGCCGTAATATTTATAGTAATCAGGTTTTTTATTGGTATGCCCAAGAAACACATTTTGGGGATTGAGTTAACATTAGTGGCATGTCTCGCACATTCACAAGTGATCTCAGTGAAAACTTTTATGCCTGACATTAATGAGGCCAGTCAGCACAGTTAATTTGTTATTTAGCTCTGCGGTAGTGTTAAATCATAAACAGGCTCAGAGAGGCCTCACTAACAGTAAGTGATGAATAAATACTGAAACTCTACCCTGAACTTAAAGATAACGTTGTTTCTTGGCTGGACAGCCCGACTGTTGGAGCTCCCTGGCCAGACATTGAGATGCTGTGGTCTGAGACACTGGGAAAGTCAACCTCTAATTGTTCACAGAAGCCATTGGCAGGAGGAGCTGAGAAATGACGAGTGACGAATCACCGGGGTCCAGTGCTAAGATGAGAGCGCTCACACTTGCCATTCCGGGCTTTTGGAGCCCACTGGGATGCTCCCCAATGACAAACTGGTTGTCCTAAAGAGAAGAAAAAAAAAAACTGGAAAACCCAGCTCTTTTTGTTGGCTGACTTTTAAGAGACAGACACTTTCTTCCCGTTTTAAATTGGCCTTGTCATGTGGTTTCCTCAGCTGGGCTGCCGGGATGCGCCTGTTTCCACATAGGCCAATGTTCCGTACCAGTTTTGGTTTCGAGAAAAATAAGGGTCTGTTTTTTCTGGCACTGATCACTATGGTATTAAACTTCCAATTTTTCCCCAAAGCTAACACAGCCATGCGTTTGTATTCTTCACGCCTTTTTGATCTCTGTCACAGTTGCTTGGCAAGAGGCACATTTGTCTATCTGTCCTAACACTGCCACAACCCTGTAACCCTCCCCCCTCCCAATTGTTGCACAAATCTAGTTTTTGTGGTATTTTCCTGTGTGCCATGATTTAGCAAATAACATCAGTAATGATTCAATTGGGCATAAAGTAATTGAGAGGCGGCCTGCTTGCCATCTGTCTGGTGAGATTACTACTTTCTGTGTAATTAAACGTGTGACCTTGCGGCCGTAGAGGGAGGTGCCAGTGGGCAGCTACTGCCAAAGAGCCTGGCCATCTCATTTGAAGTTGGGGGAGGCTGGCTGATGGGGGGGGGAGAGTTGTTATGCGGTTTTAACCGTTTAGCCCAGCTGCTAAAGATAGCACAGGCTGATGTGAGTCAAGCTTAAGTGGCAGTCTCCTTTACATGGATGTGTGTGTGTGTGTGTGTGTGTGTGTGTGTGTGTGTGTGTGTGTGTGTGTGTGTGTGTGTGTGTGTGTGTGTGTGTGTGTGTGTGTGTGTGTGTGTGTGTGTGTGTGTGTGTGTGTGTGTGTGTGTGTGTGTGTGTGTGTGTGTGTGTGTGTGTGTGTGTGTGTGTGTGTGTGTGTGTGTGTGTGTGTGTGTTCACATACACCAACGAGCCTGTGTCAAAACCCAAGTCACCAAGCCTCAGTCAATTTGGCGATGCAAGAGGCGCCCCGCTGAAGTCGGAGTGATCCCTGTGTGCATACAGTGTAACCAGGAGAGGGTAGAAACGCTGGATCCAAAGAGTTTGTGTGTGTGTGTGTGTGTGTGCTGGAGGGGTTCACAACGGGCTGAATAGAGGCTGCTGTTTTAACTCTGATTTTATGTGTGGTTTTGTGTAGACTCCTGAGGTTTGGTTTCCCTTGGACAGTGTCCAGAGATTACAAGGCCTGCTTCTCCTCAGCTCTCCTGCGAGGCCGACGTTAAGGGCCCTGCAAAGCTCTGTGATTGGATTTCATTCCTGATCTGGTTGTTTGGCGTTGTAAACAGGACATTAAATACAGGGTAGACAGTGCACCAATGAGTCTTTGTGTCAGTGTATGTATGTGGGGGTGTTTGTGTGGTTTTCAGGCTTTATCCTCTGCATCCTCCATTGTGGTGTCACACACCCTGTTAAGAAGAGGAACTAAAACTCGTGTAGCACGCCGATGATGTACAGTTCACACACAAACACAGAATGCGCAACTGAAAAATACATCAGTATGTTTTTCTCAGTGTGGGCTGGATGGTGTCTTGCAATACTTCCACCCAGAGCTTGGAAAAAATAATCCCTCTTGTTCCCCCAAACAAAAATAACCATTTTAATCACTATGGTTGTGCTATGGTGCAGCCACAGCGTGGCTGGCAGGACCCGGCTGAGGTGGCACAGGCCACAGGGGATGGGGACGAACTCTGGGCTGGCCTCCTGGGAAATTACAGTGTGGTGTGGAGAGGGGGGGGGGCTGAAGCCCAGAGAGCTACTGTTTGCAGCGAGCTAGTTGCTCTCTGTTTCATCTTCGCCTTCTGGAGGTAATTGGAGATGTACTTTGTGTAAACATGTTTTTTGTTTCAAAGTTAAGTTTCATAGTTTCAGTCAGAAGATCTGTGTATCTGCCCAGCATGCAGAAAAATACATTTTAGTTTATCTTTAAAAAAAAAGAAGATTCTTATCATCAAGGGGACTCCATTTTCATGTCCATTGTTTCATACATTCTTATGATGCTGTTCCCTCTTGAACTTCTTTAGCCACCTCTTGTCTCCCTTTTCTCTTTTTCCACCTCCCTCTCTCCACCCAGCAATCCCTCCTCTCTCTCGCTCTCTCCCTCTCCTCTCTCAGTATGTGCTCTGATTACCTCTCCAAACTGGCAATAAGTTGATTGCTTTACAGAGATGATGTAAGCCCCTGCCCTAGGGTACATCAGGTTGGATTTCTCCTGCTTTATCTTGTAAAGCCTAAATTAACAGCTGGTTTGGTTGGAGTTCTCCTGGATCTGACTAAAGGATTAGGCTTGGTTCTCATGCGAGTCAATCCGGTTTGATTTATTGCAGGTCTATCAAAAAAGATCAATGGGAGTCCTTTTGAAAGTAAATCCTTAATCGCTCTTTGCACTTACGTGTCATCATTGTGATTTTTTCCCCTCCCGTCTATCGGTTGCTCTCTCCTTTCTCCATTTCTCACTCCCTAATTCTTATTCTTTCCTTACACCACTGTCTTGTCTGTTTTTCTTTTTACACCCCACCAACCCAGTGCATGGTAGCGATCTGACTTTCTGTCGATGGTAGCATGGTGAATTGCCGGATAGATTTTTCTCTGGTCTCATTAGGTATCCATCAGGGCAAGGCAGCCCTAAGCACGGTTTTAGCATCCTCTGGTTGGGATCACAACCGAAATGAGACCCTGCTGCTGCTGCTCTTGTTTTTTCTTCACCCAAATTTCACCTAAATCATGCCCTGTCTTTTCTCCACATTAAGCCTGTCACTCACTTCTGGCTCTTCAAGGACGTTGATGAATTCATATGTTGTCATAGCCTTGAACTTTCTAGTCAGTATTAGCCTAAAAAAATGTTGACCATCTTCATTCCCTCCAGGCATAGATGCATGCTAACACCTGAAAAACAGACGCTAAACCAATTCCAATAACATAATCCTAACTTTCAGTCATCTCAAATATTGCAATAGTGAACGCTTATTTTCTTGCACATTCAAGTGCACATGCTGCCCTGTCGACAAAATGATATAACACTCAAACAACACCCTGCTGCATATTTTCTCCCAGACATCCGTAATGTGACCTGGCAGCTGTTGAGAAATGGGGAAAGGGTGTGGGGGTATATATTATACTAAGGTTTATATTCTTCCATCTACTCCAGCTTTCACTCATTATGTTATCTTCAGCACCCCCTCCACACCTTATTTTCCCATACTCATTCCTCTATTTCTCAAGGCCATGACTTTAAGGAATCTGTAACTTGAAAAATATAACCAGTACCACAGGCCATGGGGTTAGATGGACGGGCAAACATCATTGATAATATGCCATGACGTCTAGGCTACACGTCCTGTTGGTGGTTCCTCTTAAGTTTCTCTAAACGGCATCCATCAGGGGTGCATGATTCAGAAAATGTCGCTATTTGATTCAATATTTATTTTTTTTATTTTATTTTTTTTTATAAATAAATATGAATCAATTTTTGGAATTCTATGAATCGATTTTGAATCTGTAGAGCTTGAATTGCGATACAAATACGATTCGATTTTTTTTTTCACACCCCAAGCATTCATATTTCTCTTGAGGATTTCCTGAATACTCTTGAGTCAATTTCTCCTATATGTTGAGATATCACAGGGGTGTAGGGAGGTGAAAAGGGCTCCTGGCAGATCAATGTCAAATTCAGGTGTGTCCTCCTGGCATTCTCGGTGAGCTGGATGGCTGGCAGACTTTGGGTTGGGGATGTGGGAGGGGCCGTTGAGGAGTGGAGGTTGTGTATATGTGTGAGGGGTGGGGGAGATCGACGGGATACGTGGGAAGGAAGGGCTTGCTGTCAGCCAGCTGGACCTCTTAATCCTACAGCCTTGGGGAGTGTGTGTGTGTGTGTGTGTGTGTGTGTGTGTGTGTGTGTGTGTGTGTGTGTGTTTGTGTGTGTTGTCGTAGAGATTTGTCAGTTTAGCACACCTCTGCTCCCTCTTTGGCCCAGCTGAGCCCACAGTGTGAGTGTGTGTGTTTGTGTGTTTGTGCTCTAGCGAGAGACAACCAAATTTCATGTGCACTGTGTTTACTGTAGTCCTCGCTTTTAAAGGCACACTGTATATTTATGTCGAGACGACACAGCCTCTCTACCCCTTGATGTTGGAGAGGCACTGGGGGTTGGTTTGAGGTGGAAGTGTGTGTGTTGTGGTGTGTGTGTGTGTGTGTGTGGAAGTGTGTGTGTGTGTGTGTGTGTGTGGGGGGGGGGGTCCCGCGTTGCTTGTGTAGGGCTGTCCCGCGTTGCTTGTTGAAGGCTGGGGAGGAAGGGGTGATGAGGGGCAAGTTGTGAGGGCAACAAACACTGTCAGCACCCCCCTCTCCGCCCCATCCCATCCACTGCCTTCATGTCCAGCCCTCTCTTGAGTATCAAATGTCTATTCTCGAAAACTCGTGTGTGTGCACTTTTTCCCGTTTGACGTCATACTCCAACTAACTGGCTGATTGCGTCATCCCCTTGTCATTCATTAGACACAAAACATACTATTTAGCCACATTCCATGCAAGCTTCCTCTCTTTTTCTCTGCACCCGAGCACCCTCTCTGTCTCGCTCTCTCTCTCTCTCTACACCACTCTCTCTCTTTTGGCGTAGACTTTTGCATATATCACAGGCTGGCAGGCTAAGAGCTTGGGACTTCCCCACGCCACACTCCAAGCCTTTGATCCTTTGCTTTGGAGGTAACATCAAAAGGAGAGGCATAGAAAGGCAGCTACTACTGTGAAGTTCAATGTTCAACTTGATGGCTTGGCTGAGGGCTTTTTTTCCCTCTCTCCTCCCCGCCCCCCTCTCCCCTCCCTCACCTCCCTCCCTCCTCCCGCGGCTCCCTCGATCCCTTCGCTGCATCCCTCAGCTGACAAAAACACACAGTTTGTAGCCAAGGTTTTTTTTGTGCCTCTGACCTCACCTCCATAGAACCTATCTGGCACAAAACAAGACCTCCTCCCCATAAAAAACTCAGATATACAGATGGTGTACACAAAGATTCAGTCGTTTCTTTTTGATGGTGTGGTAAAAGGTGCAGTTCTAGCGCCCGGCCCTTCCCGTACTCTCTGTTTCCTCCACTCTCTGTGTGGATAGCATGCTGCATCCTACATTGCAGCTGGTTGCATCAATGCCAAGCCAGGCCCATTGTAGCAGCGGTGGTGGATATGTTAGCAGGGAGAAAAGGGCATAATGTTTGATGCACGCCCCCTCTGTGTATGGATCCATCCTTACTTTCTACGTCACTTCTTCGGAATATGCGAAAAAGAGTCAGAAAATGCTCAGAGGAAAAAAAAGAACTCTGCTTCTTTCAGCTGCTTTGCTTGTTGTGTTGACACGGGGCACAGAAAGCTTGCAATCATTCGGAAAACAAATGATTTTCATAAAGGCCTCAACTGAGTTTCTTATGCAAACTCTAAATTAAGGCAGTATGAGATGAAATCATGCATTATAGGTCAAAGCCAGCTTTTTCTGTGGTGTAGTCAACTGTATTTAAATGACACAGACTTGATAAGGCGATCCAGAAAGCTGAGGTGCTCCACTAAATGCTTTTTTTGTTTTTTTATGAGCTTCCCTCTCTGACTGTGCCAATTAGCAAAGGCGTGTGGCCTGCTTTTCTTCTCCTCTTTTTCCTGCTCCAACTCTCTATCTAAATAGACGCTCTCTATCGTGCTCCCGCACACAGACACCGCCGTACACACACCAAGCACACGTTTGGTGTATCATTAGCTTAGTGTGCGGGGAGGCGTGCGAGCCTTGGCTCTCCCCTGCCTTATCTCCATGTCAATCACAGCGTGTGTGTGAACATCAGTTGTAATGATCTCCATCCAGCCTGTCGGTGCGTGTTAGCGCCTGGCTTCCCTCGCCCCCGGAGCAAGCCGTTCCCTAGCTAATAGATGCAAAATTAAGCTGATCAATAGATGGCCTCAGCTCATTATTGACATGTTATCGCGGCGTGGGATTTTTGTGCGGGGGTTTAATACAGTGCTATCTCCAGATGCAAGGCAAGAGGAAAACAAAAAGTTAGCTGTTTTTACCCAAATGGCCCACTTTGTTTCAGCCCTGCAGTAATATTACATTAAGCTAATTTATTCTTACTCAATCTTATGCACATGACATTCTATATGCTAAAACCGTTTTGGATTTATAATGCTTGTCCTATTGGAAGAGTAATCATCTGCTCAGGGGTAGGAAATGAGATGGAGACTTTGTAAACCGGCATATTAAAGATTCATCAATAATTGGCATGTGCGCTGCTGTTTGTGTTGCGGGGAAAGAAGGTGGGGGGCTCTTATGGACGGATCACCACGTGATTGAGCTAAGTGGTAATTAACCATGAGAGAGGTGTGTGTGTGTGTGTTTGCTTGTGTGTGCTTGAAGATGCTGCTGTGTGTCAGAAAACGTTGCGATGCAGAGGGTAAGATGGGGGCTGCATCGCTGACAAAGTTGATTTGGAGGTGAGCGTTGAGGGCATGTGGTCAGGTTATGGAGGGACGAGGCGGGGGGGGGGAGCCACCCACTCTGGTCCGAGATACACAGCCGTCTCCCCTGACCCTCCTCGGGTGTTATTGTCCTAGAAGCATCTCACATTTTAATGAGCTCCAATAACCAAACCCTTATTACTTATTTATTCATTACGTTACCGTGGCAAAGCAGCAGAACCCCACTGTGTGAGTGTGCATGCAATTGCATGTGTGGATTTTTTTTCCTTCTTTCTTGCACGGTGTCATAGTAAATGCCATGTTGCATAACAACAGTTATAAGTTAGGTTAAAGCTAAATGAACCTAAAATAGATGGTTCAAAGCTGACAAATTAGCATAGATGGTTGTGTTATGAATCCATAACCTAAAATCATATTTGGGATTTGAGTAAAAACCCTTTTAAATCCTGTGCTTTAGGTATGCTGAGGGAGTAGGCCTCATGAATATGGAGGCTGAACTGCTTCAAGGTTCATGTGCAAGTGTGAAAGAGACACAAAACAGACTGAATGTTTGTTGGCTTCGTATGATGCTTTTGTGAAGATTAATTGGCTGTTGGTATATGTGTGTGTGTGTGACGCCTTCAACATAATGCTTTCTGATTGATAAATATGCGTAGGTGGAATTGTGTGATAGCGTATAGTGTTTTCACAATATCGGAAGTCTTTGTGAAGCCTCAGAGTGTACACATTCTCTCCCTCTGAGGCATGTTTCATAGCTTCCTTATATCCAGTCTACCGTTTAACTAATTCATAGCGAACTCTCGCAGAACAAAACCAGACACCCAACATCAAGGGCAGCGTTCAGCTCTCCTCCAGCACAATACCAAATACAGCATTCTCCAGCAGAACGTGGGCGCTGCAATCAGCTTACTTTTTCTCCCTCAGCAGAGCTCAGCTGCTGTTCACCTTTTTAACTCTCCCCTCCACGCCCCAAACCCTGCTTCCTGCAAACAAAGGTAAGCATGTAGTGTGCGCATGAGTTGCCCAACCTCTTCTCCTCCTACCCCCTGGCCTGGCCTTGCGTAAGGGGCTCAGACACACCTAGTCCTGCTGACGTGCCTGTTCACCTCCATGTAGCCTCTGACTAGGCCAGTGTTTACGAGACTCCAACCAGGAAGGTCCCGGACCTGATCTTTGGCCTGTCAATCCATCAACCTACTTCCACTGAGCTGTGGGACCTCTACTGACTGCTATTAATAACAATGCTGATTTGATTCTACAAAATGTCAGAATGCTCACAAATAACAATTAACCACACTGAGCTGATAGTTCCTGCAGATGTTTACATGGATCTCAGTAATCTGACAAGTTGATGCATGGAGGAAGCTGTAATAGCCTACATTTCAATATGGAAAAAAACAAGTCAATGGATTTTCTGTTTTTAACCTTTTCACCGCTCATCCAAGATGCATACTAGTTCTCAAATTGATAATTGACAAAATGTCATGTCCTCAGGATAAAACCAGTAAATGCAGTTTTTCTTTTGAATGAGTACATCTAGACATCCTTAGACACGCATGACTGAAAATGTTCATAGGATAAAATGTAGAGGGACTTGTTAAGTATGTCGATGATTTGATAAAGCACCTTTAATACAAACATTAAGTTATGGTTTTAGTAACACAAAATATGTTTTAGTACCCCACACTAAACAACCTTTCACCTATGCTGCCCTTATCTTTAAACTAAGCACTTTGCATCCAGTTATTTTTGTAGCCTTTACTAACCAGACTAGGGAGTATTGATGAGTAATCCCACTCTGTTAAAGTGATAACTTAATAGGGGTAAGTGAGACAAGTCGATTAAGTTGCATTTATGACCATTGCTCTTATCAGAGCTTCCAGCCTCATATATAACCCACTCAGTTTGTCACCCTAGTGGTCATGGAAGCTAATGAAAGCACACCAAGGCCCAAGCTATATTTGTGTCTGAGTAAAGGAAAAGAAAGAAAGAAGAGTCACTCAGATAGAAGAGTAGCTCTGTGAAGCAGCAGAACCACCTGAAAGCAGAGGCATTCTGCAGCAGAGCTTGATGCTAAAGGTGCCAGAGTGCCTGTTCATTAGCAGGGCTGACGGAAGACCAGCCAGCTCCTGCTGGCCTTCACCCTCCCTGCCACAATATTTATAGAGCCGCCAAGAGATAGTCCTAATGACACAAGGAGAGGGACAGTGGGAATGGGGGGAGGACGTGCAAAAGTCAGAAAAAGAACGCTGTTTACTTTCTGAGGCTTGTTGAGAAGTTGGTGTGTTTTGGGCTGAGAACTTGAACTGAGAACTCGGTATGTGCATCCGGGTGTGTATAATCTTTGCTATAATCTATCATCTTCAAATCAGTTTAATTTAAAGGTAGTGAACTACATTTGTGCTAAACATTTGACAAGTGGACAACTTTGTCTCCTTGTGATTGTCGGAGACAGATTTGTCGGCTACTTGTTGTGCAATCCTTTGAAACTTTTTGGTCAATCAACTGGTGTTTAAACATCACATTTGCCCACACATGCTAAGTAAACAGTGTCAGAGCAAAGCCATACTTATCTCGTGAAACAGTGTTTAAGAGAGTGAAACTAACTTCCAGAACAGGCCAGATAAAAGTCAAGTGTTCATGGAAATAAGTCTAAAGAAAGGCCACCAAACAGATCAGCTAAAAACTAAGCTTTTCACCCCTTTTTTGTCAAAGACTGCAATACTTTCTGAGATATTATGAACAAAAGTACTTTCACATGCCTGTTTCTACAGCCTAATTTTAAGGGGTGAGTAATATCTGAGTTGGGTGGAGAGGAAGGAGAGGTAATTCTCCATGTGGAAAATAAGCTTTTATGAAAGTGTTGTGTTGAGTTTTTTTCAGAGTGAGAAGGGGAGTTTAAGGTGGAGGTGGAGATTGTTGGCAAAGGGAGTAGGGGTAGAGAAGGTGAGGAGGGGAGGTTTTGGATCAGGCCAGTGGCCCAAGTGCTGTCAGGGCCAGTGGTACCCCAAAGCGATTCTGGCTTTGGAGTAAGTATGGACCCAGCGGACCCCTTCCTGCCCCAAACCCCAGGCCTTCCCACTTTCCACATTTATTTTCCTGGTTGCAAAATGCCTCTGGCTATTAGAGCAGGTGGGGTGTGTTTTTTTGTCTTTATTATTTACTCATAAAATGTGCATTAGTAGAACTAAAGCAGCTATGATAGGCACTATTGTGTCAAACTTTCTCAGAGTTTTGTCAAGGTATTCGTTTTACAGTAAACCCATTCCCCCAAAATGGTACCAGGTACACCCGATCAGACACAACAACGTAGAGTAGACTGGTGATTTCTTTTTATAACCAGGTAGATTGGTCTGTGTTGCATTAAGGTTCTTCCTCCCCTCATTTAAAGAAACTGACTGTCCCTCAAATTAATAACAAATTAAGTGTTTGTATAAGCACGTGTTTGCTTCTTCTCTGGCACCTGTGAGTGAGGACAAAGGCTGCGGGCAATATCCGCAACAGATCAAGACAATATGCTCTGCTCTCGTTTTTAACGGGATAAAATTGTAGTCAAACTAGATAGACTAATCTTTTAAGCTCGGTGCAGTTTACTTGCTGAGCTATGAATGGGTTCCTCTTACTAGCCTTGATCATTTTAGACTTAATTTAAGCTCTTTAGAGTAGCAGTCTGATTGGTGTAATCTGCAAGCTGTCAATCCCATCTCTGAGTGCTCTCCCAGAGGAGCTGCCGGGCCTGTCGACCACAATATGTTCAAATGTGGGTGAGCATTGTTGCTCAGGTGGGAATGAGCGAGTAAGCATGTACAGTAAGTAAGTCAGGGTGTCACTGTGAATGTAAACGTGTTATCTGTAAAACTGCGAATGACGCCCGTGTAGAGCTGTGTCATGTCTGTCATATGAGGCGTCCACAGATGGGTCGAAGATCTGCTGGACTCTCTAGAGCAACACCAAGTATCCATATGCTAGCTCTAAACCCAAGCTGCTATATGCCTGTCTGTCTCTGCCCCTCTGTCTCCCCTCCTTTCTCACATTGCTCACATGGCTGGGATGCTCGATTGAGCCCCAGTGGTCCTCATCATCTGTCCCTCGGTTCCCTGCTGGAAAGTGGACCAGTGTTTGGGAGCCACATTGGCACATAAGGATCTCTGTTTGTTTGATTGGTCTAAAGCCCTCTGCTCTTAATCCAAAACAAAACGAACAATCCCTGCGGTGGCTGCTGCTCTAGCCGTCAGGCTACATGTGATAAACACATCAGATGGGGGCGTTATGAAAAAGGAGCTGGTTGTTTACCAGAAAGGGGCGGATCAATCCTGCTCTTTCCTTGCCTGTCATTCTCACTTAAAAATGTATGAGTAAGAATTCTCCCCCCCTCCGTCTTTGTCAATAGCAAGTATTGACGTTTAGTTAATGTTTGATAGGATGTGGAAACGATGGGTTATATTTGGGACGATCAGAGTCTAGCACTGGTACAAGGTTTAGGCCAAATTGCTTCTGTGCCAGCTTGTTGAATTAGTAACAACAGTGGTGAGAGCCAGTGTCCAGACATGTGTGGATGATGTGTGAGCGCTCAGGATGCCCCTCCAATTGTCTTGAGCCTACAGCCCCTCTGCCACGAGCTGTGACACCGGGCCCAGGGCCTCAGCTTGTTTTCAATGCGATGACAGTCGGTGTGGATCTGGGTTAACACTCTGTAGCTCATAACATGCCAGACCTTGGTGCAGCAGCAGTAACTCACATATGGGTGAGTTGTCCAGCATGCAAATAGAAAGCATCTGCTCAGATATAGTATAGTAAAACAAATATATCTGAAACAAGTAGCAGATTAATTGATCGACGGAGCATTTTGTACGGCTATTTTTTAAATTTATTTTTTTCCAATACTGTAGAATAACAGCATCCTTAAACATGAATGCCTTTAATTAAACCGAAAAAGACACGTGTCTCAGCATAACGTTTTCATTTCAGCTCCGTGTGAGGGTCTTGCTGTCATTTACGGTTGTGCTGTTTTTAGTTGTGAGTGGATTTCTACTAAAGCTTTGGAACCCAAAAATGGTATTGTGGATAGAGATGTTCCAATACTGGTATCGCCTCCGATACTGCTTAAAACACTGGTATAGGTATCGGGAAGTACTGGAGTTTATACACCGATCCGATACCACGTAAAAAAAATCCTAAAGAAAATCTACTTTAAAGTAGTTTATTATGTTCTTTTCCCGTTGTAACTGAATGCCAAACCGGATAAAAAAAAAGAAAGTCTTGTGGCATTCATTGTTTGTGTTTGTTCATGTTTCACAAAGAGTTTAACCTGATAAAATACATGACACACTGGTATACGACCGGTACTCGGTATCAGCCGATACGCAAGTTTAGATATCGGAATCAATATCAGGAAGCAAAAAAAGGGCCGCAGGTCGGATTCAAACCCGGGCCGCTGAAGAGGACTCAGCCAACATGGGGCGCACGCTCTTACTGGTTGAGCTAGAGGCCGCAGCGACAGGCCCGTTTTCTGACTGATTTTAAAGACTAAATGGCTAATTGAAAATAGAACACACAGAAAATTATTATTAAGGAAAATAAGCATTATTTTGGAAGCAACTCCCCCTCCACCAACCCCTTTTCTTGTGCTTGGGAAAGCAGTAGAGGACAGGGAAATCAGAACACTGAGAGTGAGTTCATCCCTGTGTAAGGGTTTAGAGGACTCCCTTGTCTTTCACTTCATCAGAGACAATTGAGTCATTCAGCTCCCATTGTGGGGCTGGCCAGGCGAGTAGGGGTGCAGGGTAGGGGAAGAGAAAGGGGGGAGGCTGAAAGGGAGAGGGGCAAAAGAAAAGCCGTCTGCTGCACAACCTGGAGCCGCAGCACAGCCACTGGGTGGCTCTTGCAGGGTGGGGGTCTGTCAAGGGGGGCGTGCTAGTGTTTGTGTGTGTGGGTGGGGGGCAGGAAGAGACACAGAGGAGAAGAGAGAGTTATCCTGGAACTCCGGAGCAATTTGTCACATTGGAATGGCTCTTGAGTTACCCGGGGGGCCCCCTCATAGCGGGAGAGTTTTCAGGTCGCAGAGTGGGATACAGGGAGGGGCTTGGAACAGCAGAGAGGGGTCAGAGGTCATGGCCTACTCAAGACCAGGCGGTGCGTCGGTTAGCAAGGCAGGCTGGCGGGTGGAGGAAGAGGAAGGAGGCCAAAAAGGGGGTGGTCGGAAAGCCCGGTGCTTGCCAGGGCTCCGTTTTCCTTGGCATGCTTGTAAAACCTACAGGAGAGATTAGTGTGTGTGAGAACATTTGCAATAGCAGAGCTGAAGTGGAGCCACTTGTCAGGGCATGCGCTGCGGCACCCTCCCTCTCTCTGTAGTCTTTCAGTGTCTCTCTACCACACTCAGGGGTGTCACCTTCACGCTCCTTACCCACCTACTCAGATTGTCCTCTCGCTCGACTCCTTCTCTGGCTGCAGCTGTGTTTGGATATTTGCGAGCATGTGTGCACACCCAATGACAGGACTTTCCCTCTTTTCTCCTGCACTGCTCCGTCTTCTAGCCCCCCTGGCACCAATGGACACTGTCTTGAATTACCTCATAGATGATAGCAGCCCCGTCACTCACTTCCTCCTCTTTTACTGTTACAACACCAACCCCTCTTCTCCTCCTCTCTCCCCTTCATGGCAATTAATACCCAGTGTGGGGGGTCCATAAAAAAGACGTCTACTCTGGAGTTTTTACAACCTTTCCTTTTTCCACTCTCAGAACATACAAACAAGCATAAACAAACCCAGTTTTTTAGCAATGAAAACCATCTTGGGGTTATAAATGAGTTATAGTTTCGGAGAAAGACCAGGCAGCAAACTGTTTTTTTCCCTTGCATGGGCTGTAACCGAGGACATGGAGTCAATAACTCCCTCCAGCGTCTACCACTGGCAGGCACCCCACGGTGAACTCCTCGCTAATTACCACTGATTTAGACACAGTCTCAGGAAGGGTCGCGACACATTCACTCTCTGACCAGCTCTGACACACGCACGCACACACGCACACACACACACAGCCTCAGACATGCATACAAACTAGCCGTCAACACAAAGATATTGGATCTAATGTACTGTACCTGCATCACTATACAACTGTCAAACTAAATGAAGTTTGAAGACTGAAGTTCTAATTTATAAAACAGCAATGCCTAATCTTTTTGTCACCAAGTGCACAAAATGTGATCTCGGGCTCTGGGCCAATTATGATGGTGAGATAATTATAAATTGTAACAGGATTGCATGAACCTTTTTAAGGTCTTATGTCATTACATGATCTCAATCCCTCTATGTAATTGAATAGAATTCTGATAGCATCTTTAAATGGAGCAACAAACTTTAAACATGTGGCTATCAGAGGTTGAAAATGCACTCCAGAGTTAAGATTTCTCGATCATGTTGAAGGTTTACATGCAAATGGAATCATAGGCCCCTATCCAAGTCCAAGCTGACCTGTCAGACTGTCAGGGGGGATTCGGTGTGTAATAGAGCAACTTATATGAATATGTATTTAAATAAATTCAAATTAAAAAAAACAACAATGACTCAGCCGTTGTTACCAAGAATGTTTGGCACCAAGCTTACAAAATAGGTCTGTTATGCCCCATTTGTCTTAATAACCCAACAACATTTATTGTTCCTGTTCTTGTATTTGGTGTCTTATCTCTCTCTCTATACATGTATATATATATATATATATATATATATATATATATATTATATAATATATTATATATCTTATATCTCCAGAACTGCCATCACCTAGATAGCCACTAAGGCTAATATTTGAATGTAAAGGAGCTGCTGCTGCCTCAGTACTTTCCCTTCTTCTCAATTTTAAGGCCCTTTGCCTCTTAAGACCTATTCCAAGGCCTCAGAGTCAAAACTGCTGCTGTGACCGCTTTCCCTCAAACTAGGTGGCCGAGACATTGGTAAGCAGTGTCTAGACCACATACTATAGCAAGCTCAACACTTTTCTATTGATGGCCGACAAATCTACAGAGAATTTCCTTTATGGCCAATGTATATAATATATATGAAGATACAGTAGACCATTTAAGGTAATATCGTCAATGCAGCACTTTCACCTAATTAAAGGGCTCCACCCATTTTATAACAGACAGATGTTTCTCATGACCCTTGTTTTGGCTTATCTGTGTGTGTGTGTGTGTGTGTGTGTGTGGTGTGTGTGTGTGTGTGTGTGTGTGTGTGTGTGTGTGTTTGTGTGTGTGTGTTGTGTTTGTGTGTGTGTGTGTGCGTGTTGGTGTGTGTGTGTGGTGGTGGTGCGTGCGCACGTGCGAGAAAGACAGAGAGACTTCTGATAGAGGCCAAGTAAATCATTTATGGGACCAGTCAGGAGGTTTAGCCCCAGAGGAGCGTGGTGAGACGCCACGCTTTAACCTCTTTATGAGTTCCAGTAAAAGTCTTAACAACAGTCACATTTATGACATTAGGTCATCTTAAAGCCAGGAGGTGTATACAGTACTACCTTTAACGTCCACCCGACCCAAACTCCGAGTTAGTAACTTAATGTTTAAAAAAAATTCTGCTCACTGAGAATGAGCCTGGCTACTAAGGGAAGAGTTTTTTGTGTATATTTCTCAAAATGTGTAATTTGATTTTCACGTCTACTGTGTGCATTCCTGCTGGACTCTCACATACATGCTTGAGGCCATCCTCACCTACATCCACCAGCCGCTTTAAGATCTTTATTTGCTTTTCCATTTTTTTGAGTTTCCACACCAGTACACCCATGTAAGAAATGTTGTGTCCCTTTTTGTCTTATTTTTTAATTTGTTCTTTTTGCTTTCTGCATTGTTAACATGTTTTGTTTGTTTCTTTCCATTCTGTTTCCTTTCTACCATTCAGTACCTACAGATGAAATGGCCCCTGCTAGATGTTCAACAAGGAGGTCTTCAAAGTAGACAAGCACTTAAAGATGCCAGGTCCCCGTCACCGGCACACATCGTTGTAAGTAATACTCCGCCTGGTACTTTTCTTCTTTCACCAGCTCTTCTTTCCTTATTCATGACAGAAATACAAACAAACCCTGCTTCTCTTCTCTTATCCATCCTGAAAACTTCTTCAGTGTCAAAGCCCTCCCTTTCCCCCTATGAATGGATGTTTTGACTGAAAAAAAAAATACATTTACCCCTTATCACAGTCACTAACAAACCCAGTCAGTTTGATGTAAACTTGTAAACTTATGTAGATTTTGACAATGAAAGTTCTGTGGATTCCGGAAAGTATAGCTTTCATCTGTCAGTAAATGATCAGGAGGCGAATGGCCCTGGGGACTGCTACTGTGGCAGGTGCAGCAGTTGTTCTTTGGACAGCCATGCCGCCTTTAATCCCAGAGAAAATGATTACTCCCAGCCGAGCCTTGTACTAAGCTGGAAGATAATGAAAAACAGGTCCAATGTTGACAACTTTTTCACGAGAATGAGCTAATGCTGGACTGCTAACATATTGTCTTTAAGGGAAGTGTGGGCGTTCCTTCAACACTGATTACCCTGTCCATGGAGTTGGAGGAGTAGTCTGGCAGGAGAGTTGGCTGGACAGCCATAGGGGCGTACACAGTACATAAACATAACAGAGCATCCACCCCAGGCATGTCAATATATAAGATCTCTACAATGAACAGTTGAACGTGAACTTAGTAGATAGCTAAAGGCATAAAGTTTTCAGAAGGTCAGCGGAAAGGTTGAACATTGGGAGGTGTGCGTATGTGGTCACAGGGTTAGTGAGCCAGGAAAATCAATGAGAGTGGGGATTGAGCAGAATTAGTAAGGTGATCATCTTGAATGCCCTGGGCCATTATTGGCACAGTTGTTACTTTTTGTTTTGGAGTCGTGCATCTTCTACATATCGTTATGAAAATTTGAAAAGCGCAAAGCGATTTTAGATGGAGAAGCCTTCCAAGTTTGTGTGCTCATGAATAGAATATTTCCTGTGGTAACCATTCAGCGGTGGAGCTAATAATAATACGTGACAGACCCTTTTTTTGTTTATGCTCTCTGCGCACCAACACAGTTAGTAGCCGTAATGGCTCTGGAGCTCACAGGAAGAAGCAATGATTTTTTATCACACAAATTGCACTGTCAAGACAGAGTGTCCCTCTGAGTCATATTTGACATTTGATCAGTTCAGTTACTTTTATGGTCCGTGATAAATACCATCTTGAGCAGTTATTCAAAAGTTGGCAAGCTGAGGCCTCCTTGGTATTTTGCCCATTTAAGTTAAGCATGTCTTAAAATAGCTGGAGCTGACAAGGCTCTTTATTTGAAACAGAAACCTTGTCAAAAGTTGTGTTTAAGACAAAGAGCTAGCAATGACAGCGTTATTCTGAACACAAGCTCAGCTAAGGCCCTCCTTATCTGTCAATGCAATGCTAGTGTTATTTTTATACCAAAGAGTTCAGGGGCCTCTTCATACTCTGTTATTTTAGGAGACGCTGAGAAAAGAGTCCCAACTCCTATGAAGTCATTAAACTGGTCGTAGGCAGCAAAAGCTGCAGGTAAATACTTGAGGTTTTATACTGGTATGAGTCATATGGCTGTAAATACTTACCACCTCACATCCACCTAAACTCCTGCTAGACGATTCCCTTTTAAAGGAAGTTTGAGAACAAGTAAAATGTAATGGTTGCAACTCAACTTTTCAGAATGCATTAGTAATGCCATTTTACATACATTTCTGTTGTAATATTTGTTTTCTAAATTTAGATTGCTCACTGACTAATTGGGTGCTCCATTGATCTAAACTTATAACGTGACACCTTTGGCTTTTTTTTTGTTGGCAAAATTAATTCAAGCATCTATCTTCCACATTGTGCTCAGAAGGTGGTAATACAAACAGTCAGACATGCAACACTAACAGGCTTGGAACAAAGAGGCATCACCACAACAGAAACTGGCTGTGGGGCGAAAAACAAACTTCAAACAACGTAGATGGACAACCAGTCAGATGGAAAACATAAGCTTGCACATTGCTGGAGTATAAATCCATTCACAACAACACAATGTAGTGACTGTAACTATTGAGTTACATGAAAATACAATACAAAAATGCATAATAAGTGACTGATTAGCGAGATGTAACGAACATATCGGCATACAAGTTCCTTGTAATATAACAGATTCAATTTGGTCCTGATTGGGAGCCGAGGTTTCTGCCTTAGGTGGCAATATAGCCACAACTCGATTCAAAAGCTCTTTTGCACACCTCTTTTCTGGGGCAGGTGCGTCGGAAAAGGCAAAGGTTACCAGCAATATTTGTTAAAGACGTCCTGCACACTGTCCATTACGTCGAAGGTCTGTGTGACCGAAACGTTGTGAAATAAAAGTATTTGCAAGGCGTAATGAACAGTGTGCTGGACTTCTTTAACAAATATAGCCACAACTTAAATTAAGTTAACAGACTAGAACTGCAAAGATGAAACAATAATTGATTAGTTGTCAGCTATTAAATTAATAGCCAACTATTTTGATCATTGATTAATTGAGTCATTTCTCATTCAAAAAAATCAAAAAAAAATCTCTGATTCCAACTTCTTAAATGTGAATATTTTCTTTTCTATTCACTCCTCTATGATAGTAAACTGTATATCTTTGAGTTGTGGACAAAACAAGACATTTGAGGACGTCACTGATCGACGTTTCTCACAATTGTCTGACAAAATATATAAGCAACAAATCGAGAAAATTATCAACAGATTAAATGACAATGAAAATAATCGTTAGTTGCAGCCCTATACTGTATAAGAGATTGAAGGGTTAATAACAGTTGGGTTTGATGATAAATAACTCCTTTTCTGAAATTTTAATGAACCTTCTGGTTTCTTTTTTTCTTTGGGCTTTAGTTTGAAGCAGAAAAACAGAAGGAAAAGCAGTACGGACCAGTGAGAGAGAGACTATTAAACTGATGCTGTGATTTTTACTGACACTGATCAATATGAGAGAGAATACATTGTAATATTTGTGGTCATATTGCCCAGCCCTAGTGTGATCTATTTGATAGAGTATACAGGCTGGTAAGATCAGAGGCATTGCAGCATCACTGCCTAGGCACATGTCTCGCTGTTAGCACCACTGATATATTGAATGTGAAATGCAGCTTGTATAGTTACCGCTCCTGCCATCTCGCTCCAGCATCCACCTCTGACTGAGAAAGAAGTGTGATTGAATGTTTCCTTGGTTTGCATCATACCGTCTGTTGTATGTATAGAAAAGACAGGTAACTGTGGACAGCATTGTGCTTGCCAATGATAACCCCACACGGACTCCTGCTGGTGTCACTCGATCAGTCAAGCTTCTTTTTTTTTTTTTTTTTAACTAGAACATGTAGCCCTGCATGTTCCAGTATGTGATCTCCTTTTCAAAAAACTGGTAAACAGTAGTTTTCTTTTTGTTTACTAATGCAAAGAAACACTCAGGCGCCTTGGTCTCTCCCTGGCTTTAGTGCTATCAGGCTGCATAAGCAGTGATAAGAAGCCATCGATTGACCTGCAAGATAACTGCAATCTGAAGCCTAAGTGACCCCGAGACCGTTGAAACAACAATAGAAAGACACTAAGAGATAGAGGGTAAGATAACGATGGCTGTAGATAAAGTTGTTGGAAAGTTGTGGCTAAAGAGAAGGATGGAAGAGAGATCGACAGGGACAGAGATGCAGACAGACAGTCTCATTTCTGGCTGGAAGGCTCAGTCGAGGTGGATCAGCCGAGAAAAGAGGAAATGACCTCACGCAGGCTGTTCTTTCTGAGGGCACGTTGTATGCCCCTGTTTACCATGCTCTCAAAGGGGGTCACGCAGGACCCTTTGAAGTGCTTGACCACCCCGCAGGCAGCCTCAAAATCCGCCGCTGCCGAACTTTTAGGCCATTGGCTGAAAGTTATTCAATATTTATCCACCTATTGATGTGTATTTTTTGAGAGAGACTCCCAAGAAACATTTGTATGCTCCTGAGGGAAAGATCATGAACAGTCCTTGCTTTGTCAACGTGCCTTTTTATTGTGATGTTTTAATTTGACATTGCATTGTGGACTTAAAGAGACTTTGTGGATATTTAGCAGGAAGTAGCTTAAAGCTGGTGGCCAAATCTAGAAAGTTGTGTGTGTCTTTTTGTGTGTGTGTGTGTGTGTGTGTGTGTGTGTGTGTGTTTGTTTTCTTTTACCACATAGACAGTGATTATTGCCTTAACCCAGTAACAGATTACGTACCATACCAGATTGTTTTGTAAGTCCATTACTTAAAGTGTGCATTTGTTGATAGCATCGACAAAAGTGCAGTAAAAGACTCAGCAGGTGTCCAAGCAGAAGTTGGTAATGTCATGACTTTATTTGGCTAAAAAGTATTAAACCAACTAATCTCAGTCACGCTATCAAATATTTCCTAGAATATAGATAATGAAACAGCACCTCTACAATGAAATACAATGATATATATTTAATATATATAAAGAATTTCAAACATTCTTTGTATTGAATTACGTTTCTGAACTTTCACAATTCTGTGAATTGGGGCAGAAACATGCAAATGTTAAGGGCATACACACACAAACTACTTTCCTGACATTCACGTGCATACACACATACACACACACGCACACACAGCCTTAGAGTCTAGAGCCTAGCCTTGGTCAAACAATGTCTCTATTGTTTTGTGGGCTTTCACTGGCAGCAGGGGACGGCTGGAGTGTTAACCATTTCCCAACTGCGCCTCCCTGTGTGTTATTGTGTGTGTGTGTGTGTGTGTGTGTGTGTGTGTGTGTGTGTGTGTGTGTGTGTGTGTGCGTGCGTGTCAGAGGTAGTGAAGCATGGGCACAGGGATGAAGAGGGGGGGGGCACTAGTTCCAAGTGTATGGTAATTAGTGTGGAGGAAGTGATGGAATCTGGCCATTTTTATGGCCTGCAAGACCTCCCACCTGAGCCTTTACAACTACTGAACATGCTTATTCCATTCCCATTCAGTCTTGTTTCTCTAAAGAATGTGAACTGGAAAGAGGCTGTGTGAAAAGAGCTGGGTTGTTTTTGATATTATTAAACAAACTAACACCGAGCATTTAGAAAAGGCATGCCACAATGACTCTTTAGATACCAACAATGGGCCAAAGGACTAGATGGGCATTCGACTGCTACTCTAGGTTTGTGTTAGAAAAGATAGAGCCAGGATCACATTCACCTTCCTTGACCGCGTCTCTGTCCATTTTTAGAGGAATGGGGATAAAGGGGGCTTCCTGTGGTCTGAATGGGCCGTGCACCTGGGCAAGGCAGACAATTGCCCAGAACTCTGGGATGCCTGGCCTCCTCAGCTGTTAATGAGCGACCCTGTGGTCAACAGGCACCACCCACACACATAGACACTGCGTCTATAGGCTTTACCTAGAAGTCTTTTTCAATCCTGACTTATACCAACCTTAAACTGCACTTTCCCTCTGCATTTTAAGCCTTTTCCAAATAACCTCTCCCCCGCTTTTGTCTTCTTTCTCTGTGCATCCATCCACCCTTAACCTTTGCTGCAACAGAAAGCTCATATCTCACACATTGTTGTGGTCCCTTTTGACTGTAGGGTTATTAATTTGACACATTCCCATAAATAATTTATCATTTGATTAACTCAGTTGATAGAACTGGGCAATATATATATATATATATATA
>NC_045753.1:17436506-17437252 GCF_008692095.1 Etheostoma spectabile
ATATATATATATATATATATATATATATATCTTGTCCAGTTCTTTTGGGCACACATCCAGATCTCAGATAGAGACCATTGTGCCTGTCAGCTGTCTCTCACTGTCTTCTACAAACAAGACAGTGGTTCAAGGGGTCACACTTACATCATTGGCTTGGGCCAAAAATGCGAGGCCGTCGAGACGTAGCGTCAGGCCCGGGAGCTGTGACAATGAAAATGAGAGCACCTCATTCATTGTATCTGTCCAGCAGTCTGGACGGCCGCTTGTTCCCACAGACAATCCACTCAGTGTTGGCTTAGTCAGCAACAAAACCACAACATTGACTGAAGAATCTTCTCCTTACTTTATGGACTTAACAGTACACCTCAACATTTTAAAGTAAAGGTACCTGATAAATTGGCATGCGGGGCTTTTGGATTAAATAATGATGCTAGTGGTAAGGGCCAACTGACCAGAATCCAAAATTTAAAAAAAATCATTTATATATTGAATGTGCAAAGAACATTAAGAAGCCTCTCCATTACATTTTACCGTAGGAAATGTGAACAGCAACTTTTTGTATTGTCTCTGTGTGTTTCTGTGTGGGTGTGAATAGCTCTAGGACCATTGTCGTCTATTTTCCCTGCTCTGGTATTTGACCGTTGAATAACCCCTGTGAACTTAAGCTACCCCAGGGAATGTGTGACTCTATGTTGGACATGCACATTTAAAAGTATAATATATATTTGTGTGTGTGTGTGTGTGTG
>NC_045753.1:17437262-17438198 GCF_008692095.1 Etheostoma spectabile
TGTGTGTGTGTGTGTGTGTGTGTCACACCAATAACCACAGTGTTCACTGTCTAGCTGTTAAGAAAAGTTATCTAGCTGGCCCCGGGGTCAAGCACAAGTACAAATAGAATTGAGTGATCTAGCTGCACAGTAGCTTTTAGTTATTGGAGCCCCTCTGTAAACTAAAGGTCCTGTTGCTTTTCTCTGCATGTTCTGAGACTTCCACTAGCATGCCCTTTCTTCCTTCAATAACTCCCTTTCTCTATTTTCTTTCTCTTCCTTCCCTGTCCTTTTCCTCTATCGTCTCCTGACATATCTCTGAGACATGTGAGATCAGATTTTTTGCTCTTAGGAGCAGTATGTACAAATCTGCCAGGTAAATCTCTGACTGTCTTCTCTTCTTAAGAAACTTACATTGGAACAGCTAGTAAAACTAGGCAGTTCACAAATTCAGATTTAGTGTACATTTAGTGTGATAAAAATAGTGGACATGACTGCTCTGAGGAACCATAGTCAGCACACTTGCTGAGTGTCATTTACTTTAGAAGTGCACTTTTAACAGCTGTAACATCAAGAAAAACATGACCCCGGCACTCAGTTGAGATTACTTACTCCTGTGTATCGGATCATGGTTGAGAAAAACTGTGCCAAAACTGTGGATGCTGAGCAGATACAATGTTCTACCAAAGTGAAATATTGTTTTAACAACCATCCAGCCAGTTGAAACAGCCATGTAACCAGTGCAGAGCCAGTGTTCTCCTATTCTTTCCATGTACGATTAGTAATAATGGGGCAGAACATGCACCCAGGAGAAAGCTGAGCCAGCAGAGACGAGGCAGTAGTTTAAATAACTAAAAAGCCGGGGGATGCATTATTTCCAGGGAGAAAACGTTTCTTTTGCATAAAACTTGGCCAGCTAGGATTGTGTGTGCGTGTGTGTGTGCGTGTGTGTGTGTG
>NC_045753.1:17438208-17491131 GCF_008692095.1 Etheostoma spectabile
TGTGTGTGTGTGTGTGTGAGCAAAAGAGAGGCAGCGAACAAGAGATGGAGAGCTGATATAATTGTGTGACTTGGGAACATCCATCTTTGCCTTTCAGGGGCCCTTCTGCTGGGAATTCCCCGGACAGTCAGATCTGAGCCTTCACCAATTTCATTTGGTGAGAGACCTTTGAATTCCAAAAATATCTTGTTGGATTTTTTTGGCTGATTCCACACGCAAATTAACAACTGATAATTGATGATTTTAAAACAAAAATAATGAATGAATAACCTAAATTCTGGTGATGATGATAATAATAATCATGCTGTGTTGTGCTTTGTGCTATAATTCAGTGCTGCTGCTTTGTTGCTGGTGTGCTTTTTAATGTCTGAAATGTCAATCCAGGTGATGGGATATTTGTGGGGGAGGGATATTTTAGATGGTATATGCCTCACACATTTAAAGTGCTGACTTAAAGAGTTATTTTGCAGATTTAAAACCAGCTGTGTCATCTTTTTGGGGGAAGTGTGTTTAAATACAGTGCTTAGCTTCTCTCTGTCGCGCCAGCAAGGAGAGCAGCAGAGATCTGCTGAGATTCGCCGGATGACGCAACACAAGTCACAGAGGTTCGTCGAGATCGGCGCTACGGAGAGAAGCCAAACCCCATTCATCTAAACACACATTACACAAAAAAAAATGACAAATAGATGGTTTTAAATCGGCAAAGTATCCCTTTCAAAACCAAGCAGAGACGACTTTCAAGCTTTACGGGGTAGTCAAGGTTTTTTTCTTGTTCAGCTTTGTTTGGCTTTTAACTCATTTCTGTGTGTTAAGGATTCTGTTTTCCTTATTTATTTGTCTCATTACTAACTGGTCTCAGCGTCTGGATCGTCCTTTTAGCTTTTTGGGTATTTGATATCGAATTAGCCTACAATCCACCAGCAGCAAAAGGCAGTCTTTTTGCTTTTTGTATTTCTTTGAGAAGCTGTTTTGTGGATGTAAACACAACACTGTTCACATCCACCGGTTGAAGATGTGACGTAACAGTGCATGTCCTCTAATTTAAAATTGCTCGGATTCCTCTGTCAATGTCCTCTAACTAAAAAAAAAAAAAAAAATCCTGGAATGCAAGCTGTAACTGAAGAAACAAAAAGTGGAACGTAAATTTAAAGTTAGTCTTTTTTATTTTTAAAGATTATGTTTGGGGCATTTTAAGCCTTTATTTAAATAGGACAGCTAAAGACATGAAAGGGGAGAAAGGGGGCAATGCAATAAAACAGTCAATACCTATATATGGGCGCCTGCTCTACCAGGTGAGCTACCCAGGAGCCTGTAAAGTTAGTCTTGATTTTACTGCAAAGCTGACATGCTGAGGACATCAATAAGCCTTGTTTTGGTTTGCTTCAGTTAGGCTGTGTGAAGCTGGATAGACGCTGACATTATGAAGCCCTAAGGATAACTAATTAATCCCCTCTGAGGCGACCATGGCTCTGTGGATTGCCTAGTTGAATTGTTTGACTAATCAATTGCTTGTTGATTTTGCTAACTCCGCTGGGCCTTTGTTGCCAGTAAATAACACAACTCTTAAAAAAAGAAGGAAAGAAGGTAAATCATGTTTCATTGTGCAAGTAGCTATTAATATGATTGTGCGGTCTATTAGGATTTAAAAAAACAAACAAAAAAACATTCACCTCACCATGTCAACTTGCTGCCTGCCCCCCCGTTCCTTTCTTATACAAGCTCCTTTGCTAGAACTTGTTTGACGAGGTCTGGCAGGATCACTGTTGGGTGTGCCTGTCTTTCTGTGTGTGTTTGTGTCTTACAAACACACCTTTGTCTGCACCAGTGCGTATGTAGTATCACTGCATCTAAGGTGTGACTTGAGTTTTAGATGACAGGACGTCAGCTATGTTATAACTTTTCACATGCATACAGCATGAACTCATTTAACCCACACACCTGAAGGCTTTTAGAGAGATGTGGTAACCATGGGTTGGTCATAGTTAATGTGCACAAAGAACTAGGATCAAGGTTTAAAAAATGTTATTGATAAATAATCTAATTTATGATGAACTACTCCTAACAGACCCGACAGTCGCATGGACTCAGCTTTGACAAATTTCCCCAGATTCCCCGGCGGCTTTCTGCGGTCAGCCTCGTGAGCGACGACAGACTCGGCAGCTCCCTACGCTACTGTATTAACACTGGGAGCCGTTTCACAGGGAAACTTGTTTTGACAGAACTCCAGGTGTCTCATTGTTAGGGCTGGCATGGTTCAACAGATTTACCAATTAGCACTGGGCTGAGGGCACAGGAAGAGTGGGAGTGGAGAAAAGGGAAGGGAAGAAATGAAACTGGGGGAGGAGGAGGGAGAATGGATGAGGCAGATTTGGCCACAGTGATGGAATGGAGTTTTGAGTGAGAGGTGCTGGTAGGGGAAGGTGTGGAGGGAGGGGATGGGGGTGGTTGTGACCATACGGAGGCAGGCCGGAGTAAGATGATCCGTGACCTCGTTTCCACCCCCCCCCCCTCCCCAGCAGCAGTGTGGAAGGGGCTGAAGTTTCAGCTGAGCCACAATGAGGAGGGGAACTTCGTTGAAGGAGGAGTAGGGGGCAGGCGGGCAGCTGAGGAAAACAGTGTTAATGCATTGCAACTTTTTATTCTCCACACACAGCTTATCTCACTTGAAAGCCTTGGGCTGTATTTCTCAATTTAGGTACAAACTGAACTAACCAGATTTTAGGTAATGATTCTGACATTTGGTTCTATTGTTATGAACTGCTAACACACACCCATCTGCAGGAGAGCTGGTTTGTTTTTGCTGTAAGTCCCCCTTGGCTTGCTGTTCTCACTCTGGTATGAGACCGAATTGTGTGGGATTAAACACAATGTTATTACTCTCACTAACCCTCTTTGTTATTCCTCAGAAATGTCTGCTCCTTTTTCCAGGAAGTCTGGAAGTGAACTTTAGAGAACAGGGTGAAGTGAATATCCCATGGGTGTCCTGCAGAATTTAGAGGAGTTTTCCTTCTTTTTTTTTTTTGCTCTTAAGTGATATGACACTGAAACATGCGCATTGTAGCATGCATGCACTGTAGGTACATAAGTGCCATGATAATGTCGCCCTTTGTTCAGTCAAAAAAAAAAAGAGTCCTGAAAAATGTATGACTAGTGAGGGTGTGTTTGCAATATTGTGCTTCATTCAAGCTGACAGCCTTTCTGAAGTTAAGAAAAGTTTCACTCTTTAGAGGAGCACGCTTTTTAGTGTGTGTATATGTATTTGAGCCGACCAATCACAACAAAGGAAAGTCAGGCTTTCTCTACATAGGAGATGTCAGTTTACTACAACAACCAGACTAAATCTGTGGTAACAGAGGAGGAGTTGGGGGGTGTAGCTGTTTGTCTTCAGTGCATGGGATGTCTTGTTTGAGTCACTGTTCAACATCAAGGACATAAGTAATGCTCATGTCAGCTAGTCTTTAGAGAAACTAGTGACATGGGTTCACAATTCTGTCAGTGTTGAATACAGGACTTTTGTCTTTTAAGTTTTTAATAGTTAAAGTCACATCTTTTAGTAGTTTCCTGGAGAACTCTTGTGCATTAACATGCCATAATAAGGCCTTTAGGAATAAACAGTGTGGATGTGATGTACCTAAATGGTCCAAACGCTTCTAATTTAGTATCATTGAGCAGGAATAAAATCAGTACTTGGAACTACAAAAGGTGTTTCAGAGATGTACCAAACAAGCTATTGCTGCGTCTTTTTGTTATTAGCTCCAGATCACTATGGGTCTCATGAATCCCTCTGGTTTTATAATAATTTACTTAGCTTTGAGCAATCCCACAATTGCTGTGGCGACTGTCTATTGTATTCATATGTACGAGCAGCTTGTGATAGAGAGTGATAGAGACAGCTTTTTGGACAGGGAGAGAAGATGGGGACTCGAGTGGGGAAAGAAAGGGGAGAATATGAAACCCCGCCAAATTCCCCAAAGAACAATTTACAGTTATGGATGAATACACTGTCACAGTCAAATTTGAACTCTGTGGATGTATGTGTTGAATACAGTGGAATGCTGAGTGATTCCAGAGAGCACTTAATCTGCCTTGAATTCAGTTTTCTGTTCCCACCCACGTTATAACAGGAGAGGGACTTTTCTTTGGAGTTTACAAGGGTAAACACCGGGTATCTGCTTTCTGAGTCATTTAGCATTGTCCTCTTTCACCTTCCTCATATATTCTAAACAGTGTTTTCAGGTTTGTCGGGCTAGCCTGAGTGAGACTAACCCCCCAATTTATTTGATTTTGTTCCTCTTGGCAGTTCCACTGAAGACCTATCTGAACTTTTCTTGGATTTGTTTGGCTCCGGTTTTGATGTGCGTGTTGTTATTTTTTTCTTCTCTGTCTTCCAAGTGTGTGTTGTTGACGGTATCTGAGTGCCAGGCCCTGCTTTTGTCTCGGCCCAGGGAAGGAATTTGATGTGAGACTTATTTTCCTACCCAGTCAGTTTCTTTGAGCATTTTCCCCCTGCTCCTTTTTTTTGTTTTTGTTTTGTTTTTTCTAATAGTCCTGGAAGTTTGGGACACTTCTATGAGGCAGGTGACGCTGTGATTTGCTTGCTCTAGCATACCTGTGCAGGTGTGCACATGCTTTTGTATTTATTTATCCAGCTTTTCCAAAAAGATGTACTCTAATTGAGTGGCCTGGTAAAATGTCACTGAAAGCAGTCGTGTGATAGCAGGAGTGAAGTGTGATGGGGTGAAAAGGAGACCTAGATTCCATGAGATTAGGGAGGATCATCATACTAGACGTTTTGGATTAAGGCGAGAGATGGCTCAATCCTGACGGTATATGAGGTATTTCTCATGGGAGAGAATTCCAAACTAATGTGTCAGACCAATTTTTCTCATCAGCAAGATGTGCTATAGCAATGGCCAGACGTCGCCTGTAAAAGATGTAGAGAATTGCATGCTGGGAAAAGAATAAACAAGCCTGTCACCAAAGTTAGGAAGAATCCTTAGTGCAGCGCCACTGTCAAAAAGCAGCTTCCATTTCATACATTATTAACATTACCTAAACGCATTATTTGTGTATTTATTCATTCATTTGTCTTGTTAACATCCTCCTGGAGTAAGATAAACAGCACGGCCAGACTGGCTGTGTGACAGTTGTGTGTGAGATTTGAATAAAAAGCTCAGCAGCGTGATTGGAGCGAGACAGGAGCGGATTCTATGGACGCCAGACTTCCTCTCCAGGCTCATTAAGGGACAGTAAGGCGATGATGTCGAATCCGTGCGCACTTTACCGGCCTGCCTTTTTCTTTGAACAGCATCGCCCTCTTATCTGCAACATGCTCTGTTCCTCCATAACAAGACGCTCCCACTACTGTGCACACACATGCTCTGTCTGTCTCCCTTTCTCGCACACACCCATTCTGCCTACATACACACTCTCCATACTTTAGTATTAGTTTGTGTAGACAGAAAACTCTTAAGTATGTGGCTTGTCCACAGAATTTTGGCAGCTTTTGTTGTATTTTCTCCTACGCTATCGAAAAAGCTTGGTACTTTTTTTTGTTCTTTTTTTGCACAGACATCACAAATGGATATTTTAATTGGAACTTTTGGCACTGTCTCCATCTTGTGTTGGAATGGCAGACAAGTGAGTGGCTGGCGAGGCAGGGGCCGGGCTGATTGGTGTGTAGCGAGGCGTGCCTAAATCAACTGGCAGCATGAATAGCTCGCTTGATTCTCACTGGCATTCACTGGAATCCATTGCAGTTTTTTTTCAACAGGATTCTTTCATTGGATAAAGTCTGGAATAACCAACAACGGAGAGAGAATACCTCGTGCTTCCTTGAACCGTGACTTCCTTTTTGTTTTGTGGGTGCAGTTTACTTGCCCTTATGCCAGCCCACTTTTTGGTGCTTTTGTAATGTCACAATGAAATGGCTAACCCATGTCGTTGCTGTATTCCAGCCATGGATTCATTCACTTTGCAACCTCATCTGAAGGTTTTGAAATGTAAATGTCTTCATGATGATGTAAATAATCATAATGAATTATCTTTGCAAGCTTTATTTTTTTATTTTACAGTCTACTAACTCAAAGCAGGGAGTAAACCTGTAGGGATTATTGAAGAATAACAAAAAAATGATGGAATCAGCCCTGAAGATTATTTAAAATATCTGCTTTTTGTAGTGACATTCAGTCTTTAGGCTGTGGGCCTAAGTTGGTCATGACTTTGTTATGTGCCAATGTTTTTGGATGTCTTAAGTTGTTGCAAGGACTTTAATAAATCGTGATGTTATACTAGGATTTTTGTGTAGCTTTGAGTTTAAGCATGAGGACAACAGCAAATTAACGAAACGGAGCTGATAAAATATACTTACATATGATAGAGGTAGAAACTTGGGTAAATGCTCAATATGGTTAACTTTTATTCTTTTAATCTGTGGATAATGAGCAGTGCTCTTGATTATGCAATCATATAAATGAAGAAACAACAACTGCACATATTCATTTGGCGAAAACTCAGAGAAATCTAGCAGGTTTCTCACAATTCCAAGTTTCATTAGAAGGGATTTTTAGGAAATGTCCACTTCCTGAATTTTTTGAAAATTTGAAAGTGAATAAATCACCAACCCCAGTGACATGTTGGGCTTGACTCCTGCTCCAGAGAAAGCTCACTCTGGCTCCAAAGCAGCAACAAATGCAAACCACATGCTTATGTTGCGCATCTGCATAAGTAAACACCTGTTTAAACTGTGGGCAATCTTTTACCTCAAATAGTAAATTGAGGCACACTCACGCCAGAGGCAGAGCAGCTGTGGAGCCGGGTCAGGTTGGAGTCATTGTAATTCTCCTTGACATAATGTAGTCTGTGTGTGCGTGCGTGTGAAGGTTGGGTTGTGTGTCTTGATACTCACAAATACATATTCATATTCTTTCTCTCCAAGCTGGTAGTCAGTGCTGTGTAATCACCTGGCTGTTTGCCACCGAGCCCCACTGGAGCAGAGACAGAATTGGAGCTGTGTCTTACACAACTTAACGCAGCAGCCCATCTCAACCACTTGCCTAGAGTTTGTCCAGCTTGGGGTCTGGAACAAACATGGGATCTCTTGAGGCACAGGCGATGTTAGGGGAGATTTCTAAAGATTGATGTATCAAAATGTATATATTTAGATACATTCTTTAGAAAAAATAGGTTTGAAGTGTATCCTCCCTGCCATATAATACATACCTACAATTGTTGATCAGTTTTACATTGACTTATTGATTTATAGAGGAATTATTAATAAAAGTATGCAGAGGTCTACAGGCCAAAAAATGTTGTGAAATGCTGCACCACTGCCACAGGGTAAGTGGCAGGTCTTAACTGACAGACACAGACTGAAACAGGGCCGGCCCATCAGAAACAAGGATGAGCCACATGACAGATTTATAGCATTGGCATAAAGAACATCTCTCTGGTATGTGACTTGTCTTTGCTTCACTAGCCACTGGGGAACTGATATCTGCACTAATACTGAGGTGCACCCGCTACCTGTGAGGATCAGGTCCAAGATGCTCAGGCAAGCACATGGCACACGAGCTGCACGAGCACATACTGCAGTGTCAGTCTGCCTCTCCCGCCATTTTAATTGTTATATCTTCTCAGCCTTGATATGAGCAAAAAGGGAGGCCTCGGCAGAACCTGGCACATCAAAGGCTACCTCCCCTAGTCTAACAAGTTGCCTGTCTCTATGGAGCAGCATAGACTTTGGAGAGCCAGAAAAGGGGATTGGAGAGGCGGTGTGGATTCCTGACTGGAATGAGTTTGATGGGCTAATTGTAGCCCCCAGTGGACACAGGCACACATCACAGAGGGCCGGCAGAGCTGGAGCTGTGGATGAGGAGCAGCAGTTGCTGGAAAACACTCCTGCTAGCTTTCCCCTCCATCTCTGGATTTCTGCACATGGCTCTCTGGTGCCTTTGATTTCAGCATCCTGAATGGAGCACACGGATGTCAGAAATATTCCCGACACTATCACTCTTTTTCTCACCTCACTCTTTCCTTATTTATTGTGCTGCACATTACAGTTTTCTCTTCTTTGGCTATGTAAACCAGGCAACTCCCTTGAGCAGTCCTGCCCATTTTGTGTTTTTCTAAAATGGAGCTCTAGTCACTTTCATAATCTCCATTGCAATTGACACTTTGTCCAGGCGATTGCACACATTTATGGTGCAAGCCCACCAGGAATCCTTGACCTGAGTGCATGTTGGTTATTACATGTAATAAGCCTTCTGACCGCGCAGAATCTAAAGCTCAACCATAACACAATGCATAACAAAGTAATGCAATACACAGACAAACCCACAATCCTTGTGCCTTACTACCAACATTACCGACTGGCTTGACTGTAGTAGTGATCAAGGCTCTCCGCAGCTTTGAACAGTTCTCTTTTTTCCCCCATCTGCATCAAAAAGAAATCAATAGCCAAGACTTTTGAGCGCATGTATCAGCTTTTCCTCCCATTGCACTCCCCTCCCTAACGCTAGTTTGGCAGTTGTACATTATGCCACAAGAGTAAAACACAGTTAAAAGGAGAAAGGCACAAGGAGATGACACCAGCAAGGAAGCTGCTCTTGTTGGGTAGGGCCCTGGCTAGGAGAAAATCAATGGAAGGGAGCACATCCACACACGGAAATGGCGCAATGGGAGGGAGCGGAGGGAGTAAAGATTTTTGTTTTTAACGGAAAAATGATGCATTTGTTTTATCTAGGGAGAGAAAAAGCAAAGACAAGGGGAGAGAAAAAAACACTCTTCTAAACATCTTTTGAAAAAAAGCAAGTTCTTTGGTGAGGTTGAGTTGTGTGGTTAAGGTTTGTTTTATCCAACTGTGCGGAAGCGTGTGTAGCTGTCTTTCAGGTCTCTTTTTAGTTGAGGCAAAGAAAGACTACTCATGGCATGTTCAAGGGCACTCAGTGGACACGGAAGCCCTGCAGGAGGCGGAATTATGAATACAACATGAGTAAACAGACACCTACATATACTATTAAAATAGTAAGCCTAGTACTTTGCAAGAGAGCCTCCTGAGTAGTAATTTGAGACGGTCTGGAGCAGTTCAACCTTACTCTTCTGAGGGTCATTGATAAAGACTTGAGAAAAATCAGCTCTAATTTGACTGTTAGTAGAATGATTTGCACATTGACAGTAATGTATTCCTGTGTGCATTCCTCCAATACAACCATTTTAGTATTCAGTTTAGTGATAAAGGTTTTTTTTACACAGCAGCTGTGAACAAAGGATACAATAGCGCACAAACTCGAAACACAATTCCAAGCCTGAGCCTTGAATGGCATTCAGGCTTCACTGTGACTGAGCGAAGCCATTCAGTGGGAGTACGCGGCAGTTAGAGAGATGGTATCAAGTTGCCTGCAGATGGAGGTCAGTGTGACTGGCACAGTTGGCACCTTGGCACAGCAGCAGTGTGCTGCAGCACTCAGCTCCGTAAAGGATGCGTCGACTGAAGGGGGACTGGGGAGCGAAGCGTTTTTCTCACTTCTTCTTTTTTTATTGTCTGCGCTTCCTGTTTTGAAAGCCATTAAGGAGCAAATTTCCTCACAGCGAGAGGGGAGATGAAAAGGCCCGGTCTTTTGAAACATGTCCAAGCACAAATGTGAAAAAGAGGAGGAATGATAGCTATCTGTAAACATCTCAGTTGAGGGGTCGACGGAAAAGGAATTGTGAGGGAATGATACATTCATTTGCGTTTTCTTTTTTTCTTTTTTGATTTGCTGATGAAAGAGATGCTGCAGTTTTTGTTCCAAGCCAGCTGTATTGCTCTATTCACAACCACACTAATATATCAGGGCAGGCTCACATAACTACGCAGCCACCACCCCCTTTCCCCCTTCCGAAAATGCTTTGTGACATCTGCATCCACACATGTCTGCATTCACTGTAGCCAGTGAGTATTTATAGACGAGTTGGTTTTGCCATCCATTGATCCCTTCAGGTTCTCTGATCACAAAACTGTTCTTTTAAGTAGCTTTTATGTGGCATCATAAAGATGATCTCTATGTATTTGAACTGAGAGCACTCAAGGTTACCTGCAGAACCTGCGAATTTGATCAGGCCCTTGGCGAATCTTTTTAACACCATTTAGTCATTTCTCCTGTCACAGCAGTCATTTCTGTTTAGTATCTGTTTGGTTGGCGTACACTGTATGTACACCAGTTTCCTCTCAGTTGTGCTTGTCGTGTTTCTTAAGAGTAGCAGTAGCTTGGTACTGCAGACTCTCCTCCTAATTCCTCTCCTCCCTCTTCTCCCTCCTCTTCCCCTCACTGCCCCCGAGCCTGGCCAGTCTGTGCCTCTTAATAAAACTGACAGGCTCTAATTGGGCTTAATTGCACCCTTCGGGCGTCGTCAAAAGGAGTGTTGCTAAACAAACTGCAGGGTCTGCAAGCAGGCCAGACAGTCTACGGCAGCACATTGGCCGCTGAGCTCATGCCTGCATGTATGTGTGCAAATTCGCGAAAGCTGTTGCATAAATGTGCAGTACGTGTGAGTGCATAATAGCACATTAGGAATATGCATGAGTAAGCATCAAATGTAATTGCGTGGGTGTATGTGCACTGAGGTTGGAGAGGGATGTAGCAAACCATTCATTCCTCACAGTGAGCCAACTGAACAAGAGCTCACAAGTCTGAGAATCTTATGCATTCAAGCAGGCAGCGTCAGCTGACTGTGAACCTCCATGCGCTCTCTGCCGCTAAATCAACACCGAGAGTAAAACAAAGTACGTCTGTGTCTTTGAAGACGTGTCTACAACTGTAGGTGTCAGAAAAGCCTTTTAAATCCTCGCTATTATGAAAAACCCCTACCAAACAAATCCCCCGTTTGCTTCAGCGGTATAAGCAAAAAGATGAAGTAGTGCTCAACATCCCAGTAGCACCACCTCCTGGTTAACGGACAATGGGCGACCATGATGCTGGCTCCCATTTGAACATGATCTAATTCAGAGAGGTGGGGCAGGCACTCTCCACATGGGCCTTTGCTGGGTCACTGAGCACAATCGATGGAGAGCTCCAGATGCAATTGAGTCATTGAAATGGCAAAGCCGTGTGTGTGTGTGTCTGTGTGTGTGTGTGACGGAGAGTATAAGGCTGTGGTGACCCCTAAAGCTGCGACCCGCAAGGAAAAAGGAGATAATCACATTGAGCACAGCGCTGTGCTAAAATTCTTCTGTCCATTTGTTTCCCCTTCTACCCTCCTAGCTATTTACTCATTACAGCCTTTCACAGCCTGTTAGTCTTTTTGAAAAGTTTTTGGACTTCCAGTTTGTTTTGAAGGCATACAGCTTGATATGGAAAATGCCACAAACAGGATGATTTCTGTTGCGTGCGGTGTGCGTGCAAGTTATGCCAGGAACGACACAGGAACGAGGCATCCACAGTGTTATGATGCAGTGGCTGAGCTAGAGGCCCCATAAAGACTGGAAGGGCCTCATTTTAGTGGCCTGCTGCTGCTTCAGTGCCTGCCTAGCCGACTCTGTCACCCCTTCTTTTAGTAAAATAGGCAGAGCACATAATTAAGATATACTGGCCATGGTGGACTGAATATATAGACTGAAAATATAGAGGAGCAGACTAGTCAGCCTCAATCACAGCCTGTCGTTTAGTGTTTGACTGCAGACAGTGCCCAGACCTGTACAAGTGTGTGTATCAGGTTGTGTCTGTCTCTTTGTGTGTGTACGTGTGTTTGTCTGTCAGCAGTCTGAGCAGCATGCTATAAAAGGCTGGTGAGCCGAGCCATAGCCTCTCTGTGTGTCGGGGTCACAGTGAGCCAAACTGTTGTGAACACGTACACATACTGTGTGTGTGTGTGTGTGTGTGTGTGTGTGTGTGTGTGTGTGTGTGTGTGTGTGTGTGATGCAAACCCCGCTCCCTGACCCAAAGTTCCTTCCCCATTTTGTCTCTCCGTATTCATCCCTGTAGTAATATATAATCCGGCTGTCTGGGGCAATAGTGTGTATCTTAGAGGACACATCCTCCTGCTACTTGACTTTACGCCCAGCGCACACACACACACACACTTTGCAACTCATGCCTCAGTTGTTTCAGTGCTTTGTCACTCTCTAATGATAACTATCCATCAATGGTAGGGGCGTTGCTCTTGGAAATGAAGATGGATTGAATTAGTGTTGAGTGCGCTGGCCACAGTATTGTGGCAGCAACCCGTAATTACACTGTCAGGACCATTGAACCCCCCGTCAACGAGACACTGAACTTAACACATTTGCACCAGTGTTGATTACAAGGTCTCTTAGTCGGGCAGATTCACATCATGTAGTTCCTAATAGCAAGTGAAAGGCCCAGTCATTTGTGGAGGATTAGTGCATTGTGGTGTCGTACGCAGCGGTTCCCCTGCAGTAACTCTACAGCAGTGATTTCACCAACTGGTGCAAATTTACCCATATTGTTAGAAAAATGAAAACAACAGCAAAAGCTTAATCCTGTCTCAAATAAATACACACAATTATGTTTGGAATTAGCCTGAAATAATATAGTGCAAGCATTACAAGAAAAACAGGCAGTTTGGAGCTTGTGATAAAAAGAGACCCAAATCATCAGTGCTGCAGAAGATCTTGGATGGTGGTGTGTGTCCTGGATGTGTTACCTTTATGTATGCAGACAAAATGTTCAAGAGACTACTTTTCTGAACCACAGTGCTCAGCAGTTAATTTGCAGAGAAGCCAATGCACAGTTTACGGAGGATGTTCTCGCCATGAGACAGTGTTTTGAATCTGTATGTGGTCTTTGGTTTTGCACTTTGACATTGCACCTCGGTTAAAAAACAAATATAAATGAAAAGTAAGTAACTTAAGTTTGTCACAAAGTGAATTGTTTATGCTTTTGATTAATTAACAAAAACATTGTAATATAAGAAAATGCTACCACAGTACCTTACAGTGTTGAGCTTCATGGACTTGCAGATTTTACAAACAAACCTTAGAAAAGTGTTTGGCTGGTAATTATCTCTCAGGTGCAGTATGTGCGGAAAACACTACTGTATTTGCAGTTATGAGCACCAGATATATTTTCGCTAATTCTGAATGGGAACTGACATTACACCATTGGTCTTTTGAAGAAACGCAGGTAGCGTTTACAGTGTGGGATGGTGAAGGCGAGTAAAACAAGCAAAAACAACCAAACTCCCCCCTCCATCACCCATTCCCTGTATCTCTCCCTCTCTGTGGGAAATGAAAATTGGGGTGAAGTGTTTGTTATTAAATACGTCCGGGGAAACTCCAGGAAATGGACTCAATTTTGGATAGAGGCGCATGACTCGGAGGATCTTAGCAAACCAATTAACCTCACCTCAGCTCATTAAAAACTCTCCTTTCATGGCCAGAAGCAGCGACTCATCTGCTAACACGGGACATGAAAGCACAAATTTGTCCATCCAAAACTCTTAAAAGTAATTGGAAAGGTAGATACGAAGGCCAGTAATCTAGTGACACAGCCTAACTCAAGTGAAGTGAAAAAAGAGGTGATTATTGAGGATGGATCCATCACACAAATTATCTTGTATAACTGAATATTTAATCAATTTTGCAAGGGGAACAGTAGTTCTTAAAGTTCCTCTGTGGGATTAAAACAATTTCATTTAAGGTCACCACATTGTTGAGGGACAGTGCAACAGCAACTGGAACAACAAAAACATCTCCCTCACACAATAGAGGTTAGATAACAGAGAAAGTTATATGGTAATTATTATTTTTGTAAGATACATCTCTTCAGAAGCACATAACCTAAAACCTAAATATTCCTATTTTACAATAAAATGTGTGTTTAGATTTTTGTTGTTTGCTGTTTGGTTGCATTTGTGAGCTCAGCTCAACACGTTCCATTGTTGCCTGGGGTTTTCTCTTCAAATCTCATTGAAAGTCCATTTGTGTCAGAACATTAATATTAGTCATATCTTAAGGATTACGGTGCAGTAATTGCATGTGCACCGTGCCCTGACTGTTTTTTTCTACACATAAAACATTATTTCCAGGCTTTTGTTGAAACTATCTAATGGGTTAATGGCATTGAGAAGAAACCATTCAGCTGTTTCCATGCCAGCATGTGTGTGTGTGTGTGTGTGTGTCTGCGTGTGCATTCACAAGTGCATGTGCGTGTCTTGGCTCGCACTGTGCACACTCATCAAGCCACATGCAAACAACCAATCTTTGTCATCTGCATCAAAATAATTACAGTCAGATAAACACACCATTTGACCATTTTCACAGTGATCTAATCTAAAGCCGGGCTGTGAAAGCACACAGGGGGAGATGATCAAATCCCAGTTTAATGGAACTGATCAGTACTGTGTGTTCAACGTTCAGCCGTGTTACAAAGGCATCTCCTCGTCTTTCTCTGCATTTATCTTTCCCGCTTGGTCCCTTCAGTCATGTCTATTTAGAACAGAAATTAGGGTAAAACTTGCACCTTGTATTAATTTAGATTTTGACAGTGACCCATTTTTTTTGGGGCTGTATACCATGTAGATTACATATGAGACAAAAGCAGCAAGCCATTTGTCTTGAGCGCAGGATGGCGAGGAACTGGGAGTGTATTGGTTACAGCCCTGTTGCCCCATGCGTTTCCATCTCCCTTTAGCTAGAAGGCAAACAGCATCCGAAATCTGATTAGCCTCCATTAAAAAGAGTGATATTTTCATCCCGCCGATTCTCGGCACTGCATCAGAGCATTTAGTCGCTTTAATGCCGGGAAAAGCCTGCTCTTTTGACAGATAGTAGATATTCTTAACATCACTTGTTTGGACATTTCTGTCTTTTGTGACATGGAATAAAAGACGGGCAAGAAAATAAAAAGCAACTAAATAATGTCAAAAGATCAGAAATCAATGGGCCGGAGGAACGTGATCCGCACGGCTCTGTGTGCGACCGACCCTCTTCCTCACCCCCCTCGCATTACGAGTGTCTTTCCACAGCCACTAAAGTTGCTTTTGTTCACCCCCTCGGAGATGTAACTCAAGCATGAGGAAGCCGTCTGACAATGTTTGGATATTGGCAAAAAATAGCCTTTTACTTAAGGTTACTGGCCAAGGTTTATTAAGTTACATGTTCATCAGTGATGGGAGGCAGAAGAGTTGAGCCATGAGAGAGCTTCATTAATGTGTAGGTTTGTATTTCACATTTTGATGTAACAGTGATGTGGAGTAGCAGGAAATGATCAATGTGGATGTAATGGTAGTTTAGATGGAAGTTGTTTTTTATCTAACGGAGTAACATCTGATATATCCTGTGAAATAAATATAAAATATTTTAAAATAAGTCGCAAAAAAATCTCAGCATTGTAAATTGCACTTTATTAGAAAGGCATTTTAATCTATTTGTTTATTTAAAGGATGCAGTCTTACATTTCTTGATATGAAGAAACTACAGGATTTGTTAGTAATAACCAGTATACATAGAGACTTTTTAAATGAGTCTTTAAATTCTTTAATGTCCTAAATATAAATAATATAATAAAATTAATATATATATAATTTTATTAACGCAGGTGAATATCCTTTAATTAGCACAAAAATCCTCTGACAATATCGCTGCAAGTCAAAGAAATCGTAATTATACATCTTAAACAATTCAATGTGTCTGTCAATTACTGATACATGCTTATGTGAATATGAATTTTAAAGATCATTAAATACCAAAAAAACAACAAATAAAAAAAGACACCGTTTTTCCTGTAAAGCATTTTACTTCTTTAATCTGATAATAGCTTCCCTTGTTGGGTAAGAATAGATGCTGCATTTATCATCGTCATCCTAGTATTTTTGTTAAAACTGTGGGTCACTGGCAGTCCACTTTATCGCCTCCTTTTCTTCCTAAAGAAATGTAGGACTCCTTTTAAAATGATTTTTCCGGGTTACTCTAGAGGTTACAGTATAGGGTTTCAACTTCTGTGGGAGTTGTGATCTGTTCTAATGAGAAAAAGAAAATGCAGCACCACAATGCTTTGTGTCACCCACTGAGGCTGAGAGATAGACACAGGATTAAAAAAAAAAGAAAGGAAAAAAAAAAATACAATTTCTGGACATTTCTCGGAGATAAATTTAATTTCTTTGCTATTTGGAGGTCTTCTTTGAAAATGCAATTGTAATGAACACATTCAAAACTGGAGAATAGATTTACCCCCGGCTTCAAATAAGTCGGCGTTATCGGACTCTGTCATTCACTCCTTCCCATTTTCGAGCTGCTAATTGATGTTTTTGATGTCGGCGAGAAAATTGAAGAAAATGTCATGTGTGAACCGGCGCGGAAGTTAATAAGATTGACTTCGTTGACTGAATTCACAATGAGCGAAGGAGAGGCGTGTAATGGGGACTGCTGCAAATTCGCCCGTCCATCTGCCGAGGGATGAAATCGACACCTAGCACGAATGGGCCCGTAGAGGTCGATATGGAGGGATGGAGCATTTGGGATGCCCCCTCCATCTAAAAAAAAAAATACATATATATATATATATATATATATATATATATACTATATATCTCAATTTTTTTGTCGTTTGGTTTTGTTTTCCCACTGTTTGGAGTGCATAAGCAGCTGTTTTTCCAGAGGGCTCCTGCCCGGACCCGAGCCCAGCTTTTCGTTGGAGTCGTCTCCAAGGGCTGCCTCCTTCCTCGCTCCGAACAATACTCGTTCTTAATGCTGTTTTGAGTATGAAAAGCTCCAGAGCTTTACAAAGGTTAGATTAAGATGTGGCTAAAAGATGCACCAATATCAGTTAGGGTCATTGCATATGCTTGGCCAATGTGTAACAGAGCCTGAACTTAAATCCCCTTAAATAAAAGGATCGAAGCACCACCGGGGTCGCTCCATCTTGAGCCATTTATCGGGAGCTGGCTGAAAGCCAATCGTAGCTGCTTTATTTCTCATGTTCTTTCTCTTCAAGTAAATTTCAACCAATAATCACATTATTAGTCAGAATTTGCCAATTTTTACTAAACATATAATTCATATAAAAGTATTTATTTGATCAGACCCATTAACGTAAAGTGCGGGTTCTGCGTTTTTAATTGGGGTACGGATTAGCTGAGTTTGGTTCAGTGCTTCTGATTATTTTTCCTGGCCTAAAGGGGACTGAGCTAAACCCCTAATACGGCCAGTACCCCTAAGCGCTTTTCTTTTTGAAGACACCAAAGAAAAGAAAAAAAAGTGGCCTCTGCTAGCGTTCGGCCCTCCGAGGATCGTGGATAAGGGACATTATTCTCAGAATAGGCAATTAATTCCGCTGGCAACGATCGGTTAGAGCTTCTTCCCCCACCGCCCCTCCAAATGCCCTCCTCTCCACCCTCCACTCGCCATTTGAAATGCTAACACAATAAAATATTTTTCTATTGGTCCGTGTCCCTCGGCTAAGTCACCCGCCGCGGGCAAAGAATTTCATCGACTGATGAGACCACAGGCATGCCCGATAAAAAGGTTAACTGTACGTGACATGCACTCCAAGTAGCCCGTGTTACCTTGAACTCTCAAGTTCTGTAACTTTTATTTGACTTTTTTATTGTTTGCGAGCCTGGGCTTGTTTGGCCGCCGAGTCTCCGTGTAACTGAAAAATGGGGATAACGTGAAAGTTTCTTCTTTTTTTTTTTATAAAGCAATTTCCTTGTTTTGATTGTGCTTTTCCTGCGCTGGCATTTTGCAGACGAGCCTCTATTGTCCGTTGATTATTTGACGGCGATTTTTTTTCATTAAAAGAAAAATGGACTACAATCAAATGCACTGCCTTTCAGATGATAACACAGGACAGTTTTATCCATGTAATATACTGTTTTAGTACGATTTGAGAAATTCAGTTGTTGAACCGTGAAAATATTCCCCATGAACAAAATGAAATTGATTAAAAAGAACAAACAATTTTTATTTGTACTGAATTATTATTCTGAAACCAAACAACCAAAACTGTTTGCTTTCATTTACAGATTCCCTCTAAACACGGAGTATACATTTTGTATCCATTGTGTTCTATTTTAAAATAGCTCGGCTCTGCTGTGTGAGAATAAAGAACAATCCAGTATGGCACATTTCTTCCACCTTCAGGGATAGGGAAGGTAGAGGGTGGGAGGAGGATTCCTGGCTGTTTTTAAATTGTTAGTAAAAGATATATGGGCACAGCACAGGTATGGATGCTGCAGTAACCCCATTCCCATCTTTCACAAACACACTTGTACACACATACAGTACACACACACAACAAACAACAAACACACACACACACACAAACACACCACACACACAAACACACACACACAAACAACACACAACACACCACACCACACACCACACACACATGCTGTGTGAGGACTGAGGCAGGTGGCTCCATGGCTGCAGCTTCATGACAATGCCATTAGAAATAGCAGGCCTGTTGATCAATCCTGCCGACATGACAGCTTCGCCGCGAGGCTGGCCTTTGAGTGCCGACGCCGCGGCAGCTCCCTCTCCCGTTTCTCCCCACTAATTGGTGAAGGTTTTCTTATATATGCTCGTGGCACAGGGCTTTTTTTCTTCACCTCCTCCTTTTCTTCTTTTTCTCCCTCTTCTTGCTTTTTTAGCTTTCCTTTCCCCATCCATACCCCCACCGCTGCCACCCATTTTTTTAATCTCTTTCTCTCCTCCCTATATATATATATATATATATATATATATATATATATAAAATATATAAAATATTTTTTTCATTTTAACATTGTCACTTTGGAAGTGATAACTTTGGATGAGATATTGCAAGTGGGTTGAGTAAAGGGATGTGTGTGCCGCGGGCACTGTTCGTTCTGTATTTTTTGCGGGACTATTGGAGCTGGGATTTGACATTGACTCTAGGCAATATGCATCAGCACCAGATACACAATGGGGATCATCCAGAAAAAAATATAAAAACTTTGTCAGGTGAAATGAAGGAGAAACTAGACCTTTGATACAATGGCATTTTTAATTGCATGGTTTATTTTGATAATGTAGGCATGGCTGCTAATAAAACTACGTCTATAATTAAGTGACAATGTCATTTGCGTTGAAACTCATTTATTTATGTTGCTTTTTTACAAACTGTGTAGCAGAATCCATATTTGTGTTTATTTGATTTATCACGTAATCCCTTTCTTTCTCATCAAACAGAATTAAGTTGCAAAGTGTCAAAGCAATTGTCAGGAAATGGGTGTGTATTGCTTGCTGACTTGTCACGGCACACAGGGCTGCGTTCTAATTCCACCAGCGTTTCGCCAGTGCATCACGCTTGAACGCCACCCACTCTGAAACTCTCCCAACTAAATAAATGAGGGGGGAGATAAGCACACATTAAATGTTTAACTGTCTCACATTTGTCATCTGTTTTACCCCTCTTAATTAAACAGACGCAGCTTAGCACCGGCACTCCAAGTGCACACACACACAGATACACACACACACATACACACACACACACGCACACACACACGCACACACACACCCTGCCTGGGAGCATTGGAGCCTGAGCGCAAACACTGTCCTGCCGATGATTAATTTAGCCGTTAATTTTTTTTTTTTTTTACTCAGTCTTGCTAAGTTAGCAGCTCAGTGGAGGGCGAACCTGAAATTTAGTTTCTCAGTCTTGCAGGCTGTCTTGTTGCAAATGGAGTAGGAAAAGATAGGTTTTTGTTTATTTTCTGTTTATTTATTTTTTGTTTTTTCCCATAGTGGTTTAAGATGGTAGAGTGGAAGCATTCTGTGGACCGGTTGTGTCTGCTTCAGTATATAATAGTGATACACTGCATGTTGATAACATTAACTACTACCTCCACCCAGTGGCACAAAATGAAAAAAAAAGGCAGCTGTGATTGGCAGCACATAGTATTTAATGTAGTGGGAAGACTTGCCTTAAGCAAAGAGGGGGATGTATTCACCACACAATAGTAGCGCTATCTCCCTCTCTGCATTGTCTCTCTCATCGCCGACCTTATTACATGCCGTATTTGGCATGAAGAATCCCCTTCTTATCGACACTGAATTTTAATGCGTATACGCTTAGATGGCCACCATATTCTAGTAGTTGTTTTGACATCATATTGCATTTTCTGTGTGAGTGTTGGTTTATTATTTCTTGGTGAATCAGAAAGGAGATCTGTCTCCACCACTATACACTTCTGTGCTCTCAACTTGCTGAATGTTGTGTAAAATGTGGTTCGGTTGAACATTGTGTGGCACCGGTGCTTTGCCGGTTCTTGGGGCATCAGCAGACGTGGAAAGGGAAGGAAAAAAAAGCAGTAGCCTGTGCCCAGGGTGAGAGGGAGAAGTGAGGAGAGTAGAATTGGGGGGTTCCTCTGAAGCCCCCCCTCCAGATCCGAGGAGCGGAGCGGGGATCAAAGTGGCTTGTTTTATGTGGTTGGTATGAGACTTTGAAGTCTCGGAGTCACCTACAGCACTCACTTCATCAAGTTCACTAGTGTCTTAATAGCAGATCAATAAGTTTCAAAGTCAGAGAGTTAATTTGATACTAGTGCTGATGTGATCACGCTGGGCCACAGAGCTGCCTGCTCTGCTCGCTCTCGTCTCTCTCTTCCCTTCTCTCCTCCTCACCTAGATTGGACCTGTTTTAGGCTCTCAACTTGAATTAAGCCGTGGTGGGATTCTGTGTTCGGTGCCTGTTTTCACAGACAGCCTCGTGAGAACACTTAATCAGTGTCTGTGCTCGTGTCACAACAATTAAAAGAAGATTTGTTTAATTAGAATTTAATATACAGCATTCCCCCCCAGCCATTTGAATTTTAAGATCTACATTTTAGGTTCATATTTTTTTTACATTAGTATTAGTATAAAGTCGTTATTTATTAATACTGTCTGTAATGCAGATATTTCATTTCTCTGATATTATGGGCGACAAATTATTTAATTTGTCTTTGCTCAAAATAATAATTATATTTATTAACAGATTCAAATTAATGCAATAAAAACTTGAATTTATTTTTGATTAAATCCGGTTTGGCTCTCTAATTTCATTACATTTATCATTCTTTGCTGCTGAATTGGATCATTCCTAATGTAGACATCTCACTTTGAGAGCCTGTTAATATAAGTTGTAAATTGTAATAGCAAATTATGTGTATAACACTACACATGTAGGGAACATTTTAACATGAACTAAATTCATTTGAAAATCGGAAATAGATCGAAATCTAATATTTTATATGTGAATAGTGCGCTCGATAACAAATACGGAAATGCCGACGGCTTTTGGAGATTGGAAGAATTAGGAAGACGGAGCACTTTCTCATGCACGCTTTTCTTTTTAGAAAAAGGCAGCACCATCTGTATTTGGTTCCGTGACACCAGTGAGTCGGTGAGGCTGGATCAGCACCTGGAGAACAAAAGGCCAATTTAGTATGTTCATCTAAGGGTTGCTAATGGTATTAGGGAGCCGGCAGGGTGGTCGGCAGGGGCCCGGCGCTCCAAGGTGAGCTCGCAGCTTGACCCCTACACTCACACCAATTCACTGGGCTGCTGGCATTAGTGCCCCACATCTGCTATTTGCTTGTGTGACCCCCCTCAGTGCTTTCCCCTTTATTTTTTAGTGGTATGCTTCAGAAAGGCGCAAAGAGAGAATACGTTTTATTTTTACCCAAATAAGATTTTGAATGCGGCCGCTCCCCTCACGGAAATCATTGAACGGAGAAAACGAATCCGGTAATTGTGGAAAAAAGGACGGATGCTGCTTTTGAAGCTTGTCTCAAGAATTTACAATATGTAAGAAAAGAGAAAAAAAAAGTTTGCTTTTAAAAATCGTGGAAAAGACACAATGATGCTTTGGGTACAGAGGTGTGAAGAAGATGGGATGTGATCTGCTTAATGTTTCAAGACAGGGACCGGTAGGACTGCTTTTGCTTTAAATATTTCAGATATGAGAGAGCTTTTATATTTATTAAAGCGTTCCAGAAATAATTTCCATGAGAAAAATTGGAATGACATACATCATTATGTAGAAGCTATTTAAAATTGTGCGTTGTGACATATGTGATGAAGGTTTGGAAAATTGTGCAGAGAGACGTATTTAACTGAGCCGTGGTTCCCGGCGTGAAGCGGTTTCTGTGGGAAGCCGGTGGCGGAGCAGGGAAAAAGCTCCGGGATGCTGGAGCTGAAATGCTGCAGCGGGTGGTGCTGATGGAGGCTGCCTGTGTGGTCCCCAGCAGTCGGTGCTCCGCCGGGCTCTGCCGGGCTCTGCCGAGAGTGCTGGAGGTCCAAGATTTTAATGAATGTTTCATGTTAAATTTAGCGCAAGCGTTGTTCACAGTGCAGCGCTTGTAGATCTTTATTTCTATTAATGTTCCAACAAAGGTGAAAACGGGAATCCAGATCTTCCTGTGAAAAGAAAATCAAGGAGAATAAATCCGTTGAATTTCATCAATAGAAAAAAAAGATGTTCTTTGAATTAAAACTTTTTCTGCCGTCATCAAAATTATTTGTAATTTATTATTTTAATCCTTTAAAAAAAAAAAAAAAGGTGAAAATTATGACTCAAAATACTTCATATTCCTCTCCTTTTTTTTTTCTTGAGGTTCCCGCTGTTCATGCACCACGAAATCTTGCTTCATTAAAAGTGTATTAATCTTGTCTCGTCTCATGGGAGGTACCTTAAGATGATGTTGCGTCTTTTTCTTTAAATTGTTGGAGGAAAAAAAAAATCTTCCAGATTTGGTCCCTGTCAGTCAGAAATAATTGTGTGCTTAATCTTGTCCCTGATGGATGACTTGGAGTTCAGCAATGGGCCAGCTCCAATGACAAATACAATATTAATATTCATTAACTGCTTTGACAATGCTAATTTTGATGCAGTAGTAAAGGGCCTTCCAAAGTTAGCGGCCAAAGCATCAGAGCTGAGCAAGGTGGCAAGATAATTTGTGCTGCTTTACTGAGCTGAAGGCTTTTAAAGTCTTAAGCAGGGGGAAAAAAGGCTAGGTACCACAAACAAAATAAAAGAGAAAGGGAAAAAGTTCAGACGCATTGGAAACCAGGACTGTGGAAGTAATACGATCAAGAGACGGCTACACAAATTTGACACCTCCAATGCTGAATCTTTGAGCAAATATTTTTTTATTTAAACAAAAACTTACAACAAAAAAGGAGCACAACATGGTAAGTCAGCACATTCTCGATTTTTGTTGTTTAATCTTTTTGATCTTTTCAATTATCGCTATTTGAAGATCAATAGTCATTTTTTTCTGCTGTGGTTAAAAGGCTCACAGCGGTGGTATAGTGGATGGTCGGATCACGGCTTTAAGAGTGGGCTTCCTCTCTTCAAGCCAGCAGTTGGCCGGGTTGAATTTTCTATTGCCAGCTCTCCTGAAAACCTTACGACGCTTGTATCCATTTATTGGTATTTTTGGTATTGTTTTAACTGCTGTTGTTGGCTTGTTGTGTGGCAGGTTTGACTTTGGAGTTGGGGCTCCTTTTCCCTTCTCACTTGTATTGAGAGAGTTCAGGCAAGAGAGTTGGAGGTGCCATAGCTGCACTACAATGTCAGGCTCTTTTGGTGATAAATGTCAGTTTTTTTGTCTTTTCTGTGGCTGTATTTTTCCGGGGCTTCCTAAATCAAAAAATTGGGGCTACCGAAGGGCAGGACTGAGGGGCAACGTGGCTGCGACACCACACACCCTTTGCCCCGGATCGGAATGCTTTATCTCGTCTTTTTTTCTGACACTTTTTCTGCCCAGCGTTTGTGTTTTTGATTTTGTATTTAATTTAGTGTGACTTGCGGTGAATGGAGCGTGGCTAGTTTTGGGGATTAATGACATGACGAGAGACACCCCGCTGCTTGAGTTTAGCCAAGTTAGGGCAACTCCTATAGACGGCACTCCACTACCTTTATGTCTGCCAAGCTGCTGAATAAAAGTCTCTCTCTTTCTTTCCCTCTTTTTGTTGTTCTTTCAACTTATCAAAGAAAGAGAGATGGACACAAAAGAGCTTATTAGGGGGGATATGAAGATGGGCGAGGGGGAAAGAGGGACTCCCGGTCAGATGCAGAGAAGAGCAGCGCAGCCTGAGCGTGCGTTTGTATGCATGAGGGGGCTGAGAGTGAACAGCCAGCTCTGGCCATCGCGGTCCTCTCCGCTCTGGGACCTGAAGGGCTGCCATTCTAAGTTGCTCCAGCATACCTTGGCTCTCGCCCGGTCCTCCGGCCGCTCTCTTATCGGCTTAACCCATCGGGTTTTAGCGAGGGGCTGCCGTAGATGAGGTGCTGCCCCCCAGTGGATTAGTGGCTGACATGGCGGTGGGAGTCTGCTTGGAGTCTGTGCACTACCACGAGTGTCAGCATGCTTGTTTTAACCAGGAACCGAGCAGCATCCCAAATACAGCTCTTTTAAATGGTAAGACTTTTCAACATTTTAATTACAGCTGTGCTTTATTTTTCTGGTGCTTGTTTGGCTTTAAATATTATGTTTTGATTGGATTTATTCATGGCAATTTTTCTAGGCTCCATTTGGCAATTTATAACACTTATGTTGCTAAGTGACAGATTGACAATTTGGATAATGAAAGGCAGTGTTTGATTGCTTTGTCTTGACAGCCTGACAGGGGAGTATTATTCTAAGACATCAAACTAAATATTATTATTGTTTGTTCTATGGTAAAACACAATTACATTAAATCGAATTCATCAATACCATTATTTATATTCAAGCAACTTCAAATATTAAATGTTGTATTGACATTTAGATTTTTGGAATTTTGAGCCTATCTGCTAATACTGTGCTTGTGCTGGCATAAATAAATCTGAGTTAATATTTATTTATAGTTTATGTCTAAAAGCTTTAAGTATCTGTGATTTTTAATCAACAGTTTTGTAAATAATAATTATACTGTAATAATTATAGTTTATGCAAAAAGAGGAGAACCAGGATGTGTTAAAATTATTTTCTCTTCATCCTGCATTGTTCAAATGTACCTGTGAAAATAATGAATTTGTAAAGGTCATAGGCCGTTCCGTTTCCTTGTTTTGGAAAAGTTTTTGTTCTTCTTTTTTTTTTTTTCTTGTATTGCACACTTTTTGGTCTTGTGCGAACATCTCAGACAGTGGAGTAGAATGGATTATTTTTTTCTCCCCCCTGTGCTCTCTTGTGTTGTGGCGTTGATGCTATTGTGGCTAGGTGATTGGGAGCTGTCCATCACTTGCTGGTGAACTGGCAGTTTACTTAAGAAAGTGCACGTGGGACAAAAGGAGATGGCAGGAGTGTGGCAAGCCGGCTGAATAGAGGGAGGGCAGGCAATTAGCCACCGCCTTGTCGGGGTTCTTTTACTTGTCAAGCGGGAGCCCCGGCGCTATTGTCCAAGCTGTGTAAAGGACATTCCCAGGGCTTTGTTTTGGCTTTAAGGGCCTCAGGACTGCCTGCTGCAGGCCAGGGGAAGAGCAGGGTCCTAACAGTGACAGAGAGGCTGAACGAGTGCAGGAGAAAAAGAAAGGAACCGCGTATTAAGAGAAAAGTCTCTGTAGGTTTGTAGTTGTTTCTGTTGCCAACTTTTTTAAAAGCCTTAAGACAGCTGAACAACATTCATCTTTTTGGTTTTGTGCTTTTGCTTTTAAAGATATTTTACATTTCTAAATTCCCGTAGCATAGCTATTTTTCCTTAATTATTTTCTTCTTCATTAACCTTTATCAGGTTATATTAAAAATGTAATAATTGTTATTGTGCTTAGATGGAAATAATGTTTTTCTATAAATATTTTATTAGTCATGGTCATTAGTCAGATTCAGGTTGTTAGATGTTATGAAAGGTAATAAACGGATGACAAGTCTTGTCAAGTTAATTATAGAATGTAAAAATAAACGATTAGAAACAGTGTCAGAATTTTCACTTGTAATCATTTTAAATTACTGTGGGGATTTAACATTTAAAAGACATTTCTTTTTCTATTCCTTTATTAAGCAGCTAGATAATATTTTCCCTAATTTTAAATGTCTAATGTGGGAGAAAATCTTTTCCCTCAGCCACCTTAGGAAAAACAATTAAAATATGTTTTTATCAACAGACTTTTTTTTTTTAAAGCAATGTGGCAAATTTTAGGCACATATTTTAGTTTTACAAAACAAATCAAAAGTCATGTTTGATGGTATTCCCCTTCAATGAGCCTTGTCTCTGTGTGTGCTCTGATCGCCAACAGATCTCTTTGAGATTTCTTTGCGCTTGTTGAAAGACAGTCTTGACCATTAAAAGCTTATCATTTGACTTTATTATTGAGAGGAATAGTAGATTTGAAGGTGAAATAGTTGCAGAGACAAGAGAATGGGAAGAAGAGGGCAGTGAGGAGGGGCTCGAGGCCTTGTTCACATGAACCTTGAATGGAAACAGAGTTTGGGGGGGAGTTAAGAGAAGAATTGTTCTCTCCACTCTAAGGTATTATTCAGAAACAGGGTAAGGGGGGGGGGGATGAAAAGGGTTGCGACGAAAGGTGCCACGTCTGTGTCAGAGTGAAGACTCTCCCTCCCTCTCCTCAGTTTACCCCCCCGGAAAGTGGGTATGAAGAGGGGACTGTCAGCATCACACAGATAAAGTGACTGTTGGCCACACTTTGCTGAGCCTGCCCTCCCTTTGTGGATGTTGTTGTGTCTTGTTCCTTTTTTTCCCTTTCTATCTCACTCCCTCTCCTGCTCTCTCCTCTTTGTCTCCATCTCTCGCCTTGCTTGCTTTACCTTGTAGCCAAAGCTTTTCAAGCTGCCAGTTCGTCTCTGGGCATCCTGGAGGCACAGCAGAGCCCACACACACACACACACACACACACACACACACACACACACACACACACACACACACACACACACACACACACACACACACACACACACACACACACACTTAAGAAACACATACACAGGCCCAACGTACAGCAGGGATTTGGGTAATAACTGATTTTTTTCTGTTTGTGAGTGTATTTGTTCTGGCGTATTGCTAGTGGGAAGACTGCTGCAGTGCTGAAAAGCTGCTCAAAGTAATTTTTCCTTCTCTATGTCCACATTCTGACTCTCACTTTTTTACTTCTTGCCATCAAAACTTTCACTAAGAAGAAGAAGAGGAGACTGCTGGCCGCTAAGAGCAAGAGCTTCTGTGAGGGATTTTGGGAATTCTTTTTTTAAGGATGGAACTGGGTGGGTGGGGAGCAGTGTGGTGACTTTGGGAAAGTAGGCCTCAGAACCTGAACCTGCTCTAGACGCCTCAAGAGATTCACACACACTGTATGTCAAAACCTGAGGGAACAATGGTCAGCCGGCCACGGCACCAAGTGCAAACAGAGGGGGGGCGATAAACACACATGCACACACACCACACATGCCCAGCAACACACTCGCACACATTGGAGGAAGAAGCCAAGGCAGAAACAGACAAAGAGGGAGAAGTGGAGGAGAGAAGCGGCCAAGAGAAGCAAGAGGGCTTCTCCCCGGCGTAGTGAGGAAAGGAGGAGCTGGGGGGGCCAGGTGGAAGGAGGAGGAGACAGGGGTGGGGGTGGGACCGAGGGGGTCATGTACCCGCGGGATGGAGCTTCAGCCGGGCCGGAGGAGACGGGAGCCAAGGCAGGAGTCCTGGGCCCCGGGCTCTCTCTCCTCCAGCAGGTGGGCTGCTGGCACCTCAATCTGAGCAGCTGGGTAAGTAACGCAGTACTGCTCCCCTGCTTCTTCACGGTCTCAGCTTTTTCTTACCACTGAAGGCTTTTAGCATCATTCTGACAGGTTGTTGTTGTTGTTGTTGTTGTTGTTGTTGTTGTTGTTGTTGTTGTTGTTGTGCAGGTTGGTAGTAGGGTGACAAGGGGAAGGGAAGGGGGGTATTTGGACGAAGAGAGTTGTTTTAAAATGTCACAAAAACAACTTTTGTGTGTAGCTTTTTATGTGTTTGTTATCTTAAATACGCATTCTAATAGCTCAAAACATGGCTTGATGCTCCACAGGTTTTTGTAAATGTCACTCACTTAAAAACAAATCCAAAATGATATTGCTACTCTTAAATTGAGGCCTACACAATAAATGTAAAAGTTGATTTAAAAAGGACATTTTCAGAAACACGGTTCTCTCATGAGGAATATTATTTACTTGACAAAACATTATTTGATCAAGCTCATGACTTAACCATGAAATGTAAAATAAGATTTCAATAACCTCAAAGATTAACATATTCCTTTGTTAAGGGTGCCATCCAATTCAAATTCTTAATTGCCTGGCTTTCAACTGAAATTCTGAGGGGCTGATTGCATTTCAAAAGGCAGAATTCAGTCTGGCTCTTAACACTGTGATACAATATCAACTCTTAGAGAAGCCCCTTTAACTCAGGTATGAGAGCTCAAGAGGCTGTTTACATTGAAAAGGGAAAGCTTTAACACACACGTGTCTAAGAGCCGATTTGTCTTCACAGAATACAACAGTTCTACCAAATACCACTCATATTTAAGCTATTTGTGCGCAGTTTTATTTGTCTGTGACATATCAGAACATGTCCTTTCTGCGATTCTATTTGATGTACCGACTATCAAAGATGGGAAGCAAAAATAAATGGTGACGAATGACTTGAGTGCTAGCGTAGAGAGCAGGAGGAAGGGGAGCAAAGGCTCTGGCCCACATAATATTTTTGTTCAGCGCTCTGATCAAGCAGTCGGCATGTCACTGCAGCAAAGTGAATAGATTAACTTTTAAATATAGTGTGGTCTCGGGAGCCCCTTACCCTCTGAGACGCATCTTCTCTGCAAGAGAAAACTGATCAACACCTCCATATCTGCTTTTTAAATCTTTTTCCTCTACAATTCCCAGGTTCTTAATATTGTGAAGAGTTTTTTTTTTTTCCTCTCTAGTGATTAACCAAGAAATATTATTTCTGAAATGTAGCAGGGTTTTTAATCAGAGTGGTATGCTGGAGGAACGTGGCTCTGATAAGCTTTTAATTGGTTAGAGCATTTCATATTCCATTGCCGTTAATCTCAAAGTATTCCTTATAGATTGTCTGCTTGAATCTGACGATGGATTTGACTGAGTACCGTGTGTGTGTGTGTGTGTGTGTGTGTGTGTGTGTGTGTGTGTGTGTGTGTGTGTGTGTGGTTTGTTAGGAGATGAAGATCTGTAGCCTGGAGGGGATACTCCTCTATACTTCCCTAAGGAAAACAGCAATCATGTGTCTAAATTGATTTTAACAGGAGGACATTGGTGGCAGCACAGTTTGTGCTTTTTGTTTAAATTTAAAGAAATGAATCAAAAATTGTGCACATACTCACACACATGCAAATGGCTCTCAAACTTTACCCCAGCCCCCCCCCCCCTCCCAGTATTGTTAATGTTGTGTAGGTGTGTGTTTTCTGTGTTGTCACTTCATGTACCTTGGGCATGGGCCACTTCCACGCTCTGGGAGAGGCTCAGGGCACTCTGGCAGCGTTTTCTGCTTGCTTTGGAATTTGGAGGCCTGAGAGGACCCCTATCCATCACGGCACTGTCATCCCCAAATCTCTCTCCTCTTTTCCTGGCCTCCCTTCCCTTCCCTGCCCCGGCCTCACTACAGCTCATTAGCGCCCGGCAAGCTGTTGTGACAACTCATCATATCATGACATAAAGCAGAAGGACAGAGGCTCTAGCCCTCCGCCCAGCCACCCCACCCCCTGGGCCTTCAAGGTCATCACCTTTACATTTAGGGCTCAAATTGGCCCTGCGAGGTGCCACCAGGCGGAAATGCAAGGCCAACAGCTTTTTCCTGTCCAGTCTCCACCTCTCTGTCTCCCTCCCTTTGTCTCCCTCCGTCCTGCTGTCACTTTCTCACCCCCTTTGCCTTCTCCTGTAAGCCCCTCTCCCTCCCCACAGGTCTGACTTAAAGCAGCTCATTCATTTGTCCACTTCCAAAAGGCTCTTCACACAATGATGCAACAGCATTCGTCACCAGCTATTATAGGAAATATTTTACACTTGATATAGTCTTCTGGCCGTACCAGCACTGCAGCTTTTGAGATGAGTTTTACTTGGTTTGAAGTTTTGAAACCAAAAAATAGTGGCATTTCTTAGCCATCAATGGCTAGTAGATTAACAGATATTGTAAAGAAGCACCATCTTGAATAGAGGGTGATCACACTGACATAAAAAAAACAAATATATTCAGATATAAATATATTTATAAGCCTTTCAAATATAAGCATTTTTTCCTTTGAGCTTGTGAGCCTTACAGTTGGAAATAGAAGAATAGAATAAATAGAGCCAATGCAGTATCAATAACATAACCAGAGGCGGCAACTTCTGTTTCTGTTTGTGTCTGCTGTACTTAAGTGTGCTGCCTGCACTTCACAGCACTGGCCTTCCTCAGCAGCAGGCGCTGTATGTGTCCTGTACGAGAAAAGAGTCAATGTGCTCATTGATGTTTGTGTAAGAGTGTGTTCTTAAATTTTTCTGCAGGGTCTTTTGAATGCCAAATCTCTTTTTTTGAGGCTTGAAAACCTGGTTTTTATGACTACAGAGCGGTGTGCTTGTTTGTCTTCTGCTATATTTGTTTATTGTAATGACGGAGGTGGTGGGAAGGATGCAAGTCAGCGGGGGTGTAGGGGAAGGAAGTGTTCTTTCGTTTCTCCTGGCTTTTGTTGAGCAGGGAGAGTAAAAGCCTCCCACGTTGCCTGCGTTTGTTTCTCGCCTGCTCTTTGGCCTCTGTGCGGCTAAAGCACCCAGCAGCCTGCCAGACGAGTCCTGGGCTTGTACTGTCCCATAGTGGCCACAGGGCAGGTGCTGGGCCTCCTTTCTGTGGGGACCACCGGGTGCTGTCTTGACATCAGTGAAAGACAAAGTGGATGCTGCTTTGTGTGCAATGATCACATGGCATATAGAGTAAGCAGGTGAGCTGATTGAAGACATCAGACTACAGGAAGTGACCATGAATACATTGGGTGATCACTATGGTGTGATTTGGACTGTTGTCACTGGCAGCTTTTGTTTTTTTGTTTTTAATAAAAATATACCATTTAAAAATTCTTCATTGGAAAGTAGCAAAGGCCACCAACATACCAAAACTATATGTTATGTAGCCATGTTCTTTTCTTATCTTCATGGCTCAGCCAATGTCTGTAGTGGACTGAGCCTGTGGAGGCAGCAGTCAATCCAGCCAGTTACTATTTGCCTCGCTCTGGGCTTTTCAAGATAAAAAAAAAAAAGAGCACACTCTTGGACCACAAGTGACTATGATGTAAATAGGCTGGCTTCTAGCTCTCTTCGTCTCTCTCAATCCCATGCACACCCTCTCTAACACCCTCTGTCTAAATGTGGACTCAGTGGATGGGCATTTTGAACGGCCTTCTCAATGGCCGGGGCTCCTGGACAAAAGAACTCATTTAAATGGCCACTAAAGCTTTTCAGCACCAAGAGATGAAGAATTGACAACATTCTTTCACATCATTACCCGAGGGAAGAGCAGGGAGTCGTGAAAGAGGAGGTTAGGAGGTGAGAGATAGAGAGGGGACAAGAGGAAAAAGAGGGAGCAAGAGAGAAGGAGACAGAGGCCATCTTCTAGCATTCAGCTGCAGACTCATCAGCTGCATTTGGCAGCTGTCATAACCCCCATCCTGATTGTTTTTCTACCAGTTTATTCTTTTTCATCCCACTATTTTAGATGTGCAGATCAGATCAGCTACGCAACGAGGAGTGCCTTGGTTTGTGTTTCTTTTTAACGAATCCCATTTTGCCTACCGCCCCTTCCACCCCCCCGACCCACAAACACATATACACCCCCCCAACCCCTCTCTGCTTTTCTCCTCCATAGCCTTTTCAGCTCAGGGCTGTGAATGAGTCCCAGGAGTCTCTCTGCCTCCCTGGAGTTCTGCTGGGGTTCATTAATCTTTCATTGGGACCATGGCAATAGGGAATGCCCCCCCCCTTCCCATTCTCCACTCTCCCACCACTGCCACTACAGAATAGAGGTCTAGATGGCCAGGCTTGTACGCACCGTACAGATGGACAGCTTTAACCACCAAGTGATAATTCAGTACAGGACTCTGAATGGACCGTACGGTGTATTAAGCTCTCGCACGGGCCCGATATTAACTTCAGCCACAAACAGCCCAGGCACATGATTAGTTTGCAGCATTAAGTTCTGCTCACATTTGTCTTGCCCTGGGCCCACAGCTTTGCATTTGTATTGTCAATGAGCATCGGACAACTGAGCATCGTTTGTATGGATGCCCCCCTACCAACGTCTAGTCCCATTAATGTTTTTCAAAGTCTCTTGGAAATTTGCCACAGTGGAGTGTTTTTTTTTTTTTTTTCCTTCTTTCTGGCATGGGTTAAATTCGCTAATGAGGGTGTGTGGCCTATAAGGGAGCAGATTGAACACACACACACACACACACACTCACACAGGCAGCTTGGTGTCTAACTCCTCTCCCCCTGAACATATCATCCATGTTATGATAAGCCTGATTAGTGCTGCTTCTTTGACTACTAAGGGCGGGATAAGGATGTGTGGGTAAAGAGGCGAGAGCAGGCTCTTCCACCAGCCTAATCTACAGCAGAGCTCTAATCTGGTTATCTTATGGTCGGGGGACTGTGGACTGTGTGTGTATTAGTTTCTGTCTCAGCCTGGCCTGATGAGAGGGGCTGAGCTCCGGTTAACACAGGGGCCCACGGCAGCACACCCCTAAAGCTCCACTGTAATCATTGGGTAATTGAAAAAAGGGGGCCTGCACCACTTAGGAGCACAAAGAGAAGATTACATAGCTAAAACTAATTTGGCAAAAATGCAGAAATGGATTTTTCAGCCCCACCTCCTCTCTCCAATCCCTTTTATTACAATACCCCCCTACCCTCCGTGAACCGGGCCCTAGGGGAATAGATGAGGGAAGGGGAGCGAGAAAGAGGGGAGACCAGGAGAAGGCTCGAGAGCAAGAAGGAGGAGAGGCGAGCAGAGCACCGAGTGGAGCTGCTAATGACTGTGGATTTACACACGCTGCCTTGATTTCGTGGTTTACAGATGATCGATTACTTGACTGCAACCGTGGTTAAAAGTGCCTCATCACACATTAGACTCAAATGTGAACTGGCAAACCCCCCAAGCCTCTGATTGTGTTACTGAATTCCAGGGTGACACCGCAGAAGTGTTTTTAATTACAAACCACACTATTTTCACTGTGGCTTGGCGGTTTGGCGCCTCGAGAGTACAATGAATTTGATAGCTCGAGAGCCTTCAGACCAAGTTGTAATTCTGTGGCAGACGCCTGCAATCTCTATCCCCTAACCCAGATATTAACACCCTGGCCTATTTTTCTTTCCCCCTTTCACTCTCACTCTCTCTCTCTCTCTTTATCACTATCCATCTGTCTCTCTCTTCTTTCTCTCAGTCTAATAAGGTTCCAGTGGTACAGCACCCTCACCATGTGCACCCACTCACGCCTCTGATCACCTACAGCAATGAGCACTTCACACCGGGGAACCCCCCACCTCACCTACAGTCAGACGTGGATCCCAAAACAGGTGAAGTATTTTTACACTGCATGCATGTACGTTAGAATTTAAATAGAATGTAAAGTAGAATTTCAGTTACTAACATGCTACTTAAATTCTGCTAAAAATAAAACCTTTAGAAAAGAGTAGTGTGTTTTAGAAGTGCCAAGGAGGAAACTTTTGAACACCCTGATACATTTCAAGAAGTTGAGAAATCCGCAGAAGCATCTCTCCTCAGATAAGGCACTTCAGCTCTTAGAAAGTGTTTGCACAGATAGGTGTGTAAATGTTTTATTATGCCCTGCCACCATGGATAACACATTCAGGACTTTGTTTGTATGGATGGCGTCTGTCTGTCTGTAGAGATATTCTTGTCAAAACAATTCAAGATTTAAAGATTATTCAAACCTCATATTTACAATACATGTATTCTCTAGAGTAAACTGTCCCTTTCAACATTGATACCCCTCATATATAATGAGAGGAAGTATTATGAAATAGAAATGCTAAATTTGTCAATTAATTACTTATTTATTGACCTCAGAAACATATCCAGGACAGTTTACGAGACTGTGATAGTTATAGATGGACAAACCTCATAGTCATCTCAAGTACTTGACAACTGCTGCTCTCATCTTACTGATTGAATTAGCTATCACACTCATTGACATGGTTTGGCTTAAGTGGAAAGTGGCCTTACATTCAAAAACAAGATCCTGAACAGTGGCTCATAAACTTCCTCGTAAAACATGGAATTCAGAAAACAACCTTGACTTCTCATGACTGCAACTCTGTTTGCCAAGACAAAACAAGACAGCCACTGTAGTTGGGAGGTCCTCACTTCTAAATACCAGATACCGGAGTCCTCAAGACTATCTTCTCGGAATCATATTTTTACCTAAGTACACAAAAATCCTTAAAATGGAAGACACTTAGCACTTGGATTTGTACAGATTTTTGATGATCCACTCTCTTGGTATGTCTTTACAGCCTGTTAATCCTGCAGATTTAGAGTGTCCATGTTAAACAGTCAGATTCTGCCCACACATTTCTCCCACAACCATTCAGCAGGCATTTGAAGCAATTTTATTCATTTCCGTGGGCATCTTGACCCAGCACTTCATTCAGCCTATCCTTTCAGGTTAATGCATTTTCAGTGGAAGGAATAATTTCATGCTTTTCACTGGTCTCTAGTGGATGCAGTCAATGTTTTAGGTAGTAATGTTCCCTTATTATGATGGTTGTTACAAAGGGGAAATAATGTGCCAGCTGCTGTTTAATGTAGTGCTTAATAGAGCTGCTTAATTGGGCTCAGTGTTTAATTAATTAATGAGCTGTATTAGGTCTTCAGTGCTGGGTGGTGATGGGATAATGTTTGCAAGGCTTTCCATTTTTTTTTAAATAGTATTTGCCTTTACTCCAAGCGGTACTCCAAGGAAAAAGTTTAGAGACAAACTGCTGCTCTGCACATTGTCCATCAGTAACAGAATTCCCCTCAAGAGTCAGTTCTTGGATAACCTGGATCAGCTGCAGTGTTTGGGTTTAACCACGAACACCGGCCAAGTTCTGATCTATGAGGATTGATCTGGCTCTCCTTCGGCCGTGTTGGCACTGTTTGAAATATCTGCAACAGCATCTGAGCAGGCGAGCCAGCTGTGTGGAAGAAAACCACATCAGCCAAAATGAAAGTCCCCAAGTTCCTGGTCTACCGAGCGCACAAACCTCCCTGCTGTCTATTGTTCCTTGTTTCAAGTTTGCCATGAGAGAGAAAGTTATTTTTACAACCGGCTGTGTACGAGACCTTTTCGAGGCGTTCATTCAGGGCACCTTGTCGATGCAGTTTCTTCACCTGTCAGCTGCCACAGAAAGCAAAGGCAACACCGCGGATGCTGCGATTGTTCGACGATTCCCTCAACGAGAGCTGTCCTCAAATTGAACATCTTTGTCACGGTTTGTCTGTGGGGGACAACAAACTAAATTCTGTACTGGCTTTATGTTAAATCTGAGGATCAGTTGGGCGAATGGAGACAACGAGCCAATACACGCACTCATCATTAACTGTGTCGAAACATACAGCTATTGAAATAGTCAACCATTTATCTGAGTCAAAAGTATTGACTTCAACTTGAAAGTAAAAGTACTTTGTAGTTTAACTGATGCTGACTTTCAGCTCATAATCTGTAACTGCCGCATATTTATAATATGGGTTTATTCATGCATAATATCAGGTAGAATCCATATCCACCCAGCCAGTATGTCAGTGTACATCAGCCTGACTCAACCTGAAGCCCTGTATGAGCAGCTCTCTGATCACACAGAAGGCTTTAATTATATTGTTGTGTTTTGTTAACTTCTAAACCTCAGTCATTTTATATAATTAATCTTCTGAATCAGTAGACAAATGTGACAAGAATCGTGTTGGTGTTCACTCCTCACCTCTCCCCCTTCTGCCTCTTCCAACACATTGTGCCTCCGCCGCTGCAGCCTCAAAGGCCTTTGATCAGGAAGTGTGATTTAGCACTGTGTACATGCGAGCAACAAGCCCTCTTCCTCCTCCTCATCCTCCCATCTACACTCCTGTGATGTCTGTCCCGTTCAGATGTGAAACTCTCAACAAAGAATGAATTCAGCACTGACAAAGATTTGGTTCTCTCTCTGTCATCATCTTGTCTGTCCACCTCCTCCCTGCTCCTGTCATCCTCTTTCTTCCTCAGGAATCCCAAGGCCTCCACATCCTCCAGATATATCTCCCTATTACCCGCTGTCACCTGGCGCTGTCGGCCAGATCCCTCATCCGCTAGGATGGCTAGTACCACAGTAAGCAAAATCTTTTATTTTTATCACTCTTTCTACTGTATTCTCTTATGATTTGTGTGAAAAGGTTTGCAACACCCACATATTGTCATGATTAATACACTGTATTTCAAGCCAAATCCCAGCAAGCAATAGTAGCATAAAGAACCTTACATGTGTGAACACTGTAAAGCAGGATGTTGTTCTTTATTTACACAAAGTCAATTATGGAAGCTGTCTCTGTCTTTGTCTCGTCTCAGTCCCCAGAGTAGGTGCTCTCTCATTTTTTAAGGCCTCAAAACTCAAACCGGATTCCTTAACCTTCTAACACCCTCACTCCTGGACCACAACAACCCATTGCAGCTTCTTCAGGCCCTCACCAACCTCAGCTTGCTACTTTGTGACAAATACTATTTTACATGTCCCTGTATGGTCCAATTAGAGTAATGAACTGTGATTGCCGGTATTTTACCCACTATTCCACATGGGGGCTCTCCCCTGGTAACTCTTGTCAACACTTGTTAATATGACAAAAGGCTACAAATTAAGCTCTGTTAATTTAATGTTTTCTCACCGCGATCTAAATACCGAGAGAGGCCCCGAGCGCAGCCATGGCGCCCTTTGATTTGCTGCACTTTATTTTGGTATAAATTTACATTCATTATTGTTTGTCTTTGGATGTGTAGACCTCAATTAGTGTGATGGCTCCATTAAAGAGACCCGCGCTTCGTCTTTAATTATCACAACAAAACACCTAGTTCCAGCTTGGGGAGGAACAGGGTCCCACTCTGTCGACACCGAGCGAAGGGTTATGAAATTTAATTAGCCATTGCTATCAAGATTTGTGGCATTCAAATTGTTCAGAGTTTTTCTCCCTTTGATCTGCACTCTGCAATCCCCTAGATTTTTGTCCTGATCAAATGAGAATAAAGAGGCCCACGGTGGGGAGAGGAGAGAGACAAAGGGCTTTAACTTCTCCTCTTCCATCAACCCTGTTCCTTTACCTTTTTGCCTTTCTTCTTTTCTTCCCCCTTCCCAGGCAAGGTCAACCTGTTTATCCAATCACAACAGGGGGTTTTAGACACCCCTACCCAACTGCGCTCACTGTCAACGCATCCATGTCAAGGTGAGTTAAGACCTAGGAGCTGAACACACACTTCTCAGTTACTCATACATTCAGTTGTGTGTCTGTGTTGGCTGTGAGGGCAATGCACAAGCAACACAAACACACACTCACATGCAGAGATGGTGAGCAGCAACTTCTCCCTTAAGGAGAGCTCACACTCCCCATCTCTGTTTTCAAAAGGCCAATTCTCTAGAGTTTGATGCCAGCTAGCATGCTCAAATATTAATTATATTTATCATTTTCTAATGAGGCCCCTGAAGATAATTTACCCCCACTGCATGACAGGCAGATCTGAATTGAGCTGGGGCATGTCCATGCTGTGAGAAATGAGCAGCCAGACGATAAACAAACACAGCAACACTTTGAAGGGGACTAGATGATTTAAGCCGGGGCCTGACACTTGGCAAGTGCTTTGGTCCAGCCCATTAGGGTCCAGCTCAAGTGCTGCTGTGGACATTACTGCACCCAGGGGGGGTTTGTGTATTTGTTGCCATCTTGTATACATGTGCGTGTGTGTGTCAGCTTGTGTGTTAAATTACTTACTGTTCCCTTGAGGGACGCATGTCCTCTATATTGTGTGGAAAGCGACAATTATAAATGACTAAATGCCCAAAAAAGCAACAACACAAAAAAACTGCCTTTCACTCCAACTCCTCCTCCTCCTCTCTACACACCCTTGCAGCAGGGGACTATGGACGGGACTGGTTTAGAGTCTAGGGATGAGGCCAAGCTTCACTTTAATTACAGCGTGATTGGAAAAGCAGTTCCTGAGGGCGGTGTGTTTAGACCCCACGCCCAGTTACATTGATGGATCATGTAGATGCAGAGAGGGAGCGGTCACTAGGGAGAATGACATTTGTTTAAAAGCATAGCCCTGAAAATAAGGGAAAGCTGACTTTGTAAACTCTCCCAGCTGTTTTTTTGCTGTTAAACTGTCCTTTAAGTGATTCAAATATCCATACCGTATTGCATCAAATGTAACATTTAAACTCATTCTGGAGAAAGGTGTCTGGATTAGAGACAGATTTGCCCCTCCCAGCCCCTGCCAAGCAAGTCTCAGATGCAAAGGGTCAGACACTGGGTTTGTCCAGACATCGGCATCTGGCAGCAGTACCCAGCCAACCTGGGCTTTAAGTGACTGCTAATTTGGTCCCTTAATGACAGCCTCTACATTGTGATCATCTTATTTCCAGTGCAGTTAATTAAATATACTGGCTGGGGTGTGGGGGGACTGGCCATGGGGAAGAGCTAATGCTCTATGATGAGGCCCCTAATTGAATTAGGATAACTGAATAGATGGAGGGTTCTGGGAGCTCTCTGGAGAATGGCAGGGTTTAACACATCTCCAAAAAAAATCTAAATTCTGGCTTTGACAGGGAAGAGAAAAAAATCAATTTGTTGACTAAATGTAGTAAAAATCAGTCTAATTGTATCAGAAAAATGTCAGAATCCTTTCATACCTTGCCTTCAGCCAGTTGGTTTTGTTCAAAGAATGGACCAGACTGTTACGATAGTTTAAACAATTTGTAGGGAGCAGGCTGACTGGAAGAAATGTGAGAGAAAAGACATCCTGGCCTTGTACTCTTGTCGGGGGCCAGTTCTTTGCAGGAGCGCGCTGCTTCAGTATCAGTCCCCTGTGCCGTAGCCCGAACAGAATTAGGATTCAGGGAAGGAATCTGGTACCTTGTAGTCCTGCGGTGAGCACCTTACACCTAGGTCCTGTTAAAAAATGCATTCTTTTATGACGGGAGGAAAAAGAGCCAAGGAGAGTAGAGACAGTCGGCGGAGCAAATGAAAGACATTATTTTGATAATAGGGCTGGAGCCAGTGCAGGGCCCCGGTATTGTGCGTGTGCGTGTGAATGTATGTGTGACAGGTAGGAGGATGTGAAGGCCCCTTTGCCCCTCATGCTTAAGCCTGCCCTTTGATATGTTCCCCCATCAACCCACTCCCTCTCTTTTCCTTGGGAAACGGGAGAAGCTCACCGGCCGGATCATTATACATTAAACAGGCACGGGGGCTACTGCTTCGCATTGGCAATTAAATGGCACTGGCTGACACTGGGCTTGCTGCGCCAGTGACCCCCTCCCCTCCCCTCCCACCGCCAGCCATTCTTACCTTTTAGATTGAGACGTAGGAGCCCCAGGGTTGGGGTCGATGGGTTGGGGGTCTCTGCTGCGTCTCCCTCTCTGTGTTGGTTAAATTGGTCCAAGGCGCTGCTTGCTGCTGATGAGCCCGGATGATGATGACGATGATGATGCCCCCATGCTTCAAAGGGATGGCCGTCATGTTTAAACCATAACCTGGGCCATGCAGTGGCAGCAGGAGGAGGGGAGGAAGGACGATAGGAATTGGGGAGGTGGTGAGGGGACAGGGAGGAGTAGAGAAGAAGAAGAAGAAGAAGAAGAAGAAGAAAAAATAGATCTTGGAACACAGGAAATTTTAACAAGTGCACAGAGAGAGAAGGAGGGAGGGAGGGAGGAAACAAGAGTGAGCGAGGAAAATGCAGCAGCCCTAATGATGGGCGATATGCAGCCACTGCTGCCGAGCTCCCCATCAACGGATGACATGGCACAAACACCAATGTGTCAGTGATGAAGGGAGAAGAGGGGAAAGGAGAAAAAGAGGAAAAGAGTTTGAGGGGGAGAGCACTGGCACTCCCCTGAGATGGCCTCCAACAGAAAGTAGTTGTTCCTGGCGAGTTTATCCTCATCATTATATTCTGGCTCCGAGCCATGCAGCCAGACACAGCCAGATAATGAGCTGCTTTAAAAAAAGAAGAATTATTTCTCCTTTTTTTTCTTCTCCTTCATCCTCTTCTCTTCTCTTAAATTTGTGTGTGGTCACATGGAGCCGAGGTGCTGCGCTGTAAACATACACATGCAGAAAAGATGTGTACATGTTCAAATAATTTCACATAAATATTTTGTGTCGTACATACATTGGCACATACAGAACAGCAGTGTCTTATGACTGTCCCGGCCAGAAAAAATGTTTTCATAAATAAGGGTTTCTGGCCTCAATATGCTGAGAGACGATGAAACGATGATAGGAGTGTAGAGAGATGAAGATAAAAACGTCAGTGCTGCTGACAGTGCTGAACTGGCAGAAAAGAATGGGCAGAAGAAAAAAGAGAGCCAATACCTGAAGTGATACTAAACTTTGACAGAACATTTTAATCTAGTTTGCAGTATTCCTTATTAAGACATAATGGTTCAAGCTCCAAACCCGAACCCCTCCAACACCTGGCATGTTCAGTGCAATTGCTAAAAATGCAGTTTCCTCAAATATACCAATATGCAATTAGCATTTCTTTCCCATCCACAGATGAAATTTGAATCTTATTTGGAAACCTTTTCCTTTGCTACCATAGGTGCCAATTGTAACAGCAGGTGTGAGCCTAATGTGAGTGACCTGAGAAGTGCATGATCAGTCTCAGCACAGATAAAAACTATGGATGGTACTGCTATATCAGTGTGCACTGGCTCTCTGTATCTATAAATAGAAAAGTTTAAGGTGCATAGAACCATCAAGCTAAAGTATCCCATTTAATCTTTTACATTGTCTGTATAGAAATTATGACTCTCGATCAGGTTGCAATTAAATAAAGGTGAAAAAATGCACTTGGCCCAAGTGTTCAGTGTATAGGTTTTTTTGGGTGTTCAATTTGCACTTTATTATTTCCACACAATGTAGCGTTCATGCTTTTGAATCCTATTTTAGTGATGGGTTGATGATGGTTTGTTGTAACTTGCTGTTTTACCTTTCGTGTGAATTGTATAGCTGTCCAGGCTGAATTCTGTGCTAAAAAATATATTGTGTGACATTTGATCTAACATTTATTTTGTGGAGTAAAAGCTGTTCTAACTATTTGTGAATAATAACACAAGAATCAGTCTTGGACATTTTCATGTGGATGTTTGTATGTGCATTTATGTCTTTTCTTGTGGCTAAAGGCCAATTCCATTTCCATGAAGGAACCTTCAAAAACACTTTCTACTTTGACATGTCATTGAAAGATGGAAATGGAATTTAGCCCCTTTAGTCTTGTGTATACATTTGCTCCATCTTCTCATTTCACCCATGTCCATTCTGACGATTTACACAGTCTTCTGTCCTCTAGGTTCCCCCCACACATGGTGCCCCCTCACCACAGTTTGCACACCACGGGCATCCCACACCCAGCCATCGTCACACCCAACGTCAAGCAGGAATCCTCCCACAGTGACATCTCTCTCAACAGCTCGTGAGTAACGTTCACTGCCCTTAACACACATTTTGGTCTTACATGAACGTGATGAACCAGTCGCAGCTTGACTCGGCTCACCTTTCTGACGTCTGGTTCTCTACAGAAAACAGTCAGACGCTAAAAAGGAAGAGGAGAAAAAGAAGCAGGTCCACATAAAGAAGCCTCTGAATGCCTTCATGCTTTACATGAAGGAGATGCGGGCCAAAGTGGTGGCTGAGTGCACACTGAAGGAAAGCGCTGCCATTAACCAGATCCTGGGGCGGAGGGTAAGTCTTAACATATCACTAGACCCGCACCAACACTGTAATGGTCAAACTCAAGGGCTTATCAAAGTGGTTCCCCAATCCTGGTGCTCGAGACACTCTGCCCTGCTAATGTAATTGTTAACATGGGCTGATTTATGCCTGGGATTGATTCAGGCCAAATGAAGCCTGGAGGGATAGTAAATAAGTAGAGTTGTGGTAATCGTGGACCACGATTGGGATTCACAGGCCTTTTAGAAGATTAAAAGGTTGTTGTGGTGACCTGATGGCCCAGCACTGTAGATGTATGTCCAGTTATTTACAAAAAATAAAATTAAAATAAACTTTTCTTGTTTCTTATTTCACAGTGGCATGCCCTATCGCGGGAGGAGCAGGCCAAGTACTACGAGCTGGCTAGGAAAGAGCGACAGCTCCACATGCAGCTGTACCCAGGCTGGTCAGCACGAGACAACTATGTAAGTTTTTAAGTTTACAAGTCGTAACAGGCTGTTCTTTTCCCCTTTCACTAGGTGACATGACCAGGAAGAGTTCTTTCTTTTGCTGTTTTCTAGCCTGAGGGATCACTTTCTTCTTGTAATTTTCTTTTGATATGTAAGTCTGGACACATTGGCTTGACCTAAGCCCACTTTGTTATGACATGAAAGAATATTTGTAACAACGTCGGATCATGATGTTGTTTATATGAATCCTCGGTGGAATGTTTTCAACCCCAGACACTTTGTTCTGACACATAAGTGCGCAGATTCTCATCAATTTTGTCCAGTTTTGGGATCAAGCTGACCAAAATCTTCCACTAGCGGCCTTTGAGAAATCAGAAGCTCCATAACAGAACCTCGTCTAGACAAAAGATAACAGAAAAAGAAGAAAAGAGCAGAAAACCAGAGAGAGGAGGGATAATTCTTGTCTGGCCTGCAGTGGCTGTTACAAACCGGGGGAAAAAAGGCAGAGAAAGAATGAATGAATAAATAAGTAAACACAAAGAAAAGTCCTACTCTCTGTTTCATGTTTTGGGCATTCTGCAATATAATAACTAAGGTTCCTGTCTGTGTCTATTTTTTTCTTTCTATTTTTTTGGCGGCTAACCAACAGGGGAAAAGGAAGAAGAGAAAAAGGGAAAAGCAGCAAGCAGAGAGCAATGGTAAGTGAGCTGCAATTATCTCCCATATTAGAAGAGCCCCATCATGTGTCAGGCAGATGTGACATCTTACAAGATAAAAGTCAAGCTAGTATTTTTTGTTTTATGTTTTTTTAGTTGTTATTGTGCCTGGCTTTTTTTCTTTCATTTTTGTATTGTACTCAATGCAATATTTAAATTTTATAGTTGCTTGTAATACCCCCCTTTTCCCTTTTTCCCCTAGCCTTCCCCAGCTAATAACAATTGAATATGCATGACACCCTCACAGCCCCTCTCACCTCCCCTCTTGACACCCCCCCATCTCCCCCTTTGCCCCTTAGCGTTCTGGTATTGCTATATGTATGTTTTGAGAATGTGAAGTTGAAGCATTGTGAGACCCATTATCTTTGCTAGTGTTGTGTGCGTGGCCCCGTTTTATAATGCCTGTGCCCTGCAGATAGACTGCACTACAGTACAGTGTGTATGTGTAAATGCATATGTATATGAGTGTGTGCGTGTATGTGTGTGTGCTTGTTGGGCTGCCCCTTGCTTGCTTTCATGCATGCTATTATATCAACTTAAGAAAAATCACTTACATCCTAAAATTAAGGAGGTTTGCTAATTCTATGATTCATCCATTTTTATTCTAATGATTCATATTCTTCTGAGCGTTTTGTGAGGAGCTTTGGCGACTTGTTATTATGTACTTTTGCGCTCATTTGGTGACGGATTTCTTCTTGAAGGCCTCTCTATCTGTTCTTTTTTTTCAGAACACAGAGAATATTTTCCAAACCCTTGCCTTTCACTCCCTCCGATTACAGGTGCTAATGTCATTTTGAGTATTAAATTACTAACTTGTTTTTTTTTTATTCTTCTATTCTTCTTTTTTTTAATTAATATATATTTATTTATCAATGAATGTGCAATATTAGTGCAATATTATCTAAAATATGCTCTTTTTTGCTCTGTTTGCTGCTTTCTTTTCTTAAAATGTTGTTACTGTTTATTTGACTTCAAGCTAGATTATATTTCATTTAGTTTACCTCAATTCACACATGTTGCTATATAGTCTTAAGCATTTTCCGGATATTGGTGTAATCACTATGCAGTATGCTCGAGAAACTTATTATATAAATTTAGGCTATCATTGTGGAGTATGACCTGAAGGATGTGATATCAGGGTAAACCTCCTTAATCTATATGCTTCAGTAGCTGTGCTTTCCTAAAGGCCAGCATGAGTTTGGCTTACTCCCCCTTTAAATCTGTCTCTCCTGAGCCAAGACCTGGTCTTAAACACTCCACCACAACATTCTTCTGTCACTCTGCTCTACTTCTGATAATCACACGGTTACTGGATAGAGCTAGCATGTGACTGGCAGCTTTTTTTTTGCAACAGACAACCAATGTTGATGGAGAACAGTCATCTGTTTAATGCCAGGTCTAAGGAGTAGATTCCCTCCTCAGGTTCCAGCCTTTTCAATCCTTCCCCTGGCTAGGGCTAACTCAGCACTCTGCTACTGCTGCCTAGTTCTTCTTTTTGAAACCATAGTGCACTGATAACATCTAGTAGTTAATTAATCGAACTTGCCTTTGCACCATTTATACTCTCTTGACCAAATAAGCATCTTGTCTTCAGCTTTAACTTCAGTCAGAATTTAGATTACTAAAGTGGATTGTTTCCATATTGTGTCATAATTTGATAATTTGCATGCATTTTGATTTGACTAATGTCTAAAACACACTAATTGTGTTCAGTCCTGTCTTTAAAGGCCCACTTGAGAATGGCTTTACCGGTGTGTGTTTTCTTTTTTTGTGGGGGGGCGAGGATTTCTTGCACAATGAGCCACTGCTAAGCTTCATAGATTCACTATTACCTGTTTTTTCTCCTTATTTCTCTCCTCCTTTTGATTTCTGTTCCTTATTGTTTTCGGTTTGGGTTATTTTCCTCCTCTCTGCTGGCTTCCCCTTCCTGTTGTGGCATCAGACCTGAGCGCTCCTAAGAAGTGTCGAGCGCGCTTTGGGCTCGATCAACAGAATAACTGGTGTGGCCCGTGCAGGTGTGTATGGTGTATGCTTGCACTGGCCAGGGCCAGGTGAAGGCTGGGTAACTGTACACTGGGACTTTCTCCATCGCTCTCTGCTGCTGCCTCTTCTTCCTCTTTTCTTCCCACTGTCTGTCCTGCCAGTCTGCCATTGTGACCTCTCAGCTTCCTCCAGCCACGCCCTGCCGGTCTATCTCTAGGTTCCCACTATTTGATTTTTTTTTTACCTCCTGTTTGGGAAGAAGGGTATTATCAGCATATGCCTGAGTGTTTGTGTGAATGGTGTCTGTGCATATTTATCAATGAAGAAACATTTACAGGGTTACTGGGGGTTTTATTGCAGGATGTACAGTACAATAAGCCTCACTGAGATTGGTCAGAAATCCTAAACTGGCAGGTCGGGGCTTGGAGGATCTGGAGCCTGATGGCTTGTTCAATATGGAGGACATCCCAGTGTTGCCAGCCTAAACCTAAGCCTTGGCTACATGTTTTGTCTGTGCAATGACGTGTCCATTTTGTTTTTTCTTTCTTTTTCTTTTGTTTTTTTTTGTCTCTGTGTGTATGTCTGTGTCTACCTCTTTGGCTAACAGATGCAAATACCCCAAAGAAGTGTCGTGCCTTGTTCGGGCTTGACCAGCTGAGTTTATGGTGCAAACCATGCAGGTATAACTGCTGTAGTACCAATGGGAGGAAGACATCCACAATGAGCAGCTTCTTTCCTTGATTATTTGCTCAGATATTCCTCTCAAACATGTTTCCATCAGCGTGATAACAGATGGCAAACTCTTCTGCTCCTTTTCCTTACTGAGGAGCTTCCTGCTATAAATTCCCTCACAGCAATTTTTCCTCATTGAACTCGGTTCAAGCCCAGTGGCAGAAAATGGATTTCTAAATAAGATTACTCAATATTTCCTCTCAACAAAACATCTTGCTGCAAGATCATAGTTTCCTAATGTCATTTGGAATAACATTCCTTACAATCGGATTTGTTAGGGTTGAAATCCATTTTCTCTCCATTCATTGTCCATGTATGTTCTAATTGGCGTCCTTTGAATAACAATGTTATGCTTACAAATTTAGCCCTGCTTTCTCTGAGGGCCTGCTCAGTGACACTCTTTTCTGTGCCCTCTTCCTCCTCCCTCTCCACCTCTTCTTCCTCCAAACTCCTCTTCAATAACCCTTACTTAGTCCCTACCTGTTGTCTTTCTGTTCTGACACAAGCAGTCTTTGAATTGGGAATATTTTCATGGTAGGTATTTGTTTCTGCTAAGTAATACCCTTCTCTTTGTCTGGCTTGCATCACACCCTTGCCCCACCACCCTTCAACACCAACCATTGCAACACATTGTCTGTTTTTGCTGCTACACATTTCATTTGTATTGTTTTAAGCTTTTAAATGGGTCGGCTCAAAATCAAACATTTAGTCAGATTTTTGGATATTGCTGCACTTTACTGCAGCATTAAGAGGCCATTCTTAGCAATTTTTAAACCTATTAAAGAACATTTATCACCTATACTTTTGGTCTTTAAAAAAAAGTAGGACGTCACACTCACTCCACCTCTACACAGTCCACCATTTTTGGTGTTTCCACTTGTTATTTCCCTTCCAACTAAAACTCAAATTATTAAAAATACTGCATTATTCCTTAAACAATAATAGCAGATCAGGAGACTGGAAATCGCGATAATTCAATATTTGTTTTAGGAGTCGAGAGGTTAAAAGTTCTCTCTGGGCTCCATTTCCTAAAAGATGCATCTGGTGTAATTTCCCCCGAGACGGAAAAAATCAATAACATACACAGGCACATACTATGAATCGATATGTCTGTTAAAAAATGGATATTAGCTCATTTGTTGCCGTTTGACAGACAGTTATCGAGAGCAAGTCTATGTAGCGGCAAATGATACCTTTTTACATCTGGTCAGTACTCTGCAACACCCAGCGCTACAGTATCAGTGTAGAATGCTCTAAAAGCCTAAATCCCACTGTTAGACCTAGATTTTTTTATACTGTCCGGTGTTGTGTCCCTATACTGTCGAGCTTATTTAAAATGCATGCTTGTCTTTCACCCTAGCATGTAATGAAGGTTTCGGGGGCCTTTTCATGTGATTTGTTGATGTCACCCGTTCTTTTCATTCTCAGTAATCTGCTCTCTTTGTTTGTGTCTATGTAGACATTTTACTCCTTCATAATTACAAGAAAAAGGTTGGATTTGACAACCTTACTTAAACAGTAGATGAGCTTAATATGTTACAAAATCCTCGATCTTTCCTTTTTATAAGTCTTTTTTTTCCTACTCCCTGTCCCTGTGAGTCTTAAATAGTAAAACTCCATCGCCTTCAGGCATCCTTGTGATAGAATGGAGAGCTGAGAGAGGGGTCACTGCCAGGGTTGAGGGAAAGATGAGGTGGGCAGAGATTCCACATTAACCAAATCTGCACACAACCTTCGCAGCAGAGTCACCGCAGACAAATGCAACTATCTCAGCCCCCCCCCCTCTTCTCCTTCATTGGGTTCCACTAAGCGCAACGGGCCTGGCCTCAGGAATCAGCAGACAGGGGGAGGGTCCCGACCCCAGGCGGGAATGCAAACATGATGCCTTGACCCCTCACGCACACGCACTTGTGTCTGTGGGGCAGATGCGGAGTACTGTGGACCTTGTTGACTTTTTCGCCTCGTATCCAAACTCTGTCCCCTCAGGAGAAGAGAGAGAAGGGCCAGATAGAGTTAGACGAGTGAGACGGGTCCAGTAACCTCTTGTTGCTGGAGAGAACAGGCTGATCTCCAGCTGTAGCTTTGCCTGTAAGAAAGGCAGAGTTTACATCCAGAGAGCAACCATTACTACATCTGATAATCTTTCATCATTATCATCATCATCATCTCTGTGTGTGTTTTTCATTTCCCTGCTGCTTCCTGTCCAGCTGCTTCACCTGTGATCTTTCCTTTGTGTCTGTCCTGTCTGGTGGTTTAGTATTTGAAAATTGACTGTGATTTCTACCTTTCATCTTAGCACGAGCTACTTAAATGCACCTGCAAAATGTTATGTTACGTTATGTAAAACCAGTTTTGGTTGGTTTTCAGGCAAAAAAAGCAAAGGTGCATTTAGGTAAGCCACAGTGCTAAGAGGTGATGCAGTTTGAAAATGTGGTGCTTAAAAATGCTCTCTTTCTCTCGCCTTGTCTCTCAGGAGAAAAAAAAAGTGCATTCGCTACATCCAAGGTGAAGGCAGCTGTGCCAGTCCTCCCTCTACGGACGGAAGCTTACTAGACTCCCCCCCATCCTCCCCCTCCTCAGTGGTTCCCTCCCCCTCCTCTAAAGAGTCCAAACCTCAGACTGAACAAATGCAACCTCTCTCACTGACTATGAAACCGGCCCACCAGCCACTCCACCACCCGCACCTCCTGGTTGGGCCTCCACCACCATCTTTGGTTCAGCTGGAAAACTCTGCTGCAGCTAGGAAAACGCCCGGCGCTTCCTCCCACAACGGAGCCCTGGAGCGCGGTGACGTCTCGTCCTCGCGGCAGCTGGGCTCCTCTGTGGCATCCTCAATGGTCCGGCCCTCGGCATCGCTGTGTCATTCCCACTCGCTCCTCTCCTCCACGGCCCCCCAGCCTCTGTCGCTAGTGACCAAGTCTATAGAATAGTCTACCTTATTCTTCTCCTCTTTTCTAGCTCTGCACATACACACACACACACACACACCTTTCTAGGCCCTCTCTCTGCTATATTTCACTTGCTGTCAGTTCATTTCTCTTTATGTTTCTGTGCCATAAGGCTTTGAAATTTTAGTTTTTGTTTTATTAAAGTTCATTGGTCAATATTTGACCCATCATTATCAAAAAATCTAATTATTATAAAGAAATGATACAATGAGCTGTAGTATAGCTTTGTGAATCTGCCAAAATTTTTATGAATTTTGTTTTGTCTTTTTTGTAGTGTTTAACAGTGCAAACAGAAAAATTATCTAGTTCAACTTCAAAATGTTTAAAAGACAGATATAAAAAGGTAGGCTAGATTATTCAGTGAGCCCTTTTCTTGAAAGAGTTGGTTCTCCTTCTTTATTTGTATTAAATACGAGCTTGCGAACCAATCATTTGACATCTGTTCAAACTCTAGGAGGGCATGAGGCTGGTGGTGACACCTCTCTGAGGAACAACTTTAATTGTGATGTTACTTGTTCTTGTTTAAATGTACAGAATAATGGGTAGGGGGGATTACTGTGTTAAATATGCATTCTTCCACTGCGTTGTCTTTTTTCTTTGTTGTTTACCTTTGGGGTGGAGTCAGGCAAATTGGGTGGGCTTGAGGGGAGGTCGGGGTGGGAGGGTTGAGGGTTATTAAAAATGTCACAACGCTAGGACCAGTAGTATTTATTGCTTTAGAGATTGCTTGTTGTATCTTGTACGTGTCTCTTTTTGAATTTTTTTTTCTTAATACATTGTACAAATTCTTTTTCTTAAGGTAAGCGACTTATAAATGAATGATCCATTTTTCCAAGGAGGTTTTAAAAGGCAAATCTGTTGTTATTGATTTCTTTCCTTGCTGAAAACCTGGATTCCACTCAGTGTACTGTGTAGAACAGAAGTATGCACAACTTCATTTCAAGAAATGTGTCTATAAGCCATTTTACAAAAAGAAGAAAAGAAAACTTGAAACAAGACAGTGGGTGCCGTGTCTTCAGTAGTTGGAAAAGTGTCTAAAGCCCTTCTTTTTTATTGCACAGTCACATCTCTCAGACTGTAGATTTGTGTACAGACTTTCCGTGCCAAATTTTGTGCTAATTTTCTCTGCCCCTCTAACCAACCATGCTGTAGGGATCCTTTTTTTTGTTTGTTTGTTTTTGTCGTTTTTATTTTAATTTTGATACCATTCTTTGCTGTGACGTTACATAGATTGCTATGTATGTAGTATAAATGTTGCTATAACAAATGTGTTTGGTAGCAAATTGTCAAATATTAAAATTTAAACTTAATAAAAAGGCGGACATCATACTGTATAAACCCACAAGGGCCAAATTATGTATATTAGGAGGTTCATAAAAAAACTGTTAAATACAAAAAAATACACAAACTGCCACTTTTAAGTACACTACTACATATAGGTAGATAGAAAAAATAGGCATGTTGATGTTGCAAGAGGCTGTAAAAAAAGCTACAAGAGAATCATCCACTCGGTGCCATTGTAGTTGACATGACGCGACTGTAATCTGTCGATTTCTTCTCTGGTTTATTAAGATGCTAATGATAAATAGTTTGAATGTTTCCTTAACGGCTGTGATGTTCCTGTTCTATTTTATGCTCTTATCTTTTTGTTTGTTTGTTTTTCCTGTTATTTTAAATGGTTCAAAAACCATGTTTTTTTGTAATGAATAAATGTTTATGCTGTACAGTCTCTGTAGCATGCAGTTCTGTATTAATAAAAGCAACTTAGTATGTGCACATCTGTGTCTTCCTTTTATTCAGCAATTCACTGGCAGGTGCAGCGACCTAAGAAAGTGTTTAAACAGCATGAGCTGTGAGTAAGTAGCTCATATTCAGCAACAGTTCTCTACAGTTCATAAAGAGTCACCAAAGCATTTGATTAGCCATTTAAATACCTTGTTAAAATAAAAATGACTAAAGTAATAGTCTAATAGAAAACAATGACATTGTAAATAAAACTGGAAATGCTGTATCAGGTTTCATTAAAATGCATTGGCCAAATTATTAATAATTATATTCAAACCCAGCAACCTTGTAAGCAGAGTGTATGCAGTGTTACTTGTGTAAGCAGTAAGCGCCAACAGAAAGCTAAAGAATGATCAATGAGAAGGTCACCAGAGTCCCAACTCTAATTGTCAAAAAGGTAATGCTAAAAAAAATGAAAATTAAGAGGAAAAGGAAGTTTTAATACATTTCAGCTCAAGAAACAGTTTCTACAAATTCCACTGTTAGCCTAGCATTACCAGATCTCCACAGCGCTAAGGTCTGGCTACACCACAGATGCATTCTGGCATAGGAGAAAAAACTCCCGACGCAGCAATGCTGGCTCTGCCAAATAGTCCCAGGAGATAACTTGTTTTGGTGGGACATTTTCACCCCGCAATATGCAACATATGCGGGGTGAATACAATATACATCTATACAGTATTAGATAAAGTTCACTGTTTCCACAATACAGCAACATGAGCTATTTAAATTAGCTTGATACATGGTAAAACCTCATTTCTCTTACCAGTTTATTGCCGTGTGTACGTCCCTGGCAATCCAACCAATTGGTCACAAAACATCCCAGTTAGAGAGTGAATGCCGTAAACATATTCGGGAACACTTTAAAGGTGTCTACATAAGAGTGACATGACACTGTCGTGACAATAATAATAATAATAATAATGACAAAACGAACGACACTTACTAAAAGAAGTGTTGTCATACGTTCATGTAGATACCTTTATGTGAAGTGTAACCACATAGTCTTTGTAAATCTTTAAAATCATTCCCCAATAGAACCAAGCAGGCCTACCTACCTTTCAGAACGGCAACACACAGAGAGTGGAAGGAGTCAACATGTATCCTGGAAATGTACTTCTGTTGATTCAGACTACTGAAGAAACTTAACAGTTAAGAGCTGATCAAGTTTTCATGACTGATTGCCATTTTAGTCAGCTGCATATTAGTCAGCACTGACTTTTTATGGCATACTATATCATGACTTTTTTTATGACATACTATATTATGACTTTTTAAGACATTTTTCGTAATACTATAACTTTTTATGATTAATGGCATACTGTACTCTGACTTCTTTATGATTTAAGGCATATTATGCTATGGCTTTATGTCATTCTTTGACATACCGGACTCTTCAGCTGATCCAGAATGCCGCAGCACGTGTTCTGACCGGGACCAGGAAAAGAGATCACATCTCTCCTGTTTTAGCTTCTCTGCATTGGTCTCCTGTAAAATCCAGAATAGAATTTAAAATCCTTCTTCTCACCTACAAAGCTCTTCATGGTCAGGCACCATCTTATCTCAAAGAGCTCATAGTACCCAGAATGCAGGGTTACTTGTGGTTCCTAGAGTTTCTAAAAGTAGAATGGGAGCCAGAGCGTTGAGCTATCAGGCTCCTCTCCTGTGGAACCAGGTTCCAGTTTGGGAACCAAGTTGCCATGACTATTTTTAACACAATATACTATGACTTTTTTCAACCTTCTATATCGTTCTATATCAAGTTTTTTTTTTTACATACTACGCTATGACATGACTTTTTGTGACTTCTTGTAACTATTTTCGACATGCTATACATGATTGTGACTTTTCTCAACATAATATACAATGACACTTTTAGGACTTTTTCGGTATACTATACTATGACTTTTTGATGACTTTTCTTGATGCACTATACTATGACTTTTTTGACATTCTATACTGTGACTTTTTCATGATTTGCTTTGACATACTATACTATGACATATTTATGACTTTTTTTTACATACTATACTATGATTTTTTTTGACATTCTATGCTATGACTTTTTCATTATTTTTTTCAACATACTATAGTACGACGTTTTTTGACATACCAAATTATGACTTTTTTTGATACACTATACTATGACTTTTTTATAATTTTTTTTGACATACTTTGACTTTTTTCGAGATACTATACTGTGAGTTCTTTCGGTATACTAAACTATGACACATTCATAATTTTTTTCCACATACTATACTATGACTTTTTTTACATACTATACTACAAGACATTATGACTTATTTCAACATACTTTACGATTACTGTTTTACAACTTTTTATGACACATACTATGCTTTTTTTTTTAGACATTTCCAAAAGATTTTCTTCAGTTCCTAGGGTTGGGATCAAACACAGGGACATGTGATTATTATTATTATTATTATTAT
>NC_045753.1:17491141-17499318 GCF_008692095.1 Etheostoma spectabile
ATTATTATTATTATTATTATTATTATTATTATATACCCTAACCATTGAGCTATTGGGGTGGTCTGTTTTTAGGATTTTTTTCAACATACTACACAATGAATTTTCATGATTTTGTTTGACATACTATACTATGACTTGTATCTACTTACTATACTATGACCTATTTATGACTTTTTTTTTGACATGCTATACTATGACATATTTATTTAGTTATTATTTTAAAGATTCTTTTTTGGGGCTTTTCCCTTTATAAAAGGGGCAGTGGATAGACATGAAAGGGGAGAGAGATGGGGGATGACACGCAGCAAAGGACCGCAGATTGGATTCGAACCCGGGCTGCTGCAGGACTCAGCCAACGTGGCGCAAACACTCTTACTGTTTATTTTATTTTTATTAATTATTTATTATATGTATTATGTTCAACATACTATACTGTGAGTTCTTTCGATATACTAAATTATGACACAGTCCTGATTTTTTTCAACATACTATATACTATGACATTTTTATGACTTTTTTCGTAATACCACACCAAGTGTTTATTTTGATATACTACACTTTTAGTTTCAGTTTTTTTAAACATTTTATACTATGATTTTTTTCCGACATCCCGATATACTATGACCTTTTCGACATATTGTACTATGACTTTTTTTAACACACTATATTACAACTTTTTTCAACACACCATATTATGATTTTTTTCCGACATACTATACTATGACATATTTTGACATTCTATACTATGACTTTTTTCAATACACTATATAACAACTTTTACTGACATACCATATTATGACTTTTTTTCGACATACTATACTATGACTTGTTTTGACATACTATACTATGGCTTCCACATACTACGATGACATTCTTCAAAAAAGTTTTCATCAGCCGTTTTATCTGGACAGTAACAGGAAGATTTTCAGCAGTGTCCAGAGCTGAAAGGGAACCCTGGAAACTGTGATTAGAACTGAGCCGGTACACAACCTACCCGTTGAGCTACAACATACCATACAATTTCCAAAAGGTTTTCTTGAGGCATTTTATTCAGACAGTAAAAGGAAGAAAGTTAGTAGAGTGCCTAGGGTTGGGATTAAACCCTGGGACCAGTTATTAGAATTGAGACTTAATGGTATATACACTAACCAGTAAGGTACTGGGGTGGTCTATTTTAGGACTTTTTTCAACATACTAGACAACATTTTTTTCACGATTTTTTTTTGACATACTATACTCAGACTTTTTTCGACATACTATACTGTGTCATTTTAATGACTTGTTTCAGTTTACTTATACCATGATTTTTTTTCGACAGACTATACTATGACTTTTTTTTACCTATACTATGACATATTATGACTTATTTTGACATTCTCTATGATGAATATTGCACAATTTTTTATGACATGCTATACTATGACATTTTTATAATCTTTTTTTACATTTTATACTATGATTTTTTCCGACATACTAATATACTATGATTTTTTCGACATATACTATGACTTTTTTCAATACACTATAGTACAACTTATTTCAACATACCACATTAAGAATCTTTTTCGACATATTATACTATGACTTATTTTGACATACTATACGTTGGCTTCAACATATTACACTGACCTTCTTCAAAAAAGTTTTCATCAGCCGTTTTATCTGGACAGTAACAGGAAGATTTTCAGCAGTGTCCAGAGCTGAAAGGGAACCCTGGAAACTGTGATTAGAACTGAGCCGGTACACAACCTACCCGTTGAGCTACTGTGGTGCCTTGCATCTAAGACTTTTATCAACATGCTGTAATTTATATTAAGATGTTTTTATAACTTTTTTTGACAATACTATGACATATTTATGACTTTTTTTTTTTTACATACTATACTATGACTTTTTTCAACATTCTATACTGTGACTTTTTCATGCTTTTTTTGACATACTATACTATGACATATTTATGACTTTTTTTACATACTATACTATGATTTTTTTGGACATTCAATGCTATGACTTTTTCCTTATTTTTGTCAACATACTGTACTACGACGTTTTTCAACATACTATACTACGACGTTTTTTGACATACCAAATTATGACTTTTTTTGATATACTATACTATGACTTTTTTATAACTGTTATTGACATACTTTGACTTTTTTCGAGATACTATACTGTGAGTTCTTTCGATATGCTAAACTACGACACATTTATACATTTTTTTCAACATACTATACTATGACTTTTTTGACATACTACACTAAGACATTTTTATGACTTTTATCTACATACTATACACTGACTTTTTTATAACTTTTTATGGCACACTATACTATGCCTTTTTTTCAACATACCATATATTTTCCGAAAGGTTTTCTTGAGGCGTTTTATTCAGACAGTAAAAGGAAGAAAGTTAGTAGAGTGCCTAGGGTAGCTAAGTTCGTAGGAAGTTGGTTTGGGATCCGGAGGGTCACTGGTTCAAGTCCCCATATGGACCAAAAAGTACGGAGTGTGGATTGGTGGCTGGAGAGATGCCACTTCACCTCCTGAGCGTGTGTGTATTTCAGGCCTGTGTGTGATTACTAACAAAGTGTGTATGCAGAATGTAAATTGTAGTGTAATTTCCCCACTGGGGATTAATAAACAAATTTAATTTACCTTTTTATTAATTTTTTTTGCATACAATACCATGTATTTTCTGACTGTTTTTGACATACTTTTCTCTATAATATTTTATGAAATTCTATAGTATGACCTGTATATAATCAATTACATGACATAAAATAATGACTTTTTTTTTTTTTTTTTTTTTTACATACTATAGTTTGACTTTTTCATGACTTTTTCCAATTTACTTATACTATGACTTTTTATGACTTTTGCATGACACAATAGAATATGACTTTTATGACTTTTTTATGACATACTATATGATGAGTTTTTTATGGCATACTATCTGATGCCTTTATTTGCAAAATTTGGCTTTTGTTTCTATTCTTTAGCTCAGACTGTTAGGTGACTGCTTGGAGAATCAGAGATTGTGGGTTTGATTCTCATCTAACCACTTTTTGACATACTATACTACGACTTTTTATGACTTTTTTGACATACTATACTTTGCCTTTTTCATGAATATTTTTCAAGATACTTTATGAGGACTTTAATGAAATACTATACATATTCTGACTAGAATCTGAGTATGACAACGTTAGGCTACTTTACTATGACTTTGACTTTTTTTCCACATACTATACTATGACTTTTATATATATATTTTTTGAATATTTTTTTTACTTTTATATATTTTTGATGTACGAATACTATGACTTTTCTTGAAATATACTTTGATTTATTAGGACTTTTTCCATTTGTAATACTACAACTTTTTTGGCATACTATACATAACATCGTAGTGACTTTTCTTAACATTCTCTGCTATGACTGTTATTTTCTACATACTGTACCATGACTTTTTTCAACATATTATACTACGACTTTTTAAAGACATTTTTGACTTACTATATTATGACTTTTTTATGTAATTTAAATGACATATTATACAATAACTTTTTATGACACACTATGCTATGACTTTTTTTAAACAATTTTTTCATTCATTTTTCATCTCATTCATTCATTGACAGGGGGGTCCCAACCCACAACAAAATTTCTCTTTCTGAGTCTCTCCATGGACAAACATTGTGCCATGTTCTTGATTCTCAGCACCAATTGTAGTTGCCTCCACTCTGAAACCTCTCATTGCAATTGTTTCTTGGATGAGAGTGCAGTAATCCCGACTGATAGAAGAAATAAAGTTCCTCACTTGGAGATATTAAAAAAAAAATGTTTCCTTGGCATGTCATACATTAGAGAGATTTCTTTAAAGGTAATTAAAATCCTTTTAAAGAGGTCACCTACTTTACCTATTCCTTTCTTTGCCCATATTTGAGTACTGCATCCAGCTTGCCTGGTTTAAAAAAAACATTGCCCCCCACTTGGCTGAATTGTGACAGACAATCCAACATGTTCATATATTCTTCTATCTCATACCATACATTAACTATATTAATAACTATAAGATGAGCAGTATGGGTCCTTAAGTACTATAGCTTGGCTAATGACAGGTACGAATGCAATGGTCCCTTAAAGGAGCTTGACTTTATGTCCATCCAAGATGGAGCATCTCCAGAAGAAAAACTGATTATAGTTCTTAATTGTGTTCCCAACGGGCATCAACATGTTTGACCACTTGGGATTTAATTCTCCGCTCAGTTTGGATTTTATCTAAGATAAAACAATAACTGCTAGTAAAAAATACACATTTGTATAAGGCAAACATACAGACAGAGAGGAGGATTAAGGTCAGTATTTGGCTACTCTTTGTTAGACACATACTACTGGACAGGCACAGGCAAATCAACTGTGTTGTGGTATATGCATAGATCCACACATTTCAACAAGGCCTGGGATTGGTTTATATTTACACTTTAACACATGTCTGCAATTTAACTGCATGCGTCACTGAAGGTGCATTTTAGTGCCAAGTAACAAAAAGAAGACAAAAAAGATTAAATTGCGCATGTATTTGTAGATAAAGTGGAAGGAACAGAACAGCATATATGTAGTAGAGAAGACTATAGGACCATGCTGGAAATTGGAGGGAAATGCAAGAACTATATTGTACAAAAAGGTTCTGTTTTGTTTCTCCGATCTCTAACACTTACAAAAGCCAAATCCCCTTTTCACATTTGGCCATACCTGTGTGTGTCATGCAAATGGACCTCTAGCACTACATTAATAATAAAGTAATACTTGTCATATCCCTGTAAGGATCCTCTCTATTCCCTAGCTGAGGCCAGAGTTCAGAATGAGTTTAGAGCAACACCTCTGGTGATAGTCGAGATTAAGTGACTTGCTGATGAACACTTAACCAAGGCAGCTGACCTTGTAGCTTCTACGTTACTGTGTTTTGTGGTTGTCCGTTTGTATTCTGACATCAAAGCATTAGCACTTCAAAACCGCTTTTAATACAGGTTGTTGAATGTTATTTCATAGTAATGATATTATTTATGCGTTGATTTATAGGGTCAATTTCTTGCTCTTTCATCTGTGAAATATTGTTATTGCAGTATTTCAGTTCCTCCAGTTATGTCAGGAATCCTATGTAAAGATTTTCCATATTAGAAGCAATAAAGGCACTACATTGCAGTCAAAGCAGGCTTTCTTATTTGGGTTGGTCTTCACTTACAGTACATGACATTCTCAATGGACCAACAACAGCTTTGCAAGAAAACAGTCTCTGTGTATACATGCTTGCAAGTGAGTGCAACATTTTATGGATTCACTCCTTAGACTGAGGAGAGCAGCATTGGTTTCTTATTTATTGGAGGTTTGCCTAAATCTACAAAGTATCCAAGCAAGCAACAAACAAGTACTAATCTTTATTTCAGTTTAGCCAAAATACAGTGTGCATGCTGTACTTGAACAGGGACATAATATATAGACCGTCCTCTAGTGAATGCCAAGTAAAGAAGAACTGAAACCAGTGGGATGGGTTCAGGTGTGATCAAGAAAATGCGGGACTCTTCTTTGTTCCCTTTGAGTGTATACAATATGTACACTTAATGCATTTGTGTGGGCTATACCCTTGAACTCTAAACCATCAGACTGGCGACGTACAACACGGGAGCGTCTGTGACGGTTCTATTACATTTCAAGGAGGAAAAGATTTGTGTACCTGAGTAAAGAAATTACGTTTTTTGATGTCAGTGTGGCATGGAGGAACAATGTTGAAGGCCATCACTGCAGGCAAGCATACAAAACAGAAAACATTGCACAACATTAAATATCTCTCCTAGGTTACAACAAGTAACAAAAAGTTAGTGTTTTGAATGTTATTAAAAAAAACAGATATATATTCGTGACCCTGATCACGGTAGTAGAAAAAATGGAAAGGTTGGGAAAAAAAATGGCTCCGGCGTATAGCATTAACATCTACAATTACCTCTACTGAAGATGAAAACGCTACATACAGCTAGTAGCTGTAAAAAGAGAATAGATGTTCATTGTTCGGTTCCTGGGTGTAGGTGAGTTTTTGAAGGTGCTTTTTAGTTTGGCTGCTTTTTTGTTAAAGGAGTTCTTGTAAGGCTCTCGGAGCAAAATAAATTAAAAGTCTGAATTGCATGTATAGTTCAAAAGAACATATTGAAACCAACTCCAATGCACTGAAGCCCTGCTGTGACCTTCATCAGGGAGGAGCAAACCTTCATTCATTCCTCATGCACTTTGATTCGTTGCTCCCTGAAGAAGACCACTGCTCGGCCAACATTTAATTGTTGAAAAAGCACTTGAGTAATTTTTAGGGAATTGGAATTGCGAGCCAGCATGCTGTTGGCACTGTTCTTGACCGTATCTCATTATCTCAAGATTTAAGCTATGTGTCCATTATAAACTGGAGTCAATTGATTTTTTGCAGGATTGTAGAAAAAAAAAAGAGGTAAAGGATTCGGAGGTCACATCCATTATTGTATAAGTTTGCAGTCTTTAGGAGAAGAAGGTGAGAAAGAAAAGGACAACGAAAAGTTGGTTTAAAATGATTCTCAAACAGTGGTGTCAAAAACGTTAATTCAGAGCTAACAGTTCAGGAAAAAATAACCTTTTGGAAGTATTTTAGAAAGGGCTTTTAGAAAAAGAGTACAGCCAACATTATCAGAATCCCAGCAAATATCTGACAGACACAAAGTGCAGGATCTTGCCAAATCTACATTAACTTAAAAGAGGACTGTTGTGCTACGTGTTAATGCGGATGCAGTCATATTTGGCTCTCGTCAGTTTTCTAAAATTAAATTAATTAATAAAACATTTTAGAGATAGGCAGGAGAAAAGACATAAGACTGAATTTAGCTTTTCACATGGATGCAACCTTTTTCTACAATTTGTTTTTGTATGGGAAATTAAAGAGAAAATATATTACATTTATAAATATTTGTTGCTACAAGTTTGCCATATGTTGTAAAAGAAACACTCCAGTTTTCCACTCTAACCTTGAACAACAAAATGATGCAAAAGAAAAGATAGATATTTTGAGATATTTTCTATTTCCTACAATATAAAAGAGTATCTTTTATCTAAGAAATAAATAAGCACATGGGAAATTTTGGTACAATTTGGTGCACAACGCTTGCCCTAACGGAATGTCCTGTGGTGTGCCAGTTACAAGGCCGTCTTAATAAAGAAAAAAAAAGTGGATGCATTAAGGCCATAATGTGTGTGTTTTACTGCAATAGATTCTTAAAAGACGGACAACGAAAGCCGCAATCAAGTACACAGAGGAAAGGAGCGAGCAACAGGGAGTGCATGATGTTCCTTCAGAGAAAATATCAGCAATTCAGACCACAACATAGAGAGCCGTTTTCCTTTTTCAGCTTCAGTCCCTCTCATGAACCTGCAGCCCTACTTAAAAATGAAATGCCAAAACATCTGATGTATGAAACCAAAAGCCACGCAACAACACAAAGAATAAACCGATTTGAACATCTAGTGTGTTCTTCATATTATGCTTCCACGAGCTGACAGGACAATCCATTGCTTTAAGTGCACCCTCACATGTGACTGACTACAACAATGTTCTGATGAATACAGCTTATCAAATGTGAGAATTCACTGCTTGTCTCGGCCATGCAGAGAAAATGTATTTGGAAGTCACCCTATCAATTCTCTACAAAATGATACTGTGAAGTTTACTTAATGTATAGTCTGATCACAGGTAAATGCATTTGTTGTCAAGATAACAGCCTGATCTGAATCTCAGATAACTAGTGCTTGATGTGGGGACTCGGTCTCAGTGATTGCGGAGCAGAAATAACTTGAGAGCAAGTGTGAGACCAAGACTAAGAAAGAGAGCTGCAGAAGAGGGGTGCAGCATATATACAGGTGTTATGTGTATGTGCTACTGTCTGAATGGAGGCTTGTGTGTCACCTTCCCAGAACAAGTGCCCTAGTCCCTAATGATGGCGGTGTGCAGCGAGCTAACTACCCTCACAGTGGAGCGAGCCCCCAGGCTAGTGCCACATCTCTCCATCAAGGCCTGCCTTCATCCTGCTTTACACTGGGCCCTTTCCAAAGACACACACACACACACACAAACACACACAAACACACAGACACACACACACACACAC
>NC_045753.1:17499328-17503454 GCF_008692095.1 Etheostoma spectabile
ACACACACACACACACACACACACACACACACACACACACACACAGAGACAATGACAAATAATTCATATTATGGCCTGCCTGAAAGTTTGCCACCCTACCTCATTAAGCAGCCTATTGTAACTGGCTGACATTCTCTCAGCATAATAACATTCCTTGGTCGGGTTGTTTTTGAAGTGACATCTCACTAGAGGGAAACAGAAAGAAATAAAGAAATAATAAACACCTTGCTATGTTGTTTTTTACCATCGGAACTCTCAAGGTGATGCAACTTTAGCTGCCAGATATCAATAATGGATCCCTGTTGTTTCTTGATAGGAATGACATATATTAATGAAGACGCTATGGCTCAATCCAAGCCTACATATTTAGTTTGATCTCCCACTTAGGGCAGGATGATTTTTCCTCTTAGCCATACAGTCCAGCGCACTGCTTCTGACACACCAATTAACATTAGTCTGTTTGATTTCATCTGCAAAATGTGCAATGGGCAAAGAGATTTTGAGAATTCAAGAAATGGGGTGGATGGCTTGATCAGGGTGTGGAGAGGGGGTAAGTAAATATGCTCCTTTGATATGCTCCATGTTTGCGCACACGGCAGCAAGTGGCAGAATGGCAACAGTGTGGGAGGTTTCTTTTTCTTTTCTGAGTGGCAATCAGATAGTTCAGAGGCACTGAGCTCCTGGCGAGCCTATAAGGCATGTGGCTAGGTGCTCTCTGTCCTGGGGGCGAGACGGGGAGAGCTCTGACTTAGCTCTGACTTTTCAGGGGCATCAACGAGGTAAGGGAGAGGAAGAGGAAACTTTCTCAGCAAAGTGAAAGGGGGAAAGAGGGTGGGGTTGGGGGGGATCATCCAAGAAAAGCAGACTTGAAGTTAAAGCATTGACATGCACTTTAATCTTCGCTTTAGTCTCGACGAGTATTGCAAACATGGATCTTGCATAAACACACAGCACTTCAGAGGCAGACGTAAAGATAAAGATGAAGTTATTCGAATAACAAAAGGAAAAATGAGAGGAAGATGGAAGGCGAACCCCCAAACATGAGGAAAGATGGAAGCCAACCCCTGCTAAGTTGGATTCTGCGACTGTCTTCCATCTCCCTCAGCAGATAGCAAGAATGATAGCAGTGCATGCTCTAGTCTCTTATAATGAAGTCCAGATGCATCCAGTCAGCTCTGCTCCTCATCATCACAGGCTGTGACCTTGGGAAAACTACCTCAGATGTGGGCCTTCTCTCATATTTACAGAATATTGCAGACACAGCAACCACGTTCGGTGCTTAGGGATTAGGAGTAGAACATTCCACAGAAACAAACATCTTTTTCAAATGCCAAACGGTCTCTGAATCTCTCTTAATATTGAATTAATGGAGTAGCTTGCGTCATCCTCTCGATCTTCTTTTTTAAACTACAGCTACTACAGTCTTCTTCCTGCAAAATAGGCAATGCTGTTGAGTTGAACCTGACCTATGGGGTGTAATAATACAGAGGACACTGTCAATGTGGAAGATCTCATTCAATCAATCAATCAATCAATCAATCAATCAATCAATCAATCACATCTGGTACCTTCTCGGAGCTTTAGTAACTCTTCTAGCCTTTTTCTTTCAGCCGCTGGAGCAAATATTCTTTAGGCAGGGTAGAGCAACACCTATTGTACGTTCAGCCGTACAAACCACTCTTTGCAGAGCCTTGCAGTCCTGTTTGGTGTTGTTTCTGTACTAGGCAATGAGATTTCCCATCAGGACGCTCTTGATAATGAGGGAATACCCAGAGTGTCCTCAGGTGTGTGAGATAAATCAGTCTCCGCCTTGCCTTTCTCACCACTGAGTTAATATGCAACGCCCAGGTCAGACCCTTTGTGACGTGGACCCCAAAGTACTTGAAGTTGTACGCCCTCCATACGAGGACCTGTTAAATAAAGGGGCATAGTTCCTTCCCTGCTTCTTCCCAAATTCCACTATCATCTCTTTAGTCTTGCTGACATTCATGAGTAAGTTGATGTCATGACACCAGCAGGTCAGGTCCTTGACTTCCTTCAGGTAGGCCTTTTTATTGTTGTCAATGATCAGGCCCACCACATGTGTGTTATCAAGCAAATTTTAAAATGGTGTTGGATTCGAAAGTGGTTACACAGATGTGTGTGTACAGGAAGTACAGCAGGGGGCTCGGAACTCAGCCATGGGGTGCTGTGGTGAGGTGAGGTTTGAGGTGAGGGTGGAAAAAGTGTGTCCACCCACATTTACCACCTGGGGTCTGGCTGTCAGGGAGTCAAGGATCCACGTGCATGTAATCTGTCATACTTCTTAGACCTTGCCAGATGCTTGCCTTCCTGGTAGTGTAGTTCGATTTTCTTCCGGTTGTTCTTTTTTGACCCTTTTGCTGTTCTTACATTGTAGGCTGCTGCTTTATTATTGTCTGTGTTTCAGACTGCAGCCCTAAGTTGTAGACTTTTTTGCGCTGTCTACTTAGCTGCATGAACCTACTGCCATTTGTAAGAGGACTGACACTGAGCGTCCAAGGAGACATGAAGAAAAGATTTAATAGAAAAACTTCTCATTAAAATAGTTTTCACCTGTATGTACTGTAACCAAGCAGCTCCATTGAGACAGAACATATTTGGCTAAGAAAGCCACATCATGATTTAACAGTGTGCAGCAAATTGCATTAAAAATCCAATATTTTAAGCACAAAATCCAAAGTACTGTAGTTAGTCCTCCAAATTACAAATAATAAATAAGCAGACCAAGAATGGCCTTACAGAGAACCACTCGTCTTAAATTTAAGGAAAAAAAAGAACACAGTAGATTAAACAGTGGGTGCCAACCTAACATTGACATAACAAGAGTGAAGTAGCCTACCAATGTGCTGGGTGCGGACCTGGATGTAAAACATCACTACAATCAATTTAAAGTATGCAGCAGTCTTTCTCTTTTCAGTTGCCAAAGAAAAACTTGGGTAGTCCTTAAAATAAAACCTCAAATCCTGCTCCAATTTTCCTACAAGGTGCTGAATATAAGCCACAAAGAAGAGGCAGTCGTCAATTAGTGTTCCAAGGCCCTTGTAAAATTCAACAGTCTGAATCACTTTGCCTGAGTATATGTTTAACAAGTTGGTTCATCCCAAGATTGACAATGGGAGCCAAATGTGTTTTTGTACTGCATATTACTTCTTATTAGCTCTTTTAGTGATGGGAGATTAGAAAGCACAAGACACACTGATGTGGCTGAGAATAGCAGGTAAAAACATTTCACTGATTTTCAACTCCTCAGTCAAGTGCAATGTATCATAACTTCAGTGGCGCGCACTGACTGTATGAAACAAAAGTGGTGCAAAAGTGGGACGGCAAGTCTCATAGAGTAGACACAATTACAGTGTTGAGGATATGCTGTGAGCATCGGATGTAAGACAAGAGAGCCATTTAAAAGGAGATTAGTGCTGACACCTCCCTGTGTCTCAGCATGCAGTGATCACACTGTGCCAGCTACTGTGTGTGGGAGGCCTTTTGTCACTTGTACTATTCAAAGTGGGAGAGGGAAAACAAGCGATGGAATGACACCCAGCCGCCTCCGATAGATCAAAACCAAACTAATAAGCCAGGATGCTCAAATTAACAATGAGGCCTCTTGTTTAACTTACCTACTTGACTTCCTCAGCTGAGGCACATCAACTACACAGGCACATTTAAATCCATATAAGGACGAGACTTTGGAAATAATGACTGCACTCAGCGTTATGAAAAAAAGAGTTTGGGTGGAAAGAAGATAACAAAAGCTTTTTGCTGTCAACATATCTTCATGTTAAAATCTAAAGTGGATGTGCATGGCTCACAATCTCAATGAAAACTGTAATAGGCAACAATTGATAACAAAAGCAGAAGTTAAGCTGAGGTGTAGGTATATTAAGAGACCAGTCATCCACTTAGTGGACCTTGGAGTAAAGCACATGAGGCACTCCCTTTGCAACAATGATCCATCTCCATTGTTCCCCTGAAGAGGCTTGTTGAAAATTAATTTGGGCTGGTCAACAGTCAATAACATGCTCCCCAGAGACATGCAGTTTAACCCCCATACTGCTCAGCGTACACACACACACACACACACACACACAAACACACAAACACACAC
>NC_045753.1:17503464-17561821 GCF_008692095.1 Etheostoma spectabile
CACACACACACACACACACACACACACACACACACTCACATCCACATTCCACTCAGTTGCCTCTCAATAGTGAGAGGGAAGCATTATTGACCAATTTCTGAGCTTAATGTATCTACATTTTACCCTTCAGGCAATCCACTGTCACCTCCTCCACCTGCTTTTATCATGCTGTCATGTTATCATGTTGTCTTTTATTCATGCTGCACCACTAGACAAGAGGTTTTTAGTGCCAAGAGACAGTGATGTGATTGGTGTGCCGCGAAAGCTATCATAGTAAAGACCAACCTTATATGATTTAACCCTTGTATGGTAAAATTGACCCATTTCAAATTTTTTGAGAAGAAAGTTACATTTTTTTCTACCTGAAAATCAATGGCCTTACCTTATTTTCTGTGATTTACATGTATTCCTGACTCAATTCAGAAAATTATTCTGGATATGACCACTTTTTCCCAGATAAGAATGATCACATAGTGGATTTTTAACATGAATTGTAACCTTGTGACAAAAAATGAATCCCACTTCCCTTTTTAATTTTGTTCTAGTAGAGACTGAATGCCATTTAACCCGAGGGATACGAGAAGGTCCCGAAAGTGAAGACCACACAAGGGTTAAAACTTTTTTTTATCTCAAGAGATTAACCTGGTTAAATAGTGTCTCTATTTAATCTTAGTTACAACTGGGCATAATTGAAGACTAAAATTTGTAAAAACATTTTTAGAAATGTTGTTTCTTTTCTACTTTTTAGCATGCTTTACTGATATTTATTCAAACAAGGGCTAGGAGATATGTTTAAAATCAATATTATGAAATGAATAAGAATATATTTCCAATGCACAAATGGCAAATGAAAAATTACAAATAATATAATCACATTAATGTAGTCAGTTGTGTACTACAGCATTGCATTACATCAGACCAATGTCATATGCAAACAATTCTTAGTTTGGTTGGTTCCAATTTGCAAGTATTTTAAATGGTAACGAAATAAAGATTATATTAAATGATTGCCCAGGCTACTGATAGATTAATCTGACATGTCCTGCTTGTTTAAAATAATTTATTTAAACGGACGAAAGCTAAAGTGTAAAAAACAATCATTTTTGACTTCTCACGGGGAATTACAGCCTTTAATTTCTTTACTATGTCAACAGCTAAATGGTGTGGCTGATTTGTTGTAGTTTTGTTGAGGACAAATGATCCTTAGGAATACAGCAAAGGGACATAAGAAATCAGAGCACTGACCCGAAGTCCACGCCTTTTACTACTGTGTATTCATTTTAGATCACACAAAATACCTGACAATGCTGCTGTCAGCTTTATGTTTGGCCACTGCAGACAGCATTCAACATTACAGAGTTTTCTAGATATGTTCTAAAGTAGTCAGCTGTTTTCCATGCTCACTGCTCAAGTTCAGTGTTTGCAGACACAGGCATGAGGCAATTCTGCAAAGGAAAACATAATAGCTTACACTGTCCACTGTGTGTATTTATTCCTCCATAAAGAAGACATTGTGATTCATCCCTAAGGGTCACCCTATCAAAAAAGCATCTCTGTCTAGTGACAGACTGAGGCAACAACCGGCAAACGTGCTGCAATTCCCTTGAACAAATGTGGGACACTTAAATCAGGACATTTTCTTTAACTGTTATGTTTTTCCAAAGCTGAATACGTTCCCTGGTGAAACAACTCCTGGCGGTCTTGTTAAATATAAGGGCAAATTACAGTTCATTTATATAAATGATGACATAATTAGAATAAGGAAAATGAGACGAAAAAAGACTATTCTGTTGTGGAGAAGCTTTGTGGATATCAAGACATGGATGTACAATTTCCATTACATATCTTTCACTTTCAGTTGGGCCCTGACATGCAGCATTGTTTAGCTAGTAATACTGTATAAGAAATCAAAAGAATGATTGACAGGGTATTTCTACACAATAATCCTTTTATTATCTTACCTTGTGGAAACATTTAAAACTGAATTGAAATAGACATTACTAAATCTCTTTGTAAAGTGTAAGCACTTGTTTTTTCTCCTATCTTCACATTGTAAGAGAAAATAAAGGCTTCTCTCTAACGCACTTGGCGCCAGCTACTCATAACCAATCCAGCGCCCTGGATCTATTGATAACAAAACTGTGCTTCTCCAACCCTCACCTCCTCTGAGAGGAAAACTGCAAGCCCCTGAACGTTTCACTCTGCTGAGATGTGTATATAGGAGCAAACATGAGCCATTTTGTCAGAGCAAGTGGTGAGGGTTTGGCGGTGAGTGAAGACACTAGAGGAGAAGCGCCTGTATTAAAGTTGAGAAAGAGTGAGAGAGAAAAGAGAGAATGGGGCTCAACCCCCCCACATCAAAGCTTTTCCCTCCAGCGGTGTCTTGTGATATTTATTTATTGAGATGATTTTGCCAGAAACCCAGTGGCCTGGCTGTGCCCCCCCACTCTTTGATATGTTGCTTGGTTCTTAGCTGGCTGTCCTCAGAGAAAGAGGGGTCGGGGGGTCAGCCAAAGAGACCCCCAGAGGAAAAAACATGGCTCACAGAGTACACCTAGAAACACCACAAACCATACCATGTACACATACACACACAAACAGCACACCAGATGATGCACAGGGTAAGATGGGGGAGGGGATGGTGGTGGGTGGGGGATCAGGCATTGATTATTATTAAAGGGCCAATGATTTGTTTCCTCTGCCATTTGGAGGGAACGCAGCTCACATCTAAATGAATGTCAGATTAACACCTTACAGTCATTACAGTGCACTCTAGATTGTTATGTTCAGTCCATGCACCACAACAAGCAAATGGGTAAAAAAAAACTGAAGTGTGATGACACTCAAGAGATTTTCATTTTTTTCTGTCATGCGTACGTCGAGTGAACAAAGAAACAGCCTCAAGGTTCATTTATCTCATTAAAAAAGGGTGACACCTTGTAATGAGATATCCACAAACACATACACATGCTTTGCACACACAACCATGGCACTCAAAGATTCCTTGTATATCAGTTACATCACAATGGTTTAGCCAGGCCTCTTGTAACCAGTTAAAGCTTACTCTACGGTCAAAAATGGTCACGAGCTGCTCAGAGAGCTAAGATTAGCTGCAGTAAGAGCTAAGAAGGACGATCGCAATCCAGTAAGCACAGGTGGAAGCCATTTGTTAGCACCATGTCGTTCGCAGTGTAAAAACAACCTGGGGAGGCATGTTTATAGGCCAAATAATTTCCATGGCACAGTAAACCACTAGATGGGAGAAAGCTGTGAACTTTTAAAAACAGCTGGAATTACCATGTCATCAAGACCTTAGAGTTTCTTCTTAGATTTAGAATCCACAGTTCTTCTGCTCATACGGGGTTTAATTTGTAGCATCTCATGATGTAAATATTTATTTTGCCTTTAAGTGTAGGCTTACTAGCTCAAACAAGTTTAAAAGGCATGTTATAGAGGAAAAGAAAATGCATGCAAAGTTAAGGTTATGGTCAACAATACTGTACAAATCTGACGACAGTGGAATCCATGCATACTGATGTTTTTTTATCGTTTATTTTGTCAGTCACTAACTCTGAGTAAGTGAGGAGGGCCCCTGTCAATGGGCCCCTGTGTCAAAGCCACCTGCAGAGAATTCCCCAAGTAGGGCGGGGAGCTACTCTTCACTGCACCGCAGGTTGTAATGTCAGCCACAGGGGAGGGCATTCTCATCTTTTTTGCGTGACAGATCTCCAACATAATGCATTGTCAAATAATTCTTAATATGGCGAGTGTGACACAATGGCTACATTCTCAATATTTAGATTTGCTCTGGCTCATAAACTCAGCCGCCACCGCGTGCCATCGGCCCATCAATCAAGACATCTTCACACGTCCTTATCCTCCAACTCTTCCTCACCTGTCAGCCCATTTGAATATGAGGTGGCGCTTGGATGGCTTCCACAAAATAAGCCTCTGGGAGAACAAGGCCTGGCAAAGCTGTTTTACACGTGTAGGAATTTTGATTGAGGAATATGCATAGCTCTCCTGTGCCAATGGATGTGACAACCTCTCTCATCCAAGTCAGAGATCTTCTCCAGATTTATTTACACAAGGTTTATCTCATCATCTTGCGAAAAAGGTCAAAGCTTTCATAAATCAGTTTGAATACTTGCCTCTAATGTTGACGCTCATTGTTTAAACAGGCTTTTACAAAATCCTTGGCAAACAAGGTGGCTAGAAAAAAAAAGGCTTGACAATGTTTGCTCTAGTTTGATGATGACAATAAACACTGACAGAAAATATCAAGGACTGAAAATCACTGCCCATCTTTCTTAGTCTCCCCTTCAATAAGTCCCCATTCAAACACCCCCTATAATTGAACTTGTGTAAACAATAATCCATCTAAAAGCAGAAGGGCCATTTAACACAGAGTGATTGTTTATGTATGGGGGTAAACAAATAGAGTGCTACTGGATCTGTCATGGCTTGGACCCTTCTATATAAAGATGGATGGGGGAGTGGAAGGGGCCAAGGGACTGGGACAAGCAGTAAAGAGCCGCGTCAACTGCTCACCCTCCTCATGCATTAAATTCAAAGAAGGCTGGTGTACAAAACTCCCACTGATCAATGGTAAGCAAAAGGAAGTGGAGGAAGGGAGGGGGCAGGGCTCTGGTTTGGCATACGTGATCAGCACATTGGGCCAAATGATGTCATCCATCAGGATGGACACTGCAATTTGCCATCTATTTCCTCATCAATCAAACTTGAGCGTTCTTACAAGGGGGTGGGATGACTGTGTGTGTGTGTGTGTGTGTGTGTGTGTGTGTGTGTGTGTGTCTGGTTTCTAGAGACAGTGAGACATTGGCAATCTCCAGACCATACCTGAAGGGCATTAAGTGGCATCAACAGAGTGCAGCAATCTGCTCCACTGCTCTTTTATCTTCAAATAAGATTTAAGTTGTTTTTATTCAAGTTAAACATTATAAATACAATAAATCGATTTTTTTCTACAACTTTATCCGTTTTTGTCAAAATGAATTGAATACAAAAATGAATACAATTCCAATGTAAGTTCTGCAGTCATTACATCATTTTAACCTTGATAAAGAACACCGAAGACTTTTAAGTTTTATCTTTTTTTTCTTCAAAACAGCCTATATGGTGCCTGCTCTTTCTTCTTCTGCCCTGCTGCCGTGCTATCAGTAACTTCAGAGCATTCAGCTGTTGAGCTGTTGTGAACTCAATGCGCCTTTGGTGCTTAAATATACTGTATCTCATATAAGATCCTCTAACTGACCACTAGATGTTATCCCTGCTAAATTCACCAAAGAGCTTCTTAATACATTTAGGCCTAACTATTATCAACAGCTACTTAGCCTCTGGCAAGTATTTAAACTGCTCTCAAAAAAGCCCATTCAGAATCCTGTTACCCTCAGAATGTACTAGAAGCGTCAATCTTAATCTTATAAGATTTTTGTGGCATTTGTTGCCATGAAATTTCACAAAAATTAAATGACTCATAAAACCGATGACTTTAGTATACTAAATTTGGGGAAGAAAGCACTCTCTATATTCATATGTGTTAAGCAATTACTTTACTCACTAGATTAACAGTGCTGGGTGGTTTGCCCTAAAACAGATATGTGGTATAAAGCTAACCTGTGTGTTTTATTTTAGAATAAATATTTAATATGAGACAAGCAGGGTTGCTTTTTATGTGCGAATAAGACCTCAGTCTGAGACCCTTTTGGTCATTCCAAAGTCTAGACTGAAGGTCAAGTGTGTTAAAAGTCCAAGGCCCATTAAGCTAAGGAACAATGTTCCTAAAGAGGTTCAAGGCCTGTCTTCCCAAAAGCAACTCAGCTTTAGAATCACTTTTGCCCACTGGCTTATAATTAAAAACAAGCTGATGACGGCACACAGACACAGCTGGGAATCTCAGCAGACAACAGAAATATCTGCAGCAAGCATGCATTGTTTAAATCCTATATTTACCTAAACATTTCCTTAAATTTCTGAATTAAAATGACTTACATTTGATTTAGCCTGTATTACCCTGTACCTGTTTTATTTTTTCTTCTTCTGAATATTATTAGTACCACGCTGATCTTTATTAATGCCATTATTACTACCACTACTGATGATCCATTTACCTGCAATCTCACAACCATTATCTGACCCAGCAGTTCAGAGAAAAACCACCACTCTCTCCCTTATCACTTTCCTCTTCTTACATTGTTGAGATAATGGTCTCCTCCCCTCTGGGGGGAAAGAGAGACCGGTCTTCTCTGGGACTGGATAAGATCAAGTTCACCTCATTATTAACCTACACACCCCCTCTGACCCCTGCAGCACCCACCCACCAGGCAGCAACATGTGCATCTCATTGTGGGAGGACTCATCAGCCCCCTTTTTACCCCCAGCTTGCCTCAACTGACTCGTGTGGAGAACTAGAGCTGATTTATGGGCCTAACGGATTGGTCCCAAGTGACTCAGATGCTTTGCAAAATGTGATGCATGACTAAGGGCTGGGATAAGTGCTTCTTGCATGTTTGCTGAACAGGCAGAGTTAGTTATTTAAGCTGTATTTATTTAGGAAACCTCACTGAGATCAAGATCTCTTTTGAAAGAAAGACCTGAGAACAAATCACATACACAGAAGATCACAACAAAATAATTCAACCAAGGATGTTAAATATATCTGCAGCTGCAAGGCCTGTTAAATGAAGGCACAGGTATCCTGATGACCATCCAACCTTTTCATATAACTCACAGTCTGCGATAGCTATCTTGTATAGTGAATCGAATGGCCCTGTGGTTTACAGCGTCCAGTCGTTTAAGGGTAATTGCAGCGGCATGAGCAAACAGCTTATTTCCATAATCCAGCGCAGACAGTATGGTGGATGGTATAATGGTTTCTCAGATTTAAAAAGAGAAACAAGCTCTTTGTCCATCATTGAATTATTTTTTTAAAATTTTTGGGCAAGATGTTTAACCTGACTTTTGTTGGACAATCTGCTGTCTAACTAAATTCCTCAGTATTTATATTACTGTACTGTATCAAGTAGATCTAAATTTAGACCATAAATAGGATGAGGGACATTCACTCTTGTGAAATATATGCCTTGTGTTCTTTAGGAGTTTAGAACAAGGATTCAATTAAACAAACAAAGCAGACTATAATCTGGAGAGGGCCCGGTTTGCTGTGGAGCCGCTGTCATACACAGTGATACATCAGTGTACAAATGGGCATTACAAGAATGAGAAAATAAACATTATTTATGTACAAAGGAAATAGCAGTAAGCTTATTATCAATTCTCGAGTGACATCTTTGTCAGCCATTTCGAGACTTGACTTGAAACCATAGACAACAGTTTGAGTTGATCCCCCCCCCCCACCCACCCATTTCTAAGCAAAGATAAGGATTTGAGTAGATATACAATGAAACAGTTCTTTTTGGACTTATACCTTTCCTTTACTATCACATCTAAGTGAGTTATATCCAGTAACAGATAAATCCTCATTAAGAACTTTGGTACTGATCCCGGTCTTCTCTGTTTAAAGTCTGACCGGGCATTTCATGATTTTAGACGTGAAAAAGTCAACAATCTTTTTTTTATGTCTCTAGTGTAGTGGCAGCTGTGGCATCACTCTTGTGTTATTGTTATTATTGTATGTACTATATCATAAATACCGCATCCAAAATAGTGCTCTTAGCAATGTCCTGCCATTTTTATTTTTTGTGCTACCAAAAGTACTTTGGTAGGCCTCGGCCTTGGAAATGTGCTATATAAATAAATATGACATTGACATTGACATTGACATTTTCAGTTGCACAACAAAGCCATGTGGAGGTAAAGCTCAGGCTATTTATAATCCATAAACACATAAACTCAAATAAAACCAAGCATGTTTCCAATTAAATGCATTTCCTCATTGACACATTTATTCGCCATTAGGCAAGCATGAGACAGATGGTAAATTCCGAGAAGGCCCAAAGTGTTGTGCTTTTGTGTGTTTGCATGATGGACTGTTTGAAATTGTGTTATTTATCTGGGCTTAACCAGTCAAGTAAGTGCACATCAGCTATTATAGGGTGTAAACTCATTTAATCCAGAATTTCCTGTGATTGTAAACAAACATGGAACAAACTTCTCTTTCCTCATAAACCTAGCAGGCCTATTCATAATGGTGAGGGTAATAATGCAATGTAAAGTCTTTTGCTTTCTGTTGTAGGATGATAATGGCCTTTGATTTAAATCAATTCCATCATCTAACATGCTATATTTGGACACAATTAGCATCCAAGTTTACCACGTTTACATGCGCTTCTTTTTGAATGTTGCATTTTTAAATTTGTAAACAAATAACAGACAATACAATTTTTTTTTTGTGGACTGTACTGGTGGTGTTTCTTAAACTCAGATATGCTTAGTGTTGGAGCGCAACAGAGACACAAAACAGATGGACCAAGGGCCAACAGTTTTCATAAAAGAATAAATATGCAAAAAGACAAAAAGTAAAGGCACTGTACAAAACACACATGAGCACACACACAACAGATTCTCTCTTTTTCTCATACTCTCTTTTTCACTCTCTTTGTCATCCAGTCTCAGTGCTAGTGAGAGTGCTGGCATCCACTAGAGCTGGGAGATGTTCTAAGACCTCTTCTTACTTTGTGCCAGCTCTGCTATACCCTAGTGGGTGTACGTTTAAGTTTCCCCATCTGCTTCTGTTCACATTATCTAGCTCCAGGGCAGGCACCTTGTCTAAAATACACACATGCACACGCGCACAGACACACACACATTCTCAGAGTTTCATCTTTGTGCTGATGACGCAGTTTTACAGTTGTGTGAAGCCCACACACACAGAATAGCAGTTTTTTTTATCTTTACCTTCCTTTTCTTTTTCAACAGAACTGGCAAAATCAAGAGGAAGTGCTGGCCTCTGGAGAGTGGAGGCCGCTAACTTCCTCTGAGCGTTGTGATCACTGGCTGCTCATCCCTGGAGGTTAAATCAGCTGCGGAGCTCAGAGGACTTAGGGAGCAAACATCACTAGCGCTTCTGCTGTGAGTGAGGGGCCAAATTTGCATCAGTTCTCCTGCGTTTTAAACACCTCCTCTATCAAATCATATTCTTCAGCATTGGGTTATGACTTTCGAGGCATGGGCAAGCAAAATGAAAAGCTACAGAAGCTACATATTCTTAAAGAAAACTGATTATGATTTAAGAGGATAAAGGCAGTGAGTAATATATGGGGATGAAAGTGATTTGCCAGGTCACGCTATCAAATCCAAACCTAACACTGTGGCAATGCGACCAAGGGAAGGGTTACATTGAGAACGGAAACTCCAAAGAGGATGCCATTGTCTTTTTTCTCCCAGAGCCATGTGATGTGGTTATGCTTTCTCTTTCTCTGCTATGGTGCCATAAAAAGCTGATTGAGCTGTCTGCTCAAGGGGTCAGAGGTCAAACTCATCCTGTCAGAAGCAGGCTGGTGGTGAGCCACAGGGAGGGGTTAGAGGGCTGTGGCCTGTTGATTGTCCGAGGTATGATGGACTGGGAGTTGGGCAGGGGGAGTGTGCAGTGTGTGGCTCCCATGAACTATGAAGAAAATCAGTGGCGACAAGAGGTGACTTGGGGTGGCTGGGCAATTCTGTCGCCACCTGACAATTCTTTTTTCTAACAGTTTGGAGGAAAAGAGATGGTTGAAAAGGAGAGAAAGAGAGAGAGAGAGAGATAGGAAAAATATGTCCAACAGGGAGCTGTTCTTCTATGAATATTTTAGTTCAAAGACTTATTCAGACATCACTCAGAGTTCTTTGAAAACTCATCAGTGGAAGTTAAAAATAAAAGCACCATGAGGTACCTGGCACAATCACATTCAATCATGCAATCTATTTCTACCTCTGCTAACAAAATCTCAAGGGCAAGGTCCAACAGGCCGATGAGCACAGCGGTGTCAGTAATGACACTTTCTTTACTGTATATCTGTGTGAATACCAAGTGACCCTGACAGCCATGCAACGCAATCAAACAAACGATTAGTTTCCATTTAAAATGAAGGGCCTTCACATGCTTAGTTATCATGTCTCATTCAGTTTCTTGGAAAACCTCATCTGGGCCATCATGCTTCATGGCCAATGCTGTATACATGCCTGTCTGAATGCCTCCCCTCTCCCTTATGGCTTTATGTTTGCTTATCTGTTTGCTTTTACTTATTCATATCTGCGTTTTGGGCGCTCCTTTCTTGCCTTTTGATATTTGTCAATATGGGCTTGACCTCAACAGGCCAAGTCTGTCCTCTGAAGTGGGAGCTGGCGATAGCCTTCAAAACAGACCTTTAAATTAAACGAGGAAGAACACAGATTGTTGTATAATTCATCTGGACCCCCCGCCGAGGATCCTCTGTGCCGTCGTGTTACTGTCTAGATTAGAATTTCCTTTTGTTGCTGCCTGTTTGTGTAATACACAATGTGGATCCTGCCAGGGCCCAGTAAATTACCTCTTTAAACATTCATTTGCCTTAACCAAGAGGAAGGGGAAAGAGAGCGGAGGGGAGAAAGGAAAAAAAAACCTCTTGATTTCACATACAATGAATAAGTTAATAAAAAGACTTTTTCCTCTCGCCTGTGCACGCATTTTCTTTCCCCTACACATTTGAAATCATCCTTACCAAATCAAAAAGTAAGAGAGAGAGAGAGAAGACGGGAGGTAGGAAGAAAGAAAGAGAGAGAACTAGAGTGAGACAGAGAATGTCTGCGTATGCAGAAGTACAACAACAACAAGAAAGAGGAGAGGAGTGAAGCCGATTGGAGAGGAGAGAGGAAGCAAGAGAGACAGACAGAGAGAAAGAGCCCGATGAGCTCTTGGAATGATGTGCCTCATAGTCCCCGCTTGCGTATCCCAAAATACCTGGTGCTGGAAATGTGAAAGCCAGGCGCACAACGGACGCCATTCCCCAGAGAGGCTCCGCTGGTATCATTAGCGAGGGAAACGGCAGGCTCAAGTGGCGTACAAACTTCAGCAAAACGTCAAGCGAGGGAAATGTGCATGCATTGCGCCTCTTTTTATTACCTCCCCTCTTTCCCCCCTTTTTCTCACTCTCCCTCTCTCTTTTTTCTTTCTTTGTGTTGTGTTTCAGATTGAACCAAATTAATATTTCTCAAAATAAAAGCCAGGACAACTTTAAACTAGCGAGGGAGGAAAGGGGAGGAAGACAAGAGAGACGGGGAAGAGAGAGAGGGAGAATTTGGTTCAGTTTGCACACTTTCCTGTGAAGTTGAGTCTCTGTCTTCCTGCTCTCTTCATTTTGAGGTCTGTGGTTTTGTCTTATCTCCGTCTTGGAGTCAGCTCCATCTAACTGATGAGGCCGTCACAACTGCTTATGAATGCCAAATGAGGGAACACAGCAAGCATACGTGCTTGTAGAGGGACATTTACATATAGTTTGTATCATAAGCAAAAATCCTCCCCGACCTGGACAAAGTATTGTCACATTGTTGGATTGTTCTGTCATTTTGAGAACAAATTTAAAACAAAAACACTTCCCGTTTGCTTAGTTATAGACCTACACATTCAAAGGCACAACCCTAGAAGATACCCATTTAATGGTGAGAAATAAAAGTGTTCTTCTGTCATGTGTAATGTTTACACATACTAACCCATCCAGAACAGTTGAGTCACTTACAATTGTTTCTTAAATGAGATCCCGGTGGCTCATTTCTCGCAGAGCCAGTGGGATGGCACGGCTACAGTGCACAACTGTAATCAAGAGGGACAGCAAACGCCCTTTGGCGATGGGCTGATGAGTGGAGCCAAATATGTCCTTTCTACGTGGTGCATACTGTCGCAGACGTAATTGCAAGTTAGATCTAAATAAACAAACAGCTGCTGCCTGACCGCCACTTCAGGAGCTGTTTGGTGGCTCCTGCTGGAGATGTCTGCCCGCTTTGCTGCAGTGTTCAAGCACAATCCCAGAAGAGGGCATACAAACGGGGTCTATATAGAGTGCACTACATACACAAGCACAACAACTAACCCTGTTATCATACAAGACCTCACATGCACTGCATACTTCCTAATGACAACTCTAGTAAGAGGATAAACATACATTGTGCATACATCCAGACGCAAAACGTATAATTTCAGCTTTGACGGCCTATAGACGTGAAAGAGATGAGAAAGAAGAAGGCACAAATACGAAGAAATTGTTGAGCAAACTAACAATTAGCCCTTTATTTTAATTGGAACATTTCAAAGTGAATCAGTGGACGACTGAGGCCAACCAAAAGTACTGAGTGGTGCTAAACTTGGAGTGTGTAGGGACATTTTTCATCACTTCTATTTTGCAGAAGAGGGACAGAGAGAGAAATATAGAAGTCAGAAGAGGTGGAAGGAGAACTGTACTCTATGATACATACAGAATCCAACGGAGCACGCCTCTGCTACCTCAACAGAACATAACTGTGGTACGCCACTACAAAACCAGACAAGATATGTAGCATGTGCATCCCTCTGAGGAAAATTACAGGTGGTGGACAATTAAATCTGTGTCCTGTGTACTTCAATGCTTCCGTGGAACAGCAGTTGACATGGGGTTAGATGGTCATTAACAGCTGCCACTGTTGAAATTGGCTTAAACAGCTGGAATCCAGGATAAATTAAGTCAACATTCTACTGGTTAATGTCATTTAATCTGAGATTTGAGATGAAAAGTGTACATTTCTGTATAATATTCTGCAAAAACTAAGAGCCTTGTTATTTTGCTATTACATTCCAACATTGACTAATTCATCAGAAAACTAAGAAATCACTTTTTAAAATTATTTTTTTTTTTTGTCATATTTTGCCATATATTGACAAAACAGTAGAGAAATCAAATCCACTGTCTAACCATGTAGCTAGGCTAAATGCAGCGAGCAGGTAAGATAACAATTAACCAATCACAGCTGTTAGAGGAGAGGAGACACAAGCAAAGAAAGCTTCCGCTGCTCAGTTAATCCAGATGCCTTCTGGTAAAAGTTGCTGGAAACTGTCTTTAGGGAAATGCCGACACTGCAGATTTGAATTCTTGATGCTGTTGTCATCATAAATGTGCTGTTACAAATGTGAAATATCATCAGTGTATGAAATGGCTAATAGGCAGGAACAGGCAATTTTGATTTCTAAAAAAGAGGACACTCGGCCGGCCTCAAAACACAAAGTCGGACAGGCTTCTCAGAGGTTAATGAACATGCTTTATTATGCCTAAATGGTATAAAAAATAACTTACGTTATAAAATAAAATATGTAACAACCTGTAACAAAATAATAGCTCTTTTCACATAAATAAATATGAAATAATGTTCCAAACTTGACCCATTCTGTGTCAGCTTCAAACTCCAGCTTCAACTAAATATCTCTTAAAACCTTTTCAATGTAATAAGATAAGGTTTGTCGGTGTCCATGTGAGCTTTGAGATCTCCAGCAACTTTATTAGACACTGAAACATTTGTGCTAGCTTTGTACGGTGCACTCCGCATCCCACTTGTCCTGACCAGGACTGTTCAACTGTGAAGCTGCACAATGCCTTGCATTTTCTATGCAATGCTGCTCAGCTGTCTGATCTGCTCTGCTTCCTGATCTGCTCCCTGTATGTACTCCCTGTCTGGTCTGCTCCCTGTATGTGCTCCCTGTCTGATCTGCTCCCTGTATGTGCTCCCTGTCTGACCTGTTCCCTGTATGTGCTCCCTGCCTGGTCTGCTCCCTGTATGTGCTCCGCTGTCGGATCTGCTCCCGAATGTCACCCATTCTGATCTATCCCGTATGTGCTCCCTGTCTGATCTGCTCCCTGTATTGCTCCTGTCTGATCTGCTCCTTGTATGTGCTCCCTGTCTGATCTGCTCCCTGTATGTGCTCCCTGTCTGATCTGCTCCCTGTATGTGCTCCCTGTCTGATCTGCTCCCTGTATGTGCTCCCTGTCTAATCTGCTCCCTGTATGTGCGCGTCACAAAGCCGCCCACAAGGCAGCCTCTAGGGATTTACGTCACGCAACAAAGGACCGTAGTATTGTGTGCAAAGCGCCAGCCAGTCAACAGTGAATACCGGACATTTTCATGAATTTATAACCCCCCCCCAGACGCCCCGGACAGTACGTAAAAAGTGGACATGTCCGGGCAAAAGAGGAAGTTTGGTCACACCATGATAATGGTAATACAACAGGATCTTTTTATTTATTTATTTATTTATTTTTTATTATAAGGATCCCCTATAGCTGACTCTAGTCTTCCTGGGGTCCAAAACAACATTTTGATTTGATTACAACTGTACCACATTAAGGGTTTAGAATGTCTTACAGTGACTATTTTTGTTCCCCTATCTTTTCCAACAGACAAATAAGTGAGATTCTGAAGAGAGCAACATGTACTGTAAGATATGTGTTTATTTGTGTCAAACTGCTGCTTTGGATGGTTCATTTCTCCCCTGACATTTGGCACTATTTGGCCCTAAGGTCAAACTGTATTTAGCTGATCAGAATCCTGAATTTTTGCAAAGATTTCCCAAGAACAAAGACGACACACAAGTGAGGGAGGAATGGTTTGTTTTAGGAAAGCAGCCATACAATAATACAAGCAACACAATTGCCATATTACTTCAGACAAATGAGTAGGCCTAATTTAGTGAGCAATTAAGTTTCCAGTCAATGATAAGAAACATGTTGTATTCTTTGTAACAAGTCAGACAAATAGCAAAGCAAATGGTGTGAATCCAGAAAGTCTTGAGGTCAGTCTTCTTTTACAAACTGCGATACATTAAAAAAAACTGCAGAAAAATTTGCCAGTGATAGTGGCTCTAGAGCAGCTAATGTGCTGATAACACATTATATTTGAAGGTTTCAGAGCTTTGAAACACTGAAGGGATGAGGTGTGGGAATCCAATCCATTAGATAAAGCCAACAGTAATAGGTATCCCATATCAAAGGGATATAGTTTAAACTGCAGGGGCTTTGGATGCGCTCATTGCTATTTATTGTTTTAAGTGGAGCTTTATGCATAGGAGGTGATATCAACACACTAACAAAACCCTTTCAACACCATTGGGCTTTGCGTGACATCAAATGTGTCTATTAACCAACCTCTCGACAAGCCAAGGTGATTCATCTCTACTGTGTGTGTCTGCTGTGTGTGTCTGCTGTGTGTCTGCTGTGTGTGTGTCTGTGTGTGTGGATGTTTTTCCAGATAGTGATTTGAATGGAGCCTAACAACAAACCAAACTGAACATTAACTATTTTTACTACTCCTCAGAAGTGATTTTCAAAGTGGCTTTTTTCTTTTAAACTGTTCCCAAAATTCAACTTTTCTTCACGAGCTGTGCTGGGTATAAACAATAACAACAATAAATAAAATAAAATTTGAACACAAAATCCTAAAAGACAAAACCTAATTTCTTCCCTTCAGAAAGATGGACTTGGTACTGGCTTACTACAATAAACTGTTAAGACTGAATTTCCTTGTGTGTGGCTTTGAGCGTGCTAAAAAAAAAAAGTTAACCGTCATGCGCTGACAGCTCACCAGATTCCTGAAGCCTGGCGGCTAAACCCAATGCTATTCTGAAAAACAACGAGAGGCCCCAGAATCAAAGTCCCCCTTCAGCTCAATCACTCTGGCTGCCTCTCCCAAACACTAATAATCACTTTCCTCCCTCCCTTTATTCTCCCTTGTGTGAAACATCGCATTGCCTTTGATTGGGTTGTTTAAATTATTAGCACACCACCTCGGCAGAGATGGCTGGCAGTGGTGCCGGGGAGAAGGGGAGCGTGAGCCTCCTGCTGAGAGCGCCTAGATGCACGGTGTAGAGATGAGGCTCGGACCCCCTGTCACATCACAAGAAGATGGCGTCCAATAAACACTCACAATGGTCACATCTCTCCCGCACAGTTTGTCTCGCTTACCTACAAGCTTTCACTTAGTATTTGTTCCCTAGAGGGTTGTTTTATGAAGGGGAGTTGGGGAGGGGAGGTTGTTCTGATTTGGAAGATGTCACCTAAATGCGGTTTTGTTTGTTGTGTGGCTACTGGTGTAATGCAAATCTGGGTGCAGGAATGGTGTTACATCTCCTAACTAAGAAGAGTATACGATTTCATGTCCGTCCACAAAATAGACAGAATAGGAAAAAAAAAAGAAGTCTGCAGCTGCATTGTGTCCACCCTCCCTGTAAATGATCTGACACGAGACAAAAGTACAACATGAAAACATTTTTCAAGGAGCTGATACTTCCCAGAATCCTGTCAAACACTTACAAACACATTGAGTGACAATACTTTTATCCAATGAGCCTTTGGAACTAAAATGCAGTCTTGGTCCTTGGATACTTGACAAAGGAAGTCTCTAAAGGGTGAATTGTAGTGACCGTTGGTATTCAATGGCAGACAATTGGAAAAGCAAAATAGTGAGCTAATGCCAAAGCTGGAATTTTTTTCTTCACTTTGAGGCCGCAACTTTGGTTGTTGCCCAGAGTATTAAGTGAATAGCATGGAGAGAGAGACTTTGATGTGACAATCATTCCCAAGTTAATTTGTCTTCAGTCACAAGTGCTCAGGGCATCCAGTGTGCAATCAGTAGATAGACAAAGAAACACTACAGATTATTTTTTTTCCTGAATAATGTTCTCGCTTTGATTCGCTGGTTGATCGGTGCCCACCTAAAGGCTAGACTGTAAGTTACAATCCATAAAGGCAATGAATCAGTCAGAGCCTGTTATGAAATATCTGCACATTCACCAATCGGTTACTTTACTTTGCCTTTATTCCCGGATACACAGTCACATGCACACAGACAAAATGTTCAGATAAATGATGCTAAATAAAGTTGAATCTACAAAGTCGGAGAGGGAACACTACATTTTGTTGAGTATCAGCTGCCAAAGAGAATGTAATATCTGACCACCCTCACTGCTTTTATTGTGTATGTAAACAACTTGAATTTGTTGTGAGTGTACACATAATTTAAACCGTTTATTTTATTTTATTGTATTTAACTCTTTATTTAAAAAGTAAAATCAGCGAACATGTCCTAATTAAGGCTACACTTGAATAAATTTAATTTTAAAACTACAACAAATATGACAACATAAATAAAAAATAACCACAATAAACATTATTATTACATACTGTATACTAGATCGCCCATGCAATTCCCTTTTTTTAATTAACATGTAAAAACAAATCAGCCATGACCTGTGCATCTAAACAATAACCAAAATCCAAATCTCAATGCTACATAATAGCACTTAACATTTCCAAATGAAAACAGTTTGTTCTTCTAAAAGATGTTTCATACAATTTGTATTAACTTCATATATTTACACTTTCACCCTCACCTCCTGTTAGCCACAGTTGTGCGTACAGAAGTATGTGATTATGCTTCTTACCTAAATGCATTGATCATGTTTGTATACAGTATAATCTATGTATCTGATTGTGATAAATGTGTTATACATGCTTTTACTTATGCATTTCATTGTCACAGTCCCCAACTGTTTTCTAAGACTGAATTTTCTTTATTATTACACTTATTCTTCCCGAAAGGCCATTTTAACATTAATAAAGGGCTTGCACATTAATGCATCTGTACAATTGCAGCCCTGTGATCATGAAGCATATCTGCATTTTTGACTGTAAGTTTAAGAATCATTTCCAGGGCTATTGGGGTAGTTTTTTGTAGTTGATTTGCGCACAGGCAAAAAGCCTCCTGTCGCTGTCTTGAGCCGTTTAGTAGAGCGCCCTGTTCCTTGTGCTCTTCTGCCACCCGGTGGCCGCTGGGGAGAACAATGGAGCATCTCCAAAGAGGCCTTGCCTTGAGAGGTTGATCAGTCCTTATTCTGCATCAAAATATCCTGATTACATCTTAGGAGATTCTTTGCCATCAGCCTGGAAGGCAAAAAATAAATCTCTCTCAACTCTCTCTTCTTCACATCCCTCTGCCTTCCCTTCTCTTTATGTTTGTGTCAGTGGCATGACAGCTGAAACCTCTTTAATGACTTAGACAATTAACTTTCTTGCGAGTGCAAAATAAGAAATAAGGGGTGGGGGTAGAACTTTTAAAGACAGAAAAGGAAGCTATGTCTGTTTACCCACGTCATCATTAAAGTGACGGCTAACACTAGCCCAACGGGCTCATCTACATAATTGAATAGAGTTAAGAGTTGCACCAAAGCCTGTGCTTTCTGGCTGTGGACTCTGGAGACTCGGTTTCTTCCTCTTGGTACAAACGTCATCATTAGACCTCCTTAGCCCAGCGCATAACAAAGAGTTAGCTCATTACTGACAAAAATATCTTTGCTAATGTCCCCCTCGCCATCCTCGATTCCCTTCTAATCTGTCTTGGCACAAATAACTTCAATTTCATGATGGTAACATGGGGGGGACGTGCACAGAGGAACTGAAGGAAAAAATAAAACAGCTTCGGTGACATGGCCACACTGTGTACAGAGATAGGCATGCCAAAATACAGAGAAAATAAAAAGAAATGAAAGAGCTTTCTTCCTGAAAATATTCCTGCCAACATCTGTCACAGGCAATGCTTGGTGTGTGAAGGTGCCTGTGTGCTATACAGTTATGTATCATCCGTGTGGATGACTGTGTACTCGCTTCTGAATGTTAAGAAATACATATTCATGTTGTGCGAGAGCGTGTATATCTGTGTACAAATCCACCGAATGTGTGTGTTTATATGATGCCGTTTGAATCTCTGCGAAAGTATGCATTCACACATATGAGTACTTATGTTTTTATGTAGGTCTAAAGCCTCCTCTCCTCATTTCCTGCACATTTTGTGTGTGCGCGTGAAAGAGCACAGTTTTTTTGTGTCTAAAAGCATGTGCGAGGCCTCACTCGCATAGATCCAAAGCTTGCTCATTTACCCCATATTTGTAGGTGTGTGTATGATTTGTACATGTTGATGTGCGTGTGTGTGTGTGTGTGAGTGAGAGCGCTCCACCATGCCATTAAGATGAGCAATGACAGCTGTAGCCTCTTCACCCTGCAGCCCTCCCTTCTGCCTCTAGAAATGTGCCTCCTGCTTGTCATAGAGGAGCCTGGCCTCTCACCACTATAATATATCAAACTGTAGAATAGAGGTGGAAAGAGTGCAGAAATATTTTACTCAAGTACAATCCCTGCAACTTCAGTAAGTGGCCCTTTCTAACGGTGTCGCAAAGCTGACTTCAGTGAGAGCTGAATAGCATGATAGAAAAGTGCTTTTAAAATAAATCACGGGGAGGTAAAGGATCAGAAAAAAGGTAAATATCCTCTCAAGCTCAATAACAAGAGATGAAATAAGTTAATTTATACCTCAGGTCTTGAGTGTATCTCATAGACACAGAATAAGAGGGGAAGTGAGGTATGTTAGGCTAATGCTCCAAAATATGCGCCCCAAAGGAAAGCTAAAGCCACTAGTGGATGAGGAGCGAGGACAACTTTTCTTCTGGCAAACAATCTTGAACATTTTGAGCAAAGGAAAAACAAGAAAAGGACTGTAATCTGGGGAGAGAACGTAAAAACACACCACTGACAGACAAGACAGAGCTCATTGGTCTGTTTAACTTGAGGTAAAACAGATCAAGTCTCCCTTTGCTCCATTGCAACACCAGTAGCCTAAAGAAAGATCCAAATTGACCTAAGTCAATTAAAAGACATCAGGACATCCGAAAAAGCCATTGATGGAAATACAAAAAGTACAAATTCCATCAAGCAGTAAAAAATTGGAAAATGACAATTACAGCAAGGACGATTGGAATAACATCGTAAATTTGAGGGCAGTACATTTCAAGCCTCAAAAAGTGTTTTCCATATTCTATCACAAAAACAACCCTACAAAGTTTGCCTTGAAAAGTAGTATAACAGAGATCTGCAGGAGTGATGATATACTGAAGGCTCTCAACTGAAGCTGCTGAATTTATATATCATTACTGATCTCTCACAATCATTTTGGCGGCTGAGGTGTTCATGGTTAAAGTTAAAATTTAGTTTCTGTTAATTTAAAATAATTATAATTGCATGGCAGTTTCCGATTTGTCACCAGTGATGTCTATTCACATTGAGAGATGTAAAAAATACTAAGAATCAATATTAAATCTTGCCAACACGCAATTATTATTGATCATAGGGTCGATGTCCGGAATCAGTCAATCAACACACCGGGTATTAAAATGAAGACCATTTTTAATATTGTAAAGTAGCTATGGAGCAGGAGATTGGGACCAGAACAGGATTTAGGACACCCAAACTCAATCCTTTCTGTCTGTAAAACCAACCTGACCCAATAGCATCACCCAACCCAGAGCCCTGCAGCTCAAGCCAAGGCCCCTCTTCCCTCAGCCGTCTCAAAGAGACAGTTGAAATCCAGCTCTCTTCTAAAAGTCCATCTAAAAACGAGAAGCAGATCGCTCATGCTCTGGTCTCTTCTATCCACACTAGTCCCCTGTTGGAGAAAGCCTCAGTGCTTCTGCTTGGCTGATTGGCCGGCTCAGTGCAAGGACCAGATATGATCTTTCTATTTGCCCAGCGGCGGGGCTGCCTCTCTATCAGCGCTACCTCTGGAGGGGGTTTATCTGGCCTGCTGATAACAATGGTTTCCCTCGCCTCCCTCCCCTCCCTGACGGTTTGTTACACTAGTAAATGGGAGGCAAGGCTGAGGCTGAGCGGCCTCTGCAGTCAGTTGGTGGACGCAAGTCCTTGTAAACAAGATTGGCTCCATTTGCTTTTATGACGTGGTGTGTGTGTGTGTGTGTGTGTGTGTGTCTGTGTGTGTGTGTGTGTGTGTGTGTTTGTGTGTTTGTGTGTGTGTTGTGTGAGAGAGACAGGGAGAACAAAAGAGTTGGAAAGAGAAACTGGAAAAAAAAAGAGCAAAACTTTTTGATCATGATCAACACTTTTTATATCTCAAACAGCAAACAATTAGTCAGGATATACAAGTTTAGGACCAGACTTATAATGCATTTAACATTATTTGCTACACTCCTGCACCGCTGCCAGTACATCTGTCGCTGGAGACTCGCCAGCCTGACAAATCTGTGCCGAACAATATGCACTGGAATCCATGGAAGCAGCACTAAATAGTGTCTGTGTCAGATGAAACCTTGGCCAGTGCAGGAGGTAGTACTTAGCAAAGTGCACCCGAGTATAAGTTGTAGATCACTCTCCGAGCTTGGCTGGGGCAAAACCTTCAACATGCTTTTTCATTCATGCCGTAGTGGGAAAAAGCTAAGCGTTCTCTGCATGGCTGAAACATCTGTAAGCTGTTGCAGAGACAAAGCCCAGAGGAAAACATTTACCTAACAGAATACTAATTCTTTCAGGCCCTAGTATCAGCACTTCGTAAATAAGCTCACACATATGGCATTGTTTTCTTTGGGTGGGTCTGGGAGAACCATTCTGGCTGTGGTAAACTGCCACATCCAACCATTAGGTTTTGTTGAATGTTGTTATGGCTTTTGCGTTTTTCAAGTTCCTTCTCCATTTCTACATTCGTGTGTACAGCATGTCTGTTCTCCATGGATCTAAGACATGTATAGTTGTTGACCTTTGATTCATGGCAAATAGTAAAGCTGTAACAAAACGTTAAGAAACAAAGTGAAAACATGGCCTGTATGAATCGATGAAATGCTTCTACCCTGCTGCCCTGAAGTCTTTTCTGACACTGAATCCACACGTCCAGAATAAATATGTTTGGCTCTTAGAAAAAAGCTTTTATTATAAAAACCAGCGCAACATTTTTCAAACATGTGTGGGGCTGTAGACGTCTTTACAGGCTATAAGAACGCCATCCAGCTAATGGTCTACCATCTCCATCGCCCTCGTAGCACAGTTAAAACTCGGCTTTTATGTCCCTGCAATGAGTATGTGCATTCCTCTTTGGGATGACTGTCCTAGATTTAAAGGCTTGTCAGACACCACTAGCCCTTTATTATTTCATAAACTTGTGTTTTTTTTTTAAAAATCTTCTGCATTTTTCACTGGGGAATTCCTGCTGCAGAAATGGTGTTACAATGGATTATACGAAAAATGTCCACAACTGGGAGTTGAAATGGAAGGCTCCTTCATCTTTGCCTTGCAGCATCTTTTGTTGTGATGTCTGTGTGTTGCAGCACTCAAGTGCAAACGTATTAAAATACACAAGAATTATAGATTTGCAAGTTTAATTGCAGGTACTATAATGTGAGTAATCTCTTTATTAAAGGCACAAGCATGAAGTTGATGGTTTACCAACCTTTCTTTAAATGTCATTATAATTGGCATTTGCTGTACATCTGTAGACACCTGCAGCTAATCAATGCTCCTTGGTAGCCAACGAGGTCACGGTTTGTCTGAGACAGGAAATGGAGATATTCAACGCTGACAAGTCACTCTGTGATTGTAACAGCCGCTAAAATACATAATTCAGTGCTTTTAAACTGGACCTGTCTGGTGAAGCGGGTGGTGCTTGTGTTGTTTCTTTAGTACAACTGTCTCCTCGTCACTCCTGGAGGCTGACATCTCTCTCAGCGCCGTGGCACGATGGAGGAAAGAGCACTTCCATGGCGCAGGTAAACCCACCAACAGATAGAAGGCCTCCTCATGAATAAATGATTGTGACACGCAGCAATAATTTGCATCCGTGTAAAAGTGACGCATCAGCGCTTTTGTCTGCCGAGGAGTCTAGAGGTGTGTTTTTATTTTATTATTTAAGAAAAAATGGCTTTCATTAACAGTGGCAAACCAAAAGGTGTTGACAGCGATGCACCGACTTGTCAAGCCGATCACAGCCTGTTTTTCAAGCCGATCACAGCCTCTGCCTTTTTTTTTTTCTCTAATTAGGCATATGCGGCAAGCATCATAACAAACGCTGAAACAGGTTTGTCCTTGCCTAATCCGGGGAACTAATTTTTAAGGTTATTATGCAAATCAATACTGTTTACAAACATGAAAGCCGGCGTCCTATTTTTGATCTGCCACATCGGTTTTCGATAGCTTAAAGCCCGGCTCGGCAGGTGTCATGTCAATAACAACCAGCGATCGATCGGTGCCAGTCTGAGGGGGATTGGGACTGCAGGGCCTTGCTGTGTAGAGGGGATTTTCATCAGGCTGAGGAGCAGCCACAGTCACACAACACACTCTTTTGTGCATGGACGCAGCCATAGGTCCCACTATGGCTAATGTCATGCAAACAAATGAACAGATGTTTGTGACTTTTTCTTCTCATTTCAATGTGGTGATTGAGATCTAAACAGCAAGATTTACTTATTTTGATTTTAAAGACCGCACATCTGTGACTCTGTACACCTCTGCACACCTCTCAATGTTGTACATATTATTTAGATTAACACAATCTAGTTTTAAATATATAGAGATGGACTGGTGCACAAAATAAAACGCATACTAATACACATGCTTACATGTTCAATTTTCCAAACTGTGCTGTCACAGATTAATTACATTATATAAAACAGAATCTTGAAAACATGATAATGGCCCTTTTCCAGGAAGTGTGTAACTTATTTAGCAAATTATGCTAAATTTCATAGTGATAATACTTTAAAGTTTTGCACATACTTCTCATCCTAAAACCATGTACAGGTCGCCACTTGTCCTGTATGTGTGTGCTGGTACATTGTTTTTAAGTTGCAAGGAAAAATGTTATATTTTGACTACTGCTACACCTTGATTCATCTACAGTAGTGTTTGAGAAAACCACAGTACAAAGCCAGGATCAGGTCTCTCATGACTTCCTCTATTGTGGCATCTACCGGGTCCACCAAGATCAGCTAAGGTTTGCTACATTTTCTTTGCTGCTGCCTTTTAGAATTGCCCAGCGAGCAAATATGTATGTATGAAATGTTAAAAGAAAGGGTAAGAAATAATAGCCTAATTTAGGCTACACACACACAATCTAAATTGATTTCAAAGTAGATATGGCAGTCTGCAGTTTGTTTAAACAAGTAAGTGAAGTTACTGGCATGATCTAAATTTACTACGAATGAAGAGAAGGCAGATTGTGATCTGTTTTACACTGGGATGTCCCAACAAACAGAGAAAGAAACATCTAAAGACTGACAGCTGGAAATGATTCAAAATAGAATACCACACTTATAAAATGACTGTCCATATGGTAATTGTTGGACCAGCAGAGAGAACGTTGTTGCTACTGGCAGTTTGCCACTTCGGTTTGTTCCTTTAAAAAAAAGCATTCATCTTGGCCAACTCATGCATATAACACCAGCTGAATACAACACCATAAAGATGGGGCTTGAGTTGGCAGCACTCTGTTATGTATTTTATTTATTACTCTTTGCAAATACATTTAGTGCAGCTCATTTATTATGGAATGCACGATTGACTTTGACTCATTGTCAGTGGCCTGCGTAAAGTAAGCATCTTTGACGACTGACATGCCACAGTAAAAAACATATTTTTCCCCACATTGTGCACCTGCCATGCAGTTTATTGTGGGACATGGATGTATCAAAAACAAACATCCATGATCAACACACAGCGAAACTGTGTTAGCTGAAACAGCCTTTGCATTCAGGGACTTTAAAGCCCCAAAGGGTAAAGAAAACAGTGCGGAGTACACTTCCTGTTCGCCGTCCTTAAGTTGACTACTTCCCGATGAAGTTTTTATTTTGGTCTGTAGGTCCAAATGATTTACCAAAGGAGATGCCAAATAATTAGTATTTGGGCTTGTTATTAAAGATTTTGTATTGTTTTTATGTTGTGACTTCCAGTCATTCCATCTGTTTTCTGTCACTCAAACAGTGTTGCGGTGGCAGCAGGCTAAGCCAGGTAGTCCAGATGTCCCTCTCCCCCCGCTGCTGTTTTCCTGCTCCTCCTGGAGCATCCTGAGACGTTCCCAAATTAAAAAAGACTGCAGCATATTATTGTGATATTTTCCGTGGCAATACTGTATCAATAAACAGACGCCAAATATTTATCCATTATTATATGTGTTTTGGTCAGTTTGTCTGCTTGACAGTCCCATTTTGCAGCAAAAAAATGGAAGTTAGATAAACAAATATATATATATATATATATATATATATATATAATATATAATATCTATATCTATAATATATATAATATTATATATTATATATACACTACCGGTCAAAAGTTTGGGGTCACTTAGAAATTTCATTGCACTCCATTATAGAAGAATAACAGCTGAGATCTGCATTGTTTTTGTAACCAGGGCAGCAGTTTTCAGATTACATTATGTGCTTCAATAATTGCAAATAGGTTTGCCAGTGTTTTTCTAGTTAGTTTTTAAATATTACATCAGATTAATAAACATAATGTGCCTTTGGATGATTGAATGAATGGTTGGTGATAATGGGTAATGTAGATATTGCATTAAAGATCAGCCACCCACTCAGATCAACTGGTATTATGTCTATAATGGAGTGGCATGGAAATTTGTAAGTGACCCCAAACTTTTGACCGGTAGTGTATATATAAATATATATATATATATTTTTTGCGTGGCATTATTATTGTTAGGTTTTTATTATATAGGACAGCTTTACACATGAAAGCGGAGGGGGTGGAGGGGGGGACAATATGCGGAAAAAAGGCCGCAGGTTGGAATCGAACCCACGGCCTCTGCGTTGAGGACTAAGTAAATGAGCGAACACTCCAAAAAATGTATAGTTTTAGATAAAACAGAAAGTTTCCTTTTGGGGACATAATTTGAAATTGCAATATGTTTTAAATCACAATAATAAAAAATGATGACAAAAGTACCATCCGTCATAATACCGTATTGTGAGGCCTTGGGTGAATGTCCCCGCTAGATGAGAATCTCTCCAGCGTGATCTAACACACCTCTCTACGCCGGGGTTGCTTACAAGTTGGGCGTACCCGGAGAACCTCCGAAGTAAGGCATCTAGGAGACATCCTGACCAACTGCTTTCTTTCAATGCAAAGGAGCAGCGGCTCTACTCCAAGCACCTTCCAAATGTGTGAGCTCCTTACCCCATCTCTAAGGGTGTGGTAACGAGATGTTGGGACTTATGGGTCATGAATGTTAGCCTTCACTTTATGTTCTGCTCCACTTTTGCTTCTCAACCAAGGCAATTGATTTTCAGTTGATCAAACTGCGACTAGAGACCATTTTAAGGATTTTTTGCCTTTTCTGCACAACTCCACATTCAAATTCAATCTCAGACTTAGTCTTGTGATTTCAGCAGAGCTTTTTATTCATCAATCAAATCTATGCTTTTCTGCTAAGAAATGTAAATTGTAAGCTTCCGAACTGAGAAAAGAGCAGTTTCCTTTTTTTCTACAACTCGGTAAAGTTCACATCTTTGGTTTTTCTCCAGTGATTTCAGTCCAGCCGCTCATCTATCGGGTAACTTATTCATATATTTATTTGAAGCATCGCTCGATAGCATCTGACCCTGGTGCCCCATGATCCGATTCTCCCTTCCGAGACAGAGCGCAAGCGGTCCCTCAAGAGTGAGGCAATGCAGGTCAGAGGCAGAGTTTACTTGGGGAGGGGAAGGAGGCAATTTTCACAACGCGGTAGTGTTAAGCGGGTAATCATAATGTGATAGTTCTCTAGCTGCTGGGGTCATATGCTCATGAATGTTAAGGAGGACTGTTTTAGAGGCCTTCAAAATTACCCCTGATATCAAACACTGACCTTTTGGAGAAACTGCAACATGCTACAGCGATTAGAATTACAATGTCTGTGGCTTTTGCCAAATTTTACATTAAACATGCTCAAATTTTCTTTACACAGGTGCGAAATACCTACATACATATACATATATATATATATATATATATTTTTTTATATATATATGCTATTTGGGATATGAAACAACAAGATATGCCAAATTAAATCTACTACTTGACTGGTGATAAATATATGCCTATAAAACACCATCAGACCTACATATATTCACTTTCAACATTGGTGTTTACCAGAAATCACTAAATCATCCATCACTTGACATGAAAAATAAATACTGTAGTGAGGTTGCCAATTAAGCTCCATGTCTCTTTAAGTTTGCTCCACAGATCAAAATCGTATGCACCTAGGTTGCCCTTTAAATTAAAATACAAAAGGTTCATAGATCTATTTATAATGTTCAGCATCAGCTAGTTTTCTTTTTTCCCTTCACAATAACCCAACCTTCAATTGCTATGAAACTGGGGCTTGGAAGTTAGAATACACAAGACTTTGTCACCAATGAAAACTTTCAGTTAACTCGACGAAGCACACATCCAAGGAGTTCAGCTGTTATCAGAGAGCAGGATAATTGTTGAAACAGGTGTAACTGTCGAAGTGTCAGCATGTGTCTCTCTCTGTGTTCTGGTCCCCGAACCAACCTCCGCCTATGACTCCATCTCATGAGTCTTTCAGACAACCTTGGTGTGATTTCTTGACAAAAGCACACACGCTCTCAAGGTGCACCCGAGCGTGATATAAAAAGGGACAAAGACAGAGCCTGAGAGAAGATAGGAGAAGAAATGGATTTTGTCTCTAATTATGCAAGAAACAGAGACTTTGTGAAGATAAAGTTGGGTGACACAAGGGCATATTGAGGGACACATTCACTTTAGGAAGATTTTTCAAAGTGGGAGGCACAAATGGATGTTTGTGCTATGAGCTATGGCTGCTAATTGGTGCAAACTTAATGAATGCAGGGTGCTGTGCGGAGACAGATGCTTTGTGCAATGTGGCAGATTTCAGTGGCTGCGAATCCCTCTCCATCGCTGGAACATCAAGAAGAGGAGAACATTTGGCAGGTCACAAAATTAGGCGAGGAAAAGGGGAAGCCCAAGAAGAAGAAAAAAAAATGTAAACAGTTGTTTATTTATTTTTTCGTTAATTTATGGGTGACTGTGTGTGTATGTGTCCGTTTGTGTGTTGAGTGTGAGAGTTAGCAGTTCTCAAGCGCTTGTCTATTTGTTTGAGCCATCGCTTTTGTTTTGGCTTTCTTGCCTCGCCAGCTCTGTGGCTCTCAATTAGCGTGCAAGCCTCAGGGACCTAATTAACCAGTTCAATTAATAAATAATTTTCTTAAAAATCCCATACAAGCCATTCTGACATTTGTCAGCCACTCAGGAGCTGCTGTGTGTGTGCCTGTGTGTGAGAAAAAAAGAGAGAAAAGCGGAGAGAATGATTAGCTTGTTTGCGAGCTCTGCTTATCCCCCAGGTGGCAGATGCAGGGGACAGAGCTGTGTGTGTATTTGCGTGTGTGTGTGTGTGTGTGGCTGGATGGAGAGGTTTTTACTCGCAGCACGGGACCCCACAGCAGAGGAGGGCCCCCATGACCTTTTATCGAGTGTCCAATCAATAATGTGCGAGCGTCCATCTCTTTGAGTTGCAGCCCGAGCCAGGGCTTCTGAAGGCCTGTGGCCAGCAACAAAGCTGGATGGGAACAGGCTACACAGTGGGGCAAAAGAGTCCTTGGGGGGTCCGGAGTGGAACAGAACCAACCGCCTCATGTCATTTACTCATAATGATGTCTTCCTTTAGTTGAATAGGGAGGGTTGCAGGGGATGGGGGGGGGCTCCTCCACTAGCCACCACAGATTCAGCCTCTCTCTTCCTTTGTCTGACAGTGAAAGCATCTTCTTTGGTCTGTCACCAGGCTCTGTGATTAAGGAGGAAAAACAGACCCTGGCTTTTTTACATTAGAATCCCATTTAGTGTTTCTTATCATAGCTATCTATCTGGTCACATGTTGGGATGGAGCTGTATTTCAAAGTTTCGTAAACTGTAACATATATTCCCTTGTGGGCACAATGGGACAGATGTGCTTGCTTAATTTGTAGCATTATCTCCAAACATCGACATTACACGATCTGGTTGTCACCGCCAAAGAGCAAGCGCTGATGGATCTGACTGTGTACCAGTGTTCATTAAACACACTCCAAACAGCCTTCAAACTGACTCTATTAGTGGGTGCCTGTAGAACAAGAGGCGCCTGAACGCAGTTTTTGACCATGAAATGCTCTTTAAGCAGATGAACGGGACTTGAAAGATGAACGGGACTTGAAGTTTCCTTCCTTTTTTTTTTTTTTTAAATGCCAGTGAGGAGTCAGTTACTGGATATCAAAGCAGAAGGGACACACAGGAACATCCAGTTATAATACAAGGGTTGCCCACACCTACTGAAGAATGTTAAGATGGCCATCACAAGTATCAGCGCCGACACAGAGAGCAGACACCGGCCTTTTGGCGAGCAGCTAGCTGTCGCTCCATGTTACCTGCAAGCATACGACGACACTGCGTTGAATTGAGATTCTGTTTGCTGTGTAGCCGTGCAAAAGGAGTCCAGAGACTTGTCTAAGGCACTTGGCTAACCCACACTGCCTACAGCAGTCAACATATGGCTCCCTTGTCTGGCTTCATTGTATACGTATGCTGCAATTTATTTGTACACCGTTCCACTGAGAATACCCACACAAAATAAGGCTGCTTGACTAAAGGAAGAAATATATTCTGGCAGCCAGATTAGAAGAAAAGCGAGTTAAATATACCAACAGACAAATAACTATTAAAGTCAGCATGTTCATATTAAGCATCTGTGGTAGTCATTCCTCATCACAACTGGGCTGGAGAAATTTCAGCACATCGATTGGGAAAGTAAGTGTTTGAAAGAGCGTATGAGTCAAAAGGGGATCTGAAGGTGGGCTGACAGATGGAAGACACATGGAGAACCTAAAGATGGAGAGATCACTTTTGTTCTCTGTCAGGTTTGACCGAGGCCTTCTCTGCTCAGAGGTGACTGTTGCACTCTCTGGCACCCTGTGACTCCCCCCTGAGATCACTCCACTCAACTCCACTGCCTCCGCTTTGATGCAAAAGTGGGGTTATTGTGTAAATATTTCACTTGAGCATTTTAGTGTCTTAATCCTCCATAAGGTGATCTTTGCAGAGGAGCAACACGGGGTGCTGATGTTCAGAGGAGCTCCCAGTTGTAGAAAGAAAGAGGGAGTAAAAGAGACAGAGCAGGGAGGGAGAGGAAAAAGAAGAAGGTCTGTGTACTAGCAAGTATGCTGGGAGCTAGAGTTCACTACGGGGGCGTAAGTGTGTCAAGAAGAGCGCTTTTCCCCCATCCGCAAGCCCCGGGCCCTCTCCACAACATTAAAAAGCATAAACAGTCAATACTGAATGTAACTCAGAGAAAGAGCAAGAGAGAGAGCGCGGTGAAAAAAAAGAAACAAGTACGAGAACGCAAGGGTTTTTCAAGCGTTACACAACATAGTGAGATCAGAGAAATGGAGGCTGGGCTGTAGTGTATAGTTGCAAAGCTTTTCTGGTGGAGGAACGGAGCCTCTCCAAGTGAATCATTCATTGCGGGCGGCAGGGGTGTAAATATGAAGGGGAGGGTTGAAGGAGAGCAAGATCAAGGAAATGCACACCTGGTGCAAGACATGGGTCAGATTGGCCCTACTCAAAAGGAAACGAAATGGAAAAAGAGAATGAGTTGTTTGGCATACCTCTGTTTAGACAGCAGCAGCGCTTCTGTCAGTAGGCTTGTGCGAAGCAGGACAGAATGGGGTAGGTAGAAGGTGCATATGGTGGTAGGCTGTCTGTGCCGATACACATGCGGAAAACACATGCTTTCCACGCCGATGAGACGGAGGCTCGTCTTTAAAAAAAAAAAAGAGTTTCAAACATTTTAGACTTCCAGTTTGAGATGTGAGAGCTTGTTTATCTGTGGCACATTGTTCTTGCTCATAATCGCTCAAGAGTCTCAATCAGTCACTCCCTCTCTCCGTCTCTTACAAGTTTTTTCAAACGATATCTCCCAAACACTCGACACCTGGCTGGCTGACTTCAGAGCTGAAATCAGTGGTGAAGTCTGTGCGTCTCACAGTCTTTTTTAATCATCCATTCAGTCACTTCTCACATGTTTAAGCCTATGCATTCAGGGAGATCTTCCTCTATAGGCAGATCACAACGAAGCAGAGCTTATTTCACTGGAGAGCAGGTGTGGGATGGCTGGTTTTGAGGACATGTGCGAGTAATTGTTTATGTATGTGATTAAATACATAACAATGTTCCTTTGATTTATATGACCAAAATTGCTTATCATTACATTATTGTTTTAAAAAGAAATCTGAACTCTAACCCAGCTCTGCCAGGTAAAAGTTTGTAGTGAAAGCATTGTTTTATATCTTCGAGTGAAAGATTCTGTTTAAAACGTCTACAGTGTCCTTGAAATGACAACAAAGAGAAATGTCCAGAAAGGATAATTGCAGAGAAAATATAAACAAGCATATGGTGCTACCTTTATTTTCAAGGTTCCCCAGTTTATTCAGAAGTCATAAGCTTGTGTTTTCCTCCATTAACAATTCCATCTTTAAGCAAGGACATTCTGACCACATACTGTTTTTCTCCTTGAGAGAATGTTCTCCTGGTTTACGGCCAAACAAAAGTTACTTGAGTGCAAAGTGCTGTTTGAGCCACTTTCCTGCTGGAGCAAGACTCCATATTTTAAACATTTGGAGGAGGGAACAATAGCTATGAAAAGTGTGAAATTTGATTTCTACCCCACGGAATAGGCCGTTTCCTTCTGTTGTCAAACAGAATGACTAAACATGCTCATTCACATGCTCCCATGGTAGGACGTTATTAATTTATCACTTCAGTTATCAGTGCTCTTGCACACACACACACACACACACACACACACACACACACACACACACAGACACACACACGTTTGCTCCTCCATGATTGACAATGTGATAAATTTTATTTGAATATGGCTGACATGAATTATGTAACCAGAGAGACTGGTGGCTTTGTTGCTTCCCTCTAGCTTTTCTCTTTTTCCTCCAAGATAACATACAGTTGATAATTTACAGTAGAACACATTCTGAAACTATAAAGAAAGATATAGCAACAATGCCCCAAAGGAAAAAAACAGAGTGCTTCAGTGCATCCAGCAGAGCTGATTCTGAGAACTGCAGAGAAGTGGAGAGGAGATGTGGCAACGCTGATGTGCCATAAGGTTAGGTGGTTGACACTTTTGACACTGGAAAGGGATTTTTCTTGAATTCACCTCTGATGGTAGAAATGAGGTCTCCGAAGACTGGGTTAGGCCCACAAAAAGAGAAAAAATAAACACAAATGAAAGAGAAAAAATGAGCACTGCACACTGGTATCTGATGTTGATAGCTGTGGCGAAAGACTGGCTTTGAAAGGCTTGAGGAAAGGGACAAAACTATGTTTTTTTTCTTGTTGCTGCACCTCCAGACAGCCAACATAAAAAATACAAAAAACAACTCGTCTGATTGGTCTGAAAAGACTGTCAAATGTCAAGCAGTTATCAAATAGCAGACATGTTTTCCTTTAAAAAGATACCAGCAGAAGGAAAAGCCTAACCTTTCGGCGGGTGAGTAGAAGTCACTCATCCCATCATGTGCGGTACTCCACACAAGAAAAAAACCTTGCTCTTTACAAGGCTTACACTTTCCCCTCTGATTCAAATCTATAGTTGTTGACATAAGTTGTCTACCGCTGAAATAGATGGATCTATAAAAATACCTAATTCCAGGGAAATGTTAACTTGGCGGGTTGCAACACAGAGCCAAGAGAACGAACTCCAACACTCACACATTACCTAAAAAAAAAGACATATTCCTGTATGTGAACAAAAAGATGCAATAACTCAAAATTAAGACATTGAAAGAAACCCTTGCAGAGCTCGGCATGAACAGGACTTTCCTTCAATTAATGGTCACTTTTTTGATCTAAACTTGCTCCAAGGTCCTTTCTCAACACCCCTTGCATCGTGTTTACTTCTCAATGGGGCCTGTGCAGATTTCATGTTGTAATCATTGGCCCGGACCGACAGGACCAGCTTGCTCCACACTGGGTGTACAGTTGTGTTTTGCTGTTCCAGTTCCTGTGGTTGACGTTGTTCAACTCCCTTTACACATCACTTTTACGAAAAGGGAGATGGGATGACAATGTCCTTGATTTTTTCAAAGCAGTGAGACTTGTTAATGCCCTCATTTCCATGTACACCACTGAATCAATCATTACTGCTCGATTACACTGTTCAAACAAACTTCTGCACAACCGTCACATGAACCGGCACATCTTTTCTCATTATTTTAAAATTTCATTTGGATGTCTCTTGGTGCTCCGTTCTCGCTGCATGGGGAGGTCAGAGATCAGGCTGGAGCTGGCAAGGATTCAGCGTCTTGCTTAAAGACACTTTAGCAGATTCGGTGCTCGCTGCTGTGGGCCTCGATACTGCCCTGCAACCCCAACGCTGACAGTTGATAGGAATCTCAAAGACTGTGTTTGTGTTACACTGAATATTTTTATATTGCACTTTTGTTCTTGGACTGTCTAAAGAGGCCGAGAGTAATCAATTACTATTACTATTATCTCCAAAAAGAAAATTACAACATCTCTGGCAATTCTTAAGGTGACCTGTAACTGAGGGAAAATAATAGCCACATCAAGTATTCTGGATAGAGTGAATATGCTACTAAAGAAGTCCAATAGAAGTAAATATTGCAGAAAATAAACAATAAACATTAATACTGCTTTTTTCTTTTGTCGGAATTTGTTTTTAGCTAGAGGTAGAGGAAGGAGTTTTGGGTTGTCACGCTCCATCTACGAGTGGTAAAATCCAAACAAAGGGGGCCTGGAAAAAGGGTTTCTACAGCCAGATATCTCTGAACCTGGCATTGTCAACTCTTCAATAATGATCAAAAACATCTAATTTCTCACACATACATTTTAATTTTCAGGCACAAAAATCCTTCGAAATCCACCTTTAAGTGGAGTTGTCTCTTAGAGGTAGATGGATTTTTTTGTGTGTCCTGCAGCCAGTTTCAAAGTGGTCACCAGTTTTTATTTCAAACACAGCAGCTGACAAGGCCACAAACATCACATCTCCATTTTCAAACGAAGGTGAGGCCGGGACAAATTCTGTACTTTGGAATTTCTCTGCATTGAAGGGAGGTGATAATGAACATTAATATGTACAGCTGGCTCTTTATACACCTCTTGCTGTGCTGCCTTTGGTGTCCTGTTGAGAGGGTGTCGAAGCAGTGCACCATCAATGACAGGGAACAAAGCCAGAGAAAATATCAAGTCTTTTTCCACAACTGCCTGCCTGCCTGCCTGCCTTGCTCTGCCTTAAGATTAATCTAATTTGGTCTTTATTGAGAAATGGGTAAGAGCAGTTTTGTTTTATTTATGTGTGTTTTTTCCTCCTCTGCTCCTTTCCTTTGTTGCTTCTCCTCGGCTGCCTCTGACAAAAGACAGCCAGTCTGCCAAGCCCGGTGTTGCTCTGGGACGGACCTGTCAATCACTCCTGACGGCACCCTGACAACATGTACGTTAAAATTTCAAACGGGACTCAAAGGCAGCGCGTGACAGCAGCGCCTTTGAAAGTGGCTGTAGCGCTCGGCGACAGCCAGAGGAGTACGGCTGGAAAACAAACTAGAAAACAACAGTGCAGAGGGAAAAGAGAGAGGGAGTCAGAGACAGAGAGGGAAAGAAAAAGAAAAAAAAGTTAAAAGCAAAACAGTGAAGAATGTGGGTCTTGATGAGGGGAATTGGCATTAGATTCTCCCTTGGTATATCATTGTTTTTTAATTTGGTTGAAACTCCCTTGAGTGGAGCTTTCAGTCTTCCAGGGACTGAGCTAAGGGCCCGCTCTCGCCGCAGTCCAGGGACAGCAGCGTCTGTTTCCTGCATCTCTGAGGCCTCGCTCAGCTCAAGTCAAGCTTCTTGTGCATTTCACTAGCCCATCCTTCAACACAAAACAACTGTGCACGAACGTTAACATTCTTGATTCCATCTTGCATACCTTCGCCTCATGGCTGCGCAATTGATTCCCAGTAGAAATGCCACTGAGATAAGTCTGTTCTGTAGAATTCATGAATCTAAGATCTGTAGCTTCCAATACCAACAAGAAAATGGTCAACTCAATTAAGATTCTGCAAACCTGAATGCGCCAGGACAAAATCTGTTTAAAACACTGTGTATTCGCACACCTTTCCCTACAATGAAACAAGTGTGAAGGCGTACAATGTGCGCACGCAGGCTCGAGGATGTACTTTCAAATGATCCCCGGGCCAACACACAGGCACAGACCACCACCACCTCTTCAACATGGCTAAATGAACAGTATAAATGGGGTACAACAAAAAGGCCCTGGCTGTGCCAGACCCTATGGGAGAACTGCCATCTCTGCAGTCCTGCAGTCTGTGCACTGATCCTTCAGTCAACATCCACATCTGTAATTCAAAAGCACACACTGGCTTGAAACTGCTACAAAGCTAACTGCTCATTGTCTGTCTGAGACTTTGTTTGACCATGCTGTGTTTCTGTGTGTACATAAATGTGTCTAGTCTAAGTTTGTTTGAAACTAGATTTCTAAAATGAACTCTTATCCTGTAGTGTGTGTGTGTGCATGTGTGCGCGTGAGCGTGTATGTGTGTGTGTGTGTGTGTGTGTGTAGCAAACATGCGTCACTAAAAACAAGTGGACAAGCAGAATGTGTGGTCAGGTCATGCCAGCCTGTTAGTAATTGTTTTTTGTACTTCTTCCTCAGTAAAATGATGTCTGAGCACTGATAGGCTTCAGTACAGACAGGAGATATGGCACTGACACACACGCAGAGGTGCACCACATGAATTTGTGCCATTGTCTAACTCATGTCTATATAAATGTGTGTCCAAGCTTACTTACAAATGTATACATGCAAGGAAACAAACACACATACAAGCTGCTCAGGGATATGGCTGTGGTTTAAAGAACTTAAAACAGCCATCCTGTAGAGAGCCAAAGCTTTGGCTTATAGTGCCCTCTAGTGCTTGAACTACCTGGTAAATAAGTTGAGACGTCTATTGAAACTGCTCAACTGTGAGGACAAGCTGAGTGTGATTGCAGTGTAACAAAAACTATTAAAAAGGACAATATATATTGACCAATTTATGACAAAAACCTTTTTGGAAATTAGTTTCATTTTAACATAATAGTGGCCTTAAAAATATTGAAGGATATTAATAAGTGTAAAAAGTAAGCAAATCATTTCAGAGAACAGTAAATAAATCTCATGAAAGGTTTAAGGCATTTTATATTATATAAAAACATTAAAATAGCCATATTTACTTTATGACTGCAAATTCTGCTGTGGGCATTACTGCTGTTCAAAGGCACCAAAAGTACAATTCCACTGATCTTAATTTGAATACATAACATAGTTGTTCTTTTTCATGGCTTTAACTACCTATATTGGATTTGTATAACAACTAACATTTGTCATCAAAACAATGATCCCATATGTAAAAACTGTGAGGGTGAATTCACTTTGTATTTTTAAAATGTAAATAGCGCTATATAAATACAGCACATTTACATTTACATTTAAAAAGTTATTTTCACAAAGCTGGCTGGACAGGAAAATCATATTTGAAATAATATTACAAGCCTATCTTATCAAATTGCTTTATAATAGGATCGATTAAACAAATGCACATGAATACATAGATTTCTATTTTATATTCAGTCTCCTGAAAAAGGGATATAGTTGCATGACAAAGTCTAGATCACAACAACATATTCTAAATCGTGTTTATTTGTTCTCAAAAACTCAACAATGCAACATAAAAAACTATTAAATACATATTCACTTTCTTTGTATAGTTCAGTTCATTAGGCTGACAAAAATAGATATCTTAATCTGATGAAACTTAATCTCTTATGGATTTTTAAAACTTAATTTTCATTTAACACGTTAATAATTACAATAGTTTCTTTTAACTGGGTCTGATGGGAAAGTGATGTAAGACTTATATTGTGTGTATGGGTGTGCTCATAGGCAAACAAGCGCGTCTGGACAAAATAAAATGCATCCCACGCACAGGAAAGGCCTTTGAAAAAACTGGAAATCCAAGTAAGGTAACATGCACTACAAATACAATCTTTGGCATTAAATGTGACTTGTTCTTCTCTAACTGTCTTCCACGTCTGTTTCCCCTCAGATGATTAATTCCTGTTTATTGTAGATCATTTTGTGCAGAAAACATTTTTTATTTCATGTCACATTGTAGAACATTCATTTTCCACTGGGAAAATACTTTAGATTGTTAGATAAAATACTTAAACGTTGTTTAATATCTGAGGATATTTATTTATTTATTAGAGAATGTATTGTAAGATATAACCTACTGTCAAAATCTAATTTTAATTACTTAATTCTGAAGTAAAAAAGAACTCCAATCCAACACATCTTGACATTTTTAGCCAAACCTGATATAACCTAAAATATTTAGGGCAGCTGAGGTCACTTTATTTGAGCAAATGGATATTCCATGTGAGGACATTAATGTCTTATCTACTGCCTAAATTAATATAATAAGGACGGGTGTTTGTAAATCATATGCGTGTATTTTTTGCGCATGCATGATAGAGCCAGCAGAGGTGGGATTTGAAAGGCACCTCAAAGCTATGATTATCCTGAGTGTCTCTGCCCAATAACGTTACCTGCTGGGACAGCAGCATTGCTCCTCTAAATAAATTGCAAGTGGCCTTGGGCAATAAGAGGAGCCCTCCTTTGATCTGCCTGACTGCCAACGAGGAAAATGTGCAGGCAGTCAATCAAGCTCGTAGGGCTTTGCAACAATGGAGCCGACCCCGGTTTATTATTTATTTTTTAAATTGATGTATTTCATTATTACAACGTGTCTACCTGCTGGGGTAGCAGGGGTGGGGAGGGGTGGAGGGGGCAACATGATCAATAATTGATATGGGGTGTGAAAAAGCTGATTTGCTGCCTCTCCTCTGGTGCACTTGTCACTAGCTGTTGTCAGAACACATTTGCTTTGATGACAAATTTGGAGAAGTGAACAACAGCATCACATCCGATTACAGATTTAGTGAGGAGTGGTGAAAGGCAGGGGCCCCTTCTCGCTGAGGCTCTGTTTGTTCATGGCGCTCAGGAGGAATGACTATGAGGCTCCGAGGTGAGTTACAGTCTTGTAAGCAGAGAGATGAGAAGGGGTTGAACTTTTTTGTCATGTGTCAGTAAACAGCGTGACTTGTTTGAAAGGCACCTGGATTACAGGGTGAAAAGTTGCTCTTTAAACCTTTAAAGCTTTGGGGGCATGGGAGACATGCCATGTCAAAACAGAGCGTGGAGATGAGAAGTGAGAGCAACTAAAAGCCATCACTCCCCCTGGTGTGTCGGCTAAGAGACGAAGGAGCTGTCCTGCTTTTCATAGAGTTTGGGGCCATGCTGTATGGTGGAGCATCTCAAACTGATTTAGTCAAATAAAGGAAGACGCTGGAGTGATTCGAACAGCCCAGGTTTCCTGAAAGCCGTGAAGAAAATCGTCAACAAGAAGAAGACTCTTCGTCCCCAGTTGTACCAACATTTTACAATGACTTCATTCCTAAGAGTAGTTCTTAATTAGCCTAAATGTTGTTGTTTTTTTAATTACATGTACGGTGTGGAGATTTACCACAAACTTTAAAACTAAATCCTGATGGGAAAACAGTTCAACACAAAATCTCAAAGAAGGGAAAACAAACAACTAAATATCAACAACTCAACATAATTGACAGCTGCATCCATTTGCCCGGTCCAAGCCCCCTCCTCCTGCTTTTCCACCCTCTTCTTCCAACACCATTTCCTCTTTTAATTATCCCCCAGCAAAAAGATGGAGCACATCAGACGCATCGCGGTAAATCCTGGCCCTGGCACAGGCTCATAGTGGCTCCTGCGTCTGGCAATCCCGATAGAGCCTGTGCGCTGGCAGTGACAAGACAGGGAGTATGCCTGGAGATTTTCTGACGGAAAGAATGGAGAGGATGATCTCTCAGAAAAAGAGAGGTCCTCATTCTACTCCCGACGTGGGAGGCTTTTTGGCGAGCGCTTTCCGATCACACCACATTTTCAGCACCAGATTAGCCAATTCTCAGGAGCAAAACTCACATGGACCCCTTGTTTACACCTCAGTACCAATGTTTTTGTAATGACTGTTTAGTAAAAGAGCACATTTGAGGCACCGCAAGCACGGCTGTTTTCCTATCTCTGCCTACAACATTTTAGGGGTGAGACTCATTCTATATAGCAGGGTCTGAGAGACCATGGTTTGGATTAAGGGAATATGATTTGTTTTGAATTGAAAAAAGTCTCCTCTGACCTGAAATGTGTTTTACTGAGAGAATTGCACATTCACATTATAATTAGGTATCAGCTACATGAATGGGTTTTACTTTTGGAAGTCAGATAGATGAAAAAGGTTGCAAGTTAACTAGTGCTGGGGCTGCTATCTGTCAAAGTTTCTCCCATCTCTGTAGGGTGCACATCAATCACAGAGGTCCCCAACCGACAGTCATTCTGCCAGCTAATAGTGTCGTCATCTCCCACGCGATTACACGGATTGCACAATGAGATCCTCGGACACAATGGAGCTACAAATCTAGCGCCCCACTCTGTTCCCTTCTCCTTTCCTTTTCTTCCATCATTCTGAGATGAAGAATGGAATGCTCCACAGCGGGTAGCTTTCTACTCCTCCAAGGGGAACTGAGAAAGCAGGCAAGGGCCTCTGTGATGTTACTTTCCCTTCAGGGTGGGGAGGAGATATCTTGTAGCGCAGCTAAAGATGATCATTTGAGAGCATGTGAAACAATGTTCCCCTCTGGAAGCCACAGAGACGTGGAGAGCGCCAAGGTCCCAGCTAATGAGTTAGGGTTAGCTGATGTTTCTCAGTGAGGAAAATGAGAACAATGTTGTCCTTGTTCTCAGATGGCAGTGGCAGTTTCTTTTCCCGGTTTAGACATTGTATTGCACCTCTGTTACATGCGTCTCTGACTACAAGGGTCAGAGGTCAAGCTGAGCAGCAGCCTTGAAGGGGGTAGAGTTCAGCTCAAAGACTCAAGTGTGAGCGCTTGCTACTGTACCACGCAGAGCTATCCGGCCAGAGTATGATTTCAGTGTCATTCTGCTGCCCTCCTGCATCAAAACCGTGTACAAAGATTTTACATTTAATAGGCATGATGAAAGAAAACATTAATCTATGAATGAACATATGAGGAAAATCTAAACATTTGTTTCTTATGTGTTCTGATAAAACCTTTCCTCCCAGAGTAAATATTTGCTCAAGAAACTCACAAAACAAAACAACATCCCATCTGATAATCTTCCACAATTACGCAGCACACTGTGATGAAAGGATATCAATGATCTACTTATGTCAGAGAAAAAAAGTGCAGCTTCAAACATGAAAGCTATTGAAGCCTGAGAGTTTCAAGTCAATGAATGATCAAAGGAGCAAAAGCTTATCAACGCTGTTCCTTAACACTGAAACAGTGTCATATGGCTCTGCATTTGCTACCACAGTAGCTGTGTTTTTGCTCAGGAACATAATGGCTATTGTGCTTTATAAAAAAACATTTGCCTTTTTACACAGTTGAAGCTGCAAAAAGCACACAAAGTGGAGAGGGGGCACGAGCCCTTTATCCCGATGAAAGGCTAAAGGATGAGACTGACCTTTCTGGCATCAGCTGGGCTTTGGAAGCACAATACATGGCGGCAACTCTTTCTGGCCTTTTCCCCTTCAGCTCTGGGCTATGCTTACAAGCCAAAGACTCAAGTCCAAACATCTATCATTTTATACAAAGACTCAAAACACAGATGCCCCAAACCCATCCTTTTACATCACACACACACACACACACACACACACACACACACACACACACACACACACACAGAGAGCAGTTATGTCTGTACATCTGCAAACAGACCAGTCTCGTCTGGCATCATAGTACAACTGCAGGCTATGGAAGCAAAAAGAGACAACATATCACTGTAGATTACATCAACACAAAGGCTTGACTCAGTCCACAGTATCATCACCGTTTTCCTTTAACAGGAATTGAATAACGATTACATTGCGACCTGTACCCACTTAGGGAACGCACCAATCCAAACTCGCTTAAACTGGGACTGGATGGAATGTAACTATGTTACACTTTTCCACACAAGCAAGACTTGAAATGAAAATCCTGACATGGTTAAGTGCTAATTTAGAGAGTGCCCCCCATAAATGACCACTTTACACTTTAAAAGCTTTGTTGTAGGGAGGCCACATACCTAAAGGGCCTTTGTGTGATATTTCAAAAGGCTGCATCCCAACGTCATGGCAGAACAAGGGTCATGCAAACACAGAATAGCACTTGTGTGGTGTTCGTTTTTTTTTTCTTTTCTATATAATTCTATAGGTAAACTCTAGCAGACAGGAGATAAGGTACCCGTGGGTTGTCAGACAAAAGAAACTGTAGCTGGCATCTGAAAAGGTAAAGAGTAGTAGTCCCTGACGTGTCAGAGGCCTCATCATCAGTGGGAGAGTATAAAAGGACCTACAAGTGTGTCAAGGGCTATGGTGTGCTTAACATCCACAGCCCTACAACCATGGGAAAGGTATGAGCTCACATGCAATATGGCTAATAGCTTTGACAGAGAGGTGAAACATGGCAGGATGGAGAAACATGTGTCAAATACTGTAACTGGGAAAGAACATGTAGCTGAGGGTGAAGAAAACTACTTCCTGAGAACTTATTTTTAAAAGGGGAAACCCTACTTATAGGTATTAACAAGGGAATTGTCTGTGTGGATCAACAATCATATGGTATCCTAATATGACAGAGATTCTTATTAACTGCATGAGAGTAACAACAGTGTTCAGATTGGACGAGTGTACAAAGAGTTCTTTAAATAAAAACCAGCTGAAACAATAGTTTCAATTGCATTGAATTTCACCTGAAAACAATGTGTACAGCAGATTGCAGGGGCTTGTATATTCGAAGGACTCGTGAAAAAGTAATTGAGTTTGTTCAAGGGAGAGCAGTGTCCCCTACAGTCCATTCATGAATATTGCAACTAGTGCATTCATATACTTGACATTAACTTGAGTGCTGTATGCTTCTCTCTCCTTTTCAAGATTATCTTTTACGAAGGCCGCAACTTCCAGGGCCGCCACTGGGAGTGCAGCAGTGACTGCATGGACACCTTCAGGCACTTTAACTGCTGCAACTCCATGCGTGTCAGCGGTGGTCACTGGGTGGCCTATGAGAAGCCTCACTACATGGGTTACCAGTACATCATCGGCCCCGGCGAGTACCCTGACTACCACTGCTGGATGGGCTTCAACAACTGCATCCGCTCCTGCCAGATGTACCCCCCTGTAAGTCAATCAAACAGACAGATGGGATTGGTAGTCCCCCCCACCCGCCACCACTCACCTTGTACATCAAATGCCGCTTTAGAAATTGATGTCAATCACTGGCCTTTTGATGTCATTAACAGATACTAAGGCAGGTCATAGCATAAAAATCTCTGTTGCTAGGCCCACAAGGAGAGCCAGTCAGCCTTTAAAAGGAATATGATACACACCCCATAAGACTTGGTGCCTTCATTCTAATTCTGTTTGAGTGTTTCTGTTTAGGGAGGGGGGGATAAAATTATGTCATGCTCCTAAAGAGTTGTTGGTCATTCTCATATGTAGTAAGTAAGCTATTATGTACTCACTTAAGTTCAAAGTTAGAAATATCAGCTTAGGGCGGAGAGCACTACCAAAGTGATCTCTGGAGCTCACAGCTGTAAAAATAGCGTAATAATCATGTTGTGATCTATTCACATACAGTATAGAGGATCCTACAAGATGAGGATCTACAACAGGCCTGATATGATGGGACACAAAATGGAGTTCATGGACGACTGCCCCAACCTGTACGAGCGCTTCCGCTACCGTGACATTTACTCCTGCAACATCATGGAGGGTTTCTGGATCTTCTATGAGCACCCTAACTACAGGGGACGCCAGTATTTCCTGCGCCCCGGAGAGTACAAGGCCTGTGGTGACTGGGGCTGCCACAACCCTATGGTGGGCTCATTCAGGAGGATGAGGAATGTCATGTAAACTGCGCATCTCAAATTAAAAAATTGATTTTCAAATAACTATGTGAGCTTATTTTAACAAAACCATGCAACCACAAGTCAATAGTAGAAGTACAATACCACTTCTTGGACAGGCAGTCCATTTGCGTCATGCATAGTGTACATCTTCAAAATAAAGCCTGCTGCTTAATGATTTATATCCCTGTCAAATACCTTTTAAAACAAGCCAATCCTTTTCTTTTTGCTGCCGTGTCTATCCTCACGGTCTGCAGATAGGTCTCTGGCATTTATGCCAATAAAGGCAGATGTTGCAACTTTTATTGAAGCCCTTTGAGAAAGTGCAGTTGTACAGTATTTTCCATAGACAGACAGAGCTTTGACAGAGACAAAGCGGCTGCTGCAGCTTACCAGTCCTATAGTGTTCTGCAGTCTATACAGCCCACTGTGCTGACACGACAAAGCTTTGTTTCACATTTGCAAAGCCCTGATCCCAGCAGGTTCTATAAAGAGGTCTGATACAGGCCGACATCTGGTCTGGACTGAACTAAACACAGTTACAATGGGCAAGGTAAGCGTTCAATTTCAAATCTACATAGTAAAAGCAACTAAAATGTTAGATGTGTAGTAAATTGATCATTTGTATCTAAGGGGTAAAAAATGCTGCAAGTCAACACACTCAAAAATAAATAATTCTGTCATATAAAATGCTAAAGACCTTCACTGAGTGATAACTCAACCTTGTGTTGTTAGGTGTAATGGTCAGTAGTTGTAAAGGATTTTTTTTAATTCTATTTGTCTTTGCATAACCTGCAGGGATATAATAAAATGCAATAAATTGCAAGAATCACAATGTATGTAACAAAAGTAAAATGAATGAAAATAAATAAAACTGAATAACATTGAAAATAGTAAATGGAAGACTTTAGACTAAGACGTTAGTGATAATTTGTCCTTTGTTGAGCATAGTAAAAAAATGCAATTACTCAACTGGGTTTGGAATCTAAATTTATGTAATTTAGGCCAATACATTTTTTTCTTTTTTCTTTTTTTAAATATACCCCATGCTATTTTGTGTTTATTAAACTTCATCAGGCATTTGATCATACATTCTTGAGCTCATTTATTCCAAAATTCTTCACTTAGTTATTCTAAACAAGAACTTTGTTGGATAAAGCTTACTTGCAAACCTGGTTTAGAATACATAAAGGTATGGTCATAAAAAGTGAATGAGACTAAAAGTTCAAGTTATTGTTGTTTACAAGCTTAAAGAGCTGGAGGACAGATACGTTATCATACATACAGTATAAGGTGTGTAATAGTTTGTTTTTGGCATAGCCTTGTGGTGATAATGTCCAACCATCCATCACTTGCAGGTTATCTTTTACGAAGACAGGAACTTCCAGGGTCGTCACTATGAGTGCAATAGTGACTGTCCTGAGATGCAAAACCACTTCAGCCGCTGTAACTCAATAAGAGTTGACAGCGGTTGTTGGGTGGCCTATGAGAAGCCCAATTATGGCGGCTACCAGTACATGCTGCACAAGGGCGAGTACCCCGACTACCAACGCTGGGCAGGCTTCAATGACTGCATCCGCTCCTGCCGTATGGTGCCACCTGTGAGTTTTCACTGATGTTCTACCCTGTTTGCAGCAATGTTCTCACTAAAGCTTTTCTGTGGAAGTGCCAGTTTAGGCTCATGTAGTTCTCAAACCTAGTATTAATGTTTTCTACAGTATTTTGGGCTATTTTAGATCTTTTTTTTTAGCTTGACCTATAAAAGCAGTCAAAAGTTTGTTTATCAATTTACATCAAGTTATTCTACTGTAGTACCATTAAGTTGAACAAACACTCATGTTACATGACAGTATCATCTTAGTCTCTCATTGTTTCTTCCCGTAGTATAATGGGAACTACAGGATGAAGATCTTTGAGCGGTCTGACTTTGGAGGCCAAAATATGGAGCTAATGGATGACTGCCCGGATCTGAATGAGCGTTTCCACACCCGTGACATCTCCTCTGTCAATGTCATGGAGGGATACTGGATGCTGCATGAACACCCCAATTACAGAGGACGCCAGTACTTCTTGCGCCCCGGAGAGTACAGGAGGCACCACGAGTGGGGAAGCAACAGCCCCACCATCGGCTCTCTGAGACGTGTCACTGAGCTCAACTAATTCCCAGTTTTTTTTACCCTTAATGTGCCTCACTGTTAAACATCCCTCCTTCTTGTTCCCCTAATGCCAGTGCTGTTTCATTGTGGTTTCAACACTGTGGTGTCCAAACCTGAAATCTTATTTTAACGATGGATGGTTTTCGGGCGTCTGATGTTGGGTTCTGGTTTTGCTGGTTTGCTTTGCATTGTTGGGTAAAGTTCCTCCCCAACTCAGTGCTCAAGCAATGCTCAATAAATATTGATGATCTTTTTTGCTTTGGTCGTCCCAGAGCAAAATGGTTTGCCTCGCCGGTCCCCAACCTCCTGTCCTACTGGAATCACAATAAAAGAAAACTTGATGGAAGTCAACTGAAGGGATCCTTTGTTAATTTTCTATTGACTACTACAGCTGTCACTATTAAAAGATCAGGGAGATATGGCTTTTCATAAATCTGAGGAATATTTTCTCTTTAGTATGGTGATTGAACTTTTCATCAGGCCATAGAATTAAATAGAAGTGTAACCACCAAGGTCCTAGACCAAGACCAAGAGTATCTACAGTTTGCCATGATATCGTCATTCCACATACACAAAGAAAAATTATAAAGGAAACAGAAGCTTATTCTTTGAAGTTCGATACTAAAGACCAAAGAAAGGGTATCTGAGGATGAGCTTGTAGGAGTCTTTATGAGATCACATGGTACAGAGCAAGCGCGTTGGGTCCATGAAAGATGCCCATATTAGATCCACATCACAGGGCCAGTGCCAACTCAAAGAGTTGAAGTCAAAGTGGCCTGGTATTAGCCCCGAGCATCAAGCTCTCTCAGAACAAAAAACAAAACCCAGTCCACATCCCTGCTCATGCATTTTTCATCAGCCCAAGATACTGAACCCTTTCAGAAATAAATATCAATTATTGAAATTGTTAATTAGACGCTGCGTAATTGGCAAAGATACACATGAATAAATAACTTTGACCATTAATTATTGATTCAAAAAAATGTGAAGTCCAGTGGGGAGTGCATTTGCGAGTCTCTTAAGATCAAGCACAACAAGAAATATGAGTTTTGGCCTTGAGTGATGTCCAATTAAAGGATTGTCGGCTTTGCTGTACAAGTCCAGTGAGTTGCCCTCATCATCCTTTTTATATCTGTGGACAACAATGCCCAGCAGACAACATCAACAGGGTGCAACATGAGATCTGATCAACTAGGGTCTGGGGGCAATGGCAGATAAGAGATGAGAGGAAATGTACAGGCTGCCAGGCCTCAACCATAAATGGAAGTTAATCTAAGGTCATGAAGAGGCATTGTCTTCAAATACTAAATTCAATTCAGGCAGTAAGCCTATTCTTTTATCCCTTTACATATAACTACTGAAAACAAGTCTATGGTCATTTGTGTTTAAAGTTTCTGGGTATAACTCTGAAAACTTCATCTAAAAAGAACAGTAAAGGCAAATAACCTGAAAACTCTGCAAACAGCCATCTTAAATATTCAGTACAGTCATGTTGCAAAATCTACTAGTTCTACTGCATTTTCTACTTATATCATTGAAATCTGCCATTAGTTCAGTTTTTGGGAGCCATAAGGTTCAGCAGAGGACTGAACTGGAGTGCCCAAAAACTTGACAATATGTCATACCAATATAAAATAAATTGTTGAAACACGGAGCATGAGGAACTTTGACGATTTAGCTAGGAATTTTGAAAATCTGACTTACACTACAGGGTCTCAGTTTTTTGCCAATATGATTTCAATACAAAATGCACTACTCAACTTTACTCAAAAATAAAACTGTAAAATTTCAGTCAGTAACCTAAGAATGGAAGCCTTCCGTATCACAACACTGTGTGTCATCTTAAGTAGAAAACTCTTAACTGTTAACTGTTAATGCAGAAACTAGGTATGCATACTTACTGTACACCTGAATAGCAACCATAACTGTAGAAAACAACTTTGATGCACATGCTATTGTAAAATACACTTCTATGAAACACTATGCATCAAAGAGGCAATACTTAATGTCCCTCGATTGTTCCTCCTCTACCTCAAGTCATTTAGATATTTTCAATCGCTTCGCACATGAAAAGGACAAGAGTGAAATCCAAGTTTTGTCTTCCTCTTCATCTTTGAACCCTTTGGACTTGGTGATGGGAAGCTGATTGAAGGGTAAGTAGTGCGTTTTAGAGAATGAATTCTTTAGATGCTGGAAAAGAGAAAGAAAACGAAAGAAACAGAATCCGAGAACACAAGCCTGTGATTCCATTATTTGTCTCAGTTCTCCTCCCTCTTTTCATTTCTGATGGCTGGATAATTAAACCTCTACAGTATTGTCTTCCATCTTCCTTGCCCCACTTCCAGCAATGTGAATTCCCCTATGGGCAACTTATAAAAACGCCCTTTTTAGACATCTGTTTTTCAGATCGGCACCATTTTTTCCCCCTATTAATTTGTGTTCTTTGTGAAAGTAGAAAGACTAGTGCCAGGACAGAAATGAACACACATGCTCATTCTCAATCCTCTACACTTCAACTACAAAAATCAAAGTAAAAGAAAAAAAAAAAAAATCTCCAAATATTCTTTTTCAACATTACTTTTTATTCGACAGTACTACTATTATACAATCCAAACCAATCCTTAAGTGTGCATTGCAAGACATCAGATAGGAGCTCAGAGGCTGGAATGGTGCAAAGCTTAATTTAAAAGCAGTCGCGTTCTCCCCTCCAGCTTGAAGGAGGCAGCTTGTCAATTACAGTTCCTGCTCTGACAGAGGCTTTGGGCGCCACAACGAACAAGCAGGAAAGCAGCAAAGTATGGAAGAATGAGCACAACTTGTAACAATGATCAAATAAAATAAATAAAATGGATGCATACAAGTATTCTAACTTACATGGCGCAATAACAAAACTGGTAAATTCCTGTTACTTTTGTAAAATAATTGTTACTTAATCTGTAACTCACCCAGTTTATGTTAAAAAGAGAAAGAATGAATGCTCTACTATCAACTGCAAACTTGTGTTATTAGTTCCGTTGCTAAAATTACCTAGACCCTCACCTAATCAAAATACCTGTACATTCAGAAACATACAAAAGATTTTACCTGGAAATACAGCAAGAAAAGATAAAACAAAGAAAGCATTTAATCAGTGTGAATCTTCTGGGTAATTATAAGCAAATGCAACAAGATAAAATAAACTTGGGCCTTCTTACTTTCTCATACACATTGTATGTGTAAATTAAATGTCTGTGAATATGTCACTTTCAAAATCAGATCCTGTCCTGAGATTGTATTCTTAAAAAAATAATTTCAAGCCGTTCAGTTTTCTTTGATACATGAATACATGGTGATACAATACACAGTGTATTTCATTTGTCTTAAATACAAGTAATCTTAGTTAACTCCTTTCTTGTAAAGTTTCTCCACAGGGTGGCTACAGGTATTAACAAGTTAAATTTAAGACTTTTTAAGGATCCGTGGCCACCCTGCTCCAATTAATAAATTATTGTGGAGGTATTGTGTTGTGATTGCCACATAATACCTCCTACAGGAGCCTATTAGTGTAACTTACCTAACTCATAAAAGAAGATGAGGTAGAATTCAAAACATTTGTAAACTCAAAGTAAAAGTCTGAAGTCTAATGTCAAATCTCTGGTTGTGCTGATCAAACGGACCATTGGTGTGTTAAGCCGCTCTTTCCATGCTTTGTGCTTCAGAGGTTTAAAAAAGTGATCTGAAAATTTGCCACAAGACCCCAGAGGGAGCTACTGGTGAGCAATGCAAACCATTTTGACCAATGTTCATGCCAAGTGAGTGTTGTAAAAGTCTCTGGTCTAGTTGCTGTCCCTCTGCACAGTAAGAGGCTGCTCGACCGGCAGGTTCTCATGGAGGTACTTCATGGTACCCTGCTCAGAGAAGTCGGCTGCCGTTTGCCCCGCACCTCTCAGAACCCACTTGGTGGTGAGCAGCCCCTCTAGGCCGACGGGGCCCCGGGCATGAATACGTGCCGTGCTAATACCTACCTCTGCTCCTACAGACAGAGACGGAGGAAGAAAGACAGCGAGTGAGAATGCATAACATCATATCCTATCTGTTGTAAAAAAAAGTTTGCAGTTGTTTGAAAAAGATAATAACATATGAATATAAGTAAGAATACTTAGGCTTTTAGGGGATACTCTACTTAACTCTGAAATATTTTCACAGGAAAAGAGGCCACAAAAAACATGATATGGTGATGACACACATCCTCCACATACCTAGACCAAAGCGGTAGCCATCAGCAAAACGTGAGCTTGCGTTCCAGAAAACACAGGCGCTGTCCAGCTGCTGAAGGAACTGTTCCGCTGTGCTCTCTGTAAGAGAAAGACAGCTCATTGGCGCCAATAGCTCACAACCTAATATTTCTGATCCAACACCCTTTCAGGCATAGACATAAAGTATGTGACAATTTCTGTTTATCGCTATGCCAAAGACATTGGAGTCGAAAAAAAAGTGCTCATATTATACTCATTTTCAGGTTCATAATTGTATTTAGAGGTTATAATCAGAATGTTTACATGGTTTAATTTGCAAAAAACACCATATTTTTGTTGTACTGCACATGGCTGCAGCTCCTCTTTTCACCCCTTTCTCTGTTTTAGCTACAGAGTGATGCATCACACTTCTGTAATATCTTTGTTTTGGAGTCGCACATGCACAGTAAGGACTGCTAGCTAGTCAGTTGCAGAGTATGAGGGCGTGCCATGCAAGCAGCTAGGCGAGCATTATAACATGCGTAATTTTGTAACGCACGTTTTTTTTAATTTATATACAGAGTGTGTGTGTGTATATCTATCTATATCTATATAAATAATAAAAAAACAATAAGAGCATAAAATGAGCACTTTAAAGCATTGATTAAGAGCTTAAAAAAAAATCCTAAATCTGCAGTTTTGAGGATGCAGTTTTTTTTTTATTGAGGCCACTGCAATCGCAGATACTGTATGTCTGTCACCCAGTATTTTATATATATATATATATATATATATATATATATATATATATATATATATATAAAAATAGTACACAACCCAGGCCAGTGCTATAGAAAGGCAAAGTTCCCTCCCCTTCCGGTGGACCACCGTGGGACCTTAATTTGGGAAAAATATTAGTAGTCAATTGTGGACAACTGATTATTTTATTGATCCCATTTGAATTAAGTCATGAATTACACATTTGTCACTTTAAAAGAAGTCAAGAAAGTCTCAGTTTATTGGCAAACTGTTGAAGCATAAGATGTAATTACAAAGAAAACACTTCAAAGTTGCATGGATGACGTCTTGCTGAAGCTACGATGTCTGTGTGTATCATACCGGGATGTAACGTTACTCCAATTTTGCTTAATTCGAAACAGGATCTAAACAATTATTTGTTTCTAAACCGTTCACTATCATGTATATTTTTTTTTTCCGGATTAAGGTCCCATAAGGTCCACCAGAAGGGGAGGGGTTTCACCTCTCTATAAACTCTTAAATCATTTATGCTTTGACTACCACCCCAAAAACACAATCTACATATAATTCTAATATCTCGGACAGGATGATTTGGACAAGTCTATCGGTCCAAATGTCATCAGGAGAAATCCTTGAGCTGCTATACGGCTCTAATAAATCCAACTCATTTAGGTATAAATACTCAGCAAATTATGTATTAGTGAATGAAATTAGGTTGACATTTTTGCAGGTTTTTCTCTTGATAAAGTCACAGATTATCTACCAATCCACTAATGTGTCTTAATATAGTACTTCTATAACTAGATGATCAACAAATGTGTCTATCTTTCTATGTATTTATCTATCTATGTCTACATTCTATCTAGTGTATCTATTCATATACTGTATCTCTGACATTAGCTGACATAGACCCAAACTGAGAACATGTTAATTCATTGAGGTACCTTCTGTGGTCACCAGATGGCAGCAGCACATCCTTCACTGCATGTGAGAATCCTTAATGTAGAAATGTGAATTTTTTCTTTTTCTTGAATTTTTTAAAATGCTGCTCACTTTTATTTTGATCACCCGAAGAAATGTGTAAAATATTAAAATATTTTGCGTATTTGTATTCCAACCTTCAAGAAAAAAGGGATTTGCACCTCTGTTTTTCCATGCATTTCAAAAAATATTATGTACTGGATATTTCTAAGAGTGGCTCCTTTTGATGCACTTTATCCATGTTAAAAACACAGCTATTTATAGGACACCTTTTACTTCATCAAGATTTTATGATTTTCCCAAAAATTGCCTCGAAAAAATGAGCACATCATAAAAATGGCAATATGTTAGTCTTCAACACTGTCTGCAAGCAATATGGCCACAGCCTTTAAAGTCAGGAAATACTCTGGACACTGCACAGAATGATTTCAATCAAGATGAGTCAGGAATATGCGATGTGATGCTCACTTGAAAAGACAAAAATGTGTTTAAACATGGCCCAAAGTCATGACAGGGACAACTCTTTTAAACTGTGTTTTAGCATCTGCTCTACATTTTAAATGGGCTCTGCCCCCGACATTGGAGTCACACAGGGAGGCTGTGCACTCATCCTGACAACATAGTGTCACTGCTCATTAGCCACTGTGGAAGAAAGTGAGATGAATGGGGAAGGTGAATCAAGAGAGTGAGAAGGAGAACTTGATGAATATCAGACACATAAAGAGACATGGAGCAATAAAAGATTGACCAAGACTAACAGGTTTTGTCTAGATTAGAACAAGAGAATGCAAAAATTTATCTTTTGAGCCATTTTAAAATGCAAATTGGTTGAAAGACAACAAGAAAATACTAACACAAACACAGTGGGCCACCTACCATTTTCTGTGATGATAACGTCTGTGTGGGAGCTGCCATACTTGTGAATATGGTCCACAGCCTCCTGCATGCTGTTCACCACCTCTATGCAGCACTCCAGGTCACCGTACTCAGTCCGCATAGACTTTACCTCCGATGGGCTGAATGTCAGGAAGGAGGCGAACTGGGGGCCTGCATGAATCTTCACCTAGTGACACCAAGCAGATTAAAAAGATAAATAAGATAAGTCCTCCAGTAGAAACATACATATTAAAATTAAGTTTTTTTATTACTAAATTATTGGGATACTAGTAAAGAATTGCAATGCTTTACCCGTTCAGCCCGCAACATGTCAATGATCTGGTCAAACAGTGGGGTCCGGAGGATGTCCCTGTGGATCAGCAGAGTTTCCATGGCATTACATGCAGCTGGGTAGTCACATTTGGAGTCTCTGACTGGAATGGGAAAATGTCAGTCAATTACTGATCTTTATTCATAGTTGGTTAAAGTAGGGTACCCCTTAACATATACATGTCTGGCAGAAATAGCCTACCTATTTACTAATGCAGTAGAAATGTACACATGAACTTCTACACTACTAGTCAGCAGGGAGATTTATACACGCTGACCAATTTTGATGACTCTGTCAACGCTGGCTTCTGAATCAACGTAGACGTGGCAGATTCCCTCGCTATGACCCAGCACCGGGATGCCCTTGGCCGCCCGCTGAATGTTCCTCACCAGCTGGGATGAACCTCGAGGGATAATCAAGTCAATCATCTTGTCCAGTCGGCATAGATCCTCCACCTCCTCACGAGTGCTCACCTTGTAACAAATACAGGTTTGTCAAACACAGAGCTACATGCTACAGGCTTACTTGGGCAGATTTCTAATCAGCTGATGCATTTTCCTCCAGACTTCGAAGTTCTCCTAGTACATGTAATGTGCTATATAAAAAGGTAGGGGTGGAACAGTACATGCATTTGTATTGAACCGAAACGGTACAGGCGTCACGGTTCGGTCCATGAACTTACACAGAATACATGGTATAAAAATTAACAAAAATGTATTAATGTAATGCGGAGCTACTGTTGGATACGCGGGTTCAATAGGGACACCTAATCTGTTGCCCCGCCTTAGCTCTGAATCTCTGATTAGTGGTGCCGCCGTCTATGTAGCCAAGTTCCACGTTTGTATGCAGTTTTTGGGGTTTGTATTGCCTTATAACAAATGTATAGGAAACATTTTACCAGCTGCACTGCCTCTCTGACTCCGTGCACGGAAAGGGCCTCCTGGGTGAGCTGGTGGAGGACATGGTTGGTGTTGGCTGCCTCCTTGCCTCCCTTCAGCAGGAGGGCGTTCCCACTGGCTATGGCCAATGCTGACACCTGGAAACACACAGGATGTGTGCTATTACTGCAGTCGTTTTAAGAAAGTCAAGCAAAAACACTAACAAGACTCTAGATAAGTTTGTTGCAATTATAGTACATTTACAAACAAAAGTGTTTTCGGTGTGACATCTTAGTAACGTTTTTATGTTGTTTGCATTTTCCAAGACAAAAATCAAACTCCCAGATCGGTTTGTGTTACGGCAGCTCTGCCTGGATACCTGCGGCAGGCAGTCAGGTCGGGCCTCAAAGATGACCAGAAGAACTCCAATGGGCACAGCGATCTGCTCCAGCTCCAGGTTGTGAGCCACCCTGGTCCTGCGCAGCACACGACCCACACTGTCCTGGGCGGCCACAGCGATCTGACGCAGACCTATGGCCAAGCTGTTAAGTTTGGCAGGTGACAAGCTCAGACGCTTCAGCATGGCTGGTGGCAAATGGCCTGCAGAACGGATGGAGAGCAAGGTTACACTTTGCTTTTAGGTGATACAGGATCAAACTCATTAACTAGGCAAGCCATAGAGAGCCCTTTGGTGGAGAGAAATGAATTAAACTGCCCAATTGGAAATGTTTACAACGTTCTCTCTCTCTCTTAGGTAAGTTTCTGTTGCAGTATTATGATTATAAATTATATTTCCTGCCAGAGAAGAATCTGTTGATAAAAAACCTGTTTGTGGATACATGAGCTTATATAAAGTAAATTCTATGGACACTGTTGCAAACATTGCCAAGTACACACTAGAGCCTCTCTAAACCTGACAAATTCACTCAATGGGGGCCTCTGTTACCTGCATTTACAGCCTGGTCTATGTCCATCTTGTTGGCAGCCAGAACCTCTTCCTTTCTTTCAGTCAACAACTCTGCTAAATGGCAGATGATCTCACTCCTCTGACAAACAAAATAGAGGCAGGATGAGCATGTAGTACATCTATCCACACGAGGTCAGTATTTCTCTGTATCTGATACAGGTAAGTTCAGGACTAAGCTTGGAAATTGTAAGTGTTTATAAACTATAGTAACATTTTCAAGAATAAACTGAAATTCTTTAACACAGATTGATGTTAACTGAAGAAAAAACATTTGTTCTTATTAAAAAAACAAAAAAAACATGTGGCACCTGGTCTGGGTGCAGAGATGCCAGGGTTCTTCCAGAGTTGCGTGCCATTTCTGTCTGATGCTCCACAGTTGGGCCTGGCGAAATATTAGGGACAGGACACATTCACTCAAAATACACTTAGGTTGCCAGTTTATTATCTATACCTAGCTAAACCTACTACTACAACATCAGCCCTATAACAAACCCCGCCTATATACAGGTTATAATGTTCAGTTTTTGTTGAGAAACTGTTTTATAGAGTTGTTGACTCAACTTTAGTGTGTGGTGCTGTATTGATTATAGGCATTTCTAATATTAAGTCTACCCTAATAATATAAACAGACAAAATATTAGAAACACACTTCTTAGTGTGATGCAAAATAACTCGGCAGCACCACAAACTACAGCCTCCAAACTTATAAAATTGAATCAACACCTCTTTCAAACGGTTTTAACAAAAACTATTAGACTGGGTTCATTTGTGTACTGCTGAAATAATACTAATGTGAGAAGTGGTTGAAAGAGAAAGCGTAAAGCCCCGGTGAACTCACCAGCAGGTTTGATCTCAGAGAAGAAGGTTCCCACCTTTTTGCCCTCCACAATGTCAGTGATGACTTGACCTGTTACTTTGGGGTGGGTGCCATTTGCAATGACCACTGAGGTGCCACCTTGCAGGGCCCAGAGGGCAGCCTTGACCTGCACAAAAACACAGTACAAATATCAAAACCATGTGTTACAGAAGCAGGCCAATATTCTATCCAATTTTTTGAACACAGGCAACTGTCAAGAAACAGCCACATGAATAGTTTAAAGTAGAGCTGACAATTTAAGAATTGTAAGCAGCCGTGGAAGAAGAACTCAGGCTGTTTACTGAAGTCAAAGTACCAGTGGAGTGCAAGTCGCAGTGACAAATACATTTTATTAAAATCTCAATAACAAGGCCTGGGAATTTAATCTTCGTCTCTAAAACATGAGTAGAAGAGTACTAGATGATTGAAGTAAAAATCCATTCAGTACATGAAGCTTTCCACTTTGCCCATCTGATAAATGCCCACTAAGATAATACCTTTAATTAGAATTTAAATACAATCATTTAACAACAGTGATTAAGGAGGACTTTCATACCTTGGCCTCCATGCCTCCAATACCAACTCTGGACTTTGTACCGTAGGTGATGGACTGCTGGTCTCCAGGGTAGAAGATGTCAATGAGCTTTGCGTCATCTGTTCCAGGGGGGCTGTTGTACAGTCCTAAGAAATCAACAATTCTTACACAACTTATCTGCTCACACACAGGTCTAAAATACACAATGCAGTATGACACACAACCTTAAACTTTTGTAACATGTACTGTATATTAGTGCCTGTGTCATTCAACAGGCAATAAGTAAATAAATACACAAACTGATCATAAATAAATTTGATATCATTCTCAAGTCAACCTTTTACCTATTAAAATCCAAAAAAAAAAATCCATAGCCAAAAGCCTCCGCATCTGCTAAAAAAACTTAAAAAAACACTAGTGCTGTCAAACAATTAAAATATTTAATCGCACATTTTAATCTATTCTAAATGTCCCTTGATTCCTTTTTGTCCCATTATTTTTTCTCATTTTAATGCTCTTATCAACTTGGAAAAGTAGAAGCGCTTGCTTTGTGCACATTTTTTTTTTTTAATTTTTTTTTATTGAAAACATTGGCATATCGCCTACTGTGGTGTTCAATTTCACACGTAACATTCTCACTTGGAGCAGTCATTCACACTTGGAGCAATTATCTCCCAAACAAGTAACACTGTCCCATCAATAAATGGTAAAAAAAAAAAAAAATATAATATATATTATATATTTGACAAAGGTGGGGGGGGGGGGAGAATTCGCATTAGCTGTGTGCTTGGCCATCAAGTGATATTTCAGACTGGACGTGTTACGATAATAGCTGAGTTCATAACAACAAAACACAGATCACTTCGGTCTTGTCGATGGAACCATTTGGCAAGTAAAGTAAACTTTCCATTCAGAATCTTATTGTCATCCAATTCGTTGTCTCACGCTCGCCATCCACTCAAAACACAACGTTACTACTCTATGGCCTGCTCGCAAGCCCAAACAAGAAAAATTGTGAAAAAAATATAATCTATCTATCTATTTATACTTCTTGAAGCCGCACTTATATATGGCTCTGTAGTTTTGCTTATTTAGAGCTAATGTACTTGCACTTACTACTTGTTGGCTGGAGTTTCAGTTTTGAAAGCACTTAATTGGAAGTCGCTTTGGATACAAGCGTCAGCTAAATGACATGTAATGTAACACACACACATCAATTTCAAAAATGAAGACAGAAGGTCTGTGTTTGTCTCCCTCATACAACTCTGTTGACCCTGAGAGGGGTGTTTTTCCCAGTGAAGAGCGCAGACAGATGGTGTTGTTACCTAATAGCTGACCCAGGCTGTTGTGATAACGCACATACCTTCCACGTCAGACAGTGCGATGAGGAGGTCGGCCTTCATCTCTACAGCTAGCCGCGCCGCCAGACTGTCGTTGTCCTTAATGCTGATCACCTACAGGGCCAGAAAATTGCTGATGTAAGCTTCTCAAGACAGAAAGTCCATCATCTGCCATCTACTCATCTGAGCCTTTTAAGGGCTAGAGGCAAGCTGATGAATAGAAACAAATAACTAAACAGGTTTAAAACTGTGCAACATATTCTATTATTACCAAAATGTCCCTCTGCTAGATTATCAGGGCAAATTTTAGGGGCCGCGACAGTCAAACAGTTCAATTATCAGCAATCAACTTAATGCAAGTGCAATTTCTTTCCTAGATAATTGAGTAAATACCTCAGACAAACAGCCCTAACCAAGTCCATGTAAGATTTCAAAATTATGTATAGCACATAAGTTGGGGTGGCACAAAATTTGCAAACCTTTATATTTTCATAATTTTGCTGTTTTCCTGAAGGGCATTTATTTTACCTGTGTATTGATAGAGAGAGATAGCGAGAAAGAGAGAGAGGTAGAATTATCTCCAAGAAAAAGATGTTAGTTATTTCTGCAGGAGAACATGTGAAGGAGGCGTCTACCTACAGAAGTTAGTCCCGGGCCCTTCTGACAGCACCTCCTCCCCAGTGACGGCATGCACTGCCATCCATCCCCTCCTTGCATGCACATGCCTTACTGATTGAGGGCAGAGCTGGTGAGATGAATCAGGGTGGCAGAGGTGTTTCAGCGTGTGTGTGTGTGGATAACAGAAAATATTCTAACTAATTAACAGGGATTGTCTTCACTATACAAACACTGTCTCCACCAACCACTTCAACACCCCTGCTGCCACTGCCATCACTACCAGCGTCGCCCCCATGCTAACTATACCCACATTTACCCCCAGCAGGTCACTGTTGGGCTCCGGCGGGGGCACCACAGCGTCATTAGTGTTGATGATGGGCACAATGTTCATACGCAGCAGCTCCTGCAGTGTGCTGTTCAGATTCTGCCTCTTTTGGTCATCGTGGAAATCCAGATTAGTCACCAGGACCTGACAGTAGAGTTAAAAGAGCAGAGAGCGAGAGAGACAGATTTCAAATGAAAAAAGAAATGTCACTGTGCAAAATACGTATGCTTCTTGAGCTGTTCAAAAGGCATTATTTTCTTATGAAGTATACAAGTACCTGTGCAGTGCAAGTGCTGTATTGCGTGAACATAGCCTCATACAGGGCCATCAGGCCACTCTGTCCAGCCGCAGCACAGGCCCGGGCCTCCAGCACTGGCACAGACTGCAACACAAATGTACAGATTATCTCTACAGTTTTCTGGCTGCTCAGAGATACACTCCAATCAAACCATGCCATGTGGGAGAGGTGCACTCATTAAAAAGGTCCCATGACATGGTGATCTTTGGATGCTTTTATAGAGGCCTTAGTTGTCCCCTAATACTGTATCTATTCATTTTTTATTTATAGTATCAATCTGAAGTCTATTTCCCAAAATTCAGCCTTGGTGC
>NC_045753.1:17561831-17571817 GCF_008692095.1 Etheostoma spectabile
ATTACAGCCACTAGAGCCAGTCCCACAATGAACTTTCCTTAGGACGTGCCATTTCTGTGTCTGTAGCTTTTGAGGTGGAGAGGAGAGGTGGGGTGGGGTTGGGAGGGGCAAGGTGGATGCTGGGGGTGTGGCCTTGACCAACTGCCTTTTTTTTTAACCTGCTTTGCGCTTTTAAAAGCCATGATGTCTCTCTCTCATGGATGGGCCATAATCTCTGGGCGGGAAAAGCAGAGAAAGGGGAGAAAGGGGAGGCAGGATCGGCCCATCTGATCTTTTATTTTCTCAGGGCTCGGTTTACACCTGTCGCCATTTCTAGCCACTGGGGGGAAACAGGCAGGCTGGGGGAACTCCTCTTAAAGTTAAATTTTCATTTCATTGGACCTTTAAAGGTGTATGTGTTCTTCATATTTATGTAGAGTTATAGTTTGTTCTTGTAATGTAAAATATGCAGCTCCGGTAGATATTTGCGATTGGCCCCGCTCTGCAAACACCGGCTCTTGTACAGTGGTGTGAAAAAGTGTTTGACCCATCCTATTTCCTGTCCTTTGCATGTTTGTCACACTTAAGTGTTTCAGAACATCAAAACAATTTATACAATAGTCAAGGACAACACAAGTAAACACAAAATGCAATTTGTAAATAAGGTGTTTATTATTAAAGGTGAAAAAAAATCCAAACCATCATGGCCTGTGTGAAAAAGTGATGCCCCCCTTGTTAAAACATACTAAACTGTGGTTGTCCACACCTGAGTTCAATTTCTCTAGCCACCCAGGCCTGATTATTGCACACCTGTTCACAATCAAGGCATCATTAAATAGGAGCTGCTTGACACAGTAAGGTCCACCAGAAGACCTTAAAAGCTAACATCATGCCGAGACCCAAAGAAATTCAGGAACAATTGAGAAAGAAAGTAATTGAGATCTTCAGTCTGGAAAGGGTTATAAAGCCATTTCCAAAGCTTTGGGAATCCAGCGAACCACAGTGAGAGCCATTATCCACAAATGGCGAAGACATGGAACAGGGTAAACCTTCCCAGGAGTGGCCGGCCGCCCCCCAAATTACCCCAAGAGCGCAGGACGACTCATCCAAGAGGTCACAAAAGACCCCACAACAACGTCCAAAGAACTGCAGGCCTCACGCCTCAGTTAAGGTCAGCGTTCATGCCTCACCATCAGGAAAAGACTGGGCAAAAAAGGCCTGCATGGCAGAGTTCCAAGGAGGAAAACCACGCTGAGCATAAAGAACATCCAAGCTCGTCTCAATCTCCACAACACATCTGTTGATTAAAGACTTTTGGGACAACATTCTGTGGACCGATGAGACAAGTGGAACTCTTTGGAAGTGTGTGTCCAGTATATCTGGCGTAGAAAAGAACACTGCATTCATAAAAGAACATTATACCAACAGTAAAATATGGTGGTGGTAATGTGATGGTCTGGGGCTGTTTTGCTGCTTCAGGACCTGGAAGACTTGCCGTGTAAAAGGAACTATGAATCTGCTGTTACCAAGAGATCCTGAAGGAGAATGTCCGACCATCTGTTTGTGTACTCAAGCTGAAACGAACTGGGGTCTGCAGCAGGACAATGATCCTAAACGCACCAGCAAGTCCACCACCGAATGGCTGAAGAAAAACAAAATGAAGACTTTGGAGTGGCTAGCCAAAGTCCTGACCTGATAATATTGAGATGTTGTGGTATGACCTTAAAAGAAGTTCATGTCCGAAAACCCTCTAATGTAACTGAATTAGGACAATTCTGCAAAGATGAGTGGGCAAAATTCCTCCAGGACGCTGTAAAAGCCTCATGCACGTTATCGCAAACGTTTGGTTGCAGTTGTTGCTGCTAAGGGTGGCCCAACAGTTATTAGGTTTAGGGGGCAATCACTTTTCACACAGGGCCATGAGGTTGGATTTTTTTTCACCTTTAATATAAACACCTTCATTTACAAATTGCATTTTGTGTTTACTTGTGTTGTCCTTGACTATTGTTTAAATTGGTCTGATGTCCGAACACTTAAGTGTGACAACCATGCAAAGGAACAGGAAATGAGGAAGGGGGCAAACACTTTTTCACACCACTGTATGTGAACGCACGCGTCGCTGGATTGAGAAACCCTGGGTTGATTGAACTAGTTGTTAACCACGTCGTGACACAGCTCATGCGGGACCGCGGTTGTTGGATTAGATCCAGCTGGGTAACAGAAATAAATCCAGGGCATGCTGATCTTGATTTGTAGTACAGGCCTCAGGTAAGCGCCTGACTGTGGGGGCAACATGTATACACAGAGAATATTGTATGTAACAGTTAAAGAATAGTCTATAACATCTTACAGAACAGCTGTTGTAATCTAAAAGCTGGTCTGCCAGATAATGGTATTAAAAGCTTGTAGAGAAATGTATGATATGTTTGGTAGAATGAGCTGTCTGACAAAAATAATAGAACACTTACATGGCAAGGCAAACAATAATCAATGGCACCATAGAACAAACTACTTACTACAGAGGTGGATCAACAATAATTTGATGGTCTCAACAAACACTGAATATTAAACCGCACAAAAGGTAGTATTTAGTGCACGCTATTGTACTGTATCACCAGTACTGTGTCTATTTACTTTCTAGAAAAAAAGCATTTGGTGTTGGTTTTCATGCGATTTACTATGGCAACACATCCTTCATAAGTTCCAACCCACAGATAGCAGCAGTAGTAATTTCTTATTTATTTGAATCAGTGTTGATTTACACTTTAACATTGCCTTATCCCCTGTGACCATACTTACTGCTATTCAATGTATTGCTGCTGCCCATGCTTGATGATGATGATAAATGATAATACATTGCCTTATCCTCAACACATTCCTTCACTTTTTTTACCATTTCTTTGAGCTGACTGTGACCTGAGTGCAGCGCCTGTCGGACACTCTGGGACAGAAGGATCTCATGTCTTAATCTTTGCTTGCCAAAGGCCACTGCTCCACTGGTGACAATCATCATTTCTCTGCCTTGATTCTGCAGCATGGCCACCTGGATAACAATACACCAAATTAGAACTCATTCAACACAACTGGGCCCATTACAAAAATACATGTTTTCTTACTGACCCCTTGTGGTGACTAACCATGATGTTGTTGTTTTTGTTTAATTGTTTTGAGATATTTGTCCCTGACATTTCTGCCTCTACTCCAATACAAAGGGGTGAATGGGATTATGCTTGTGGTGCTCAAAGCAGAAAAGTTACATTTAAAAACTAAATGCTATGTGTCTGTCTTTCCATACCTACTAAAGCATTACTAAAGCAATACTGAGACCACCGAAGATAAGTGAGAAAATGTTTTTTCTGTAATTTGGGTCAATCGTCCTAAATTATCTTTTCATAGTAAGTGCATTCATTCAAATAGACTTGCTGAGATCAAAATCTCTTTTTACAGGTTTCTTATAATGAAAGGTTACCACTACATCTCATAGATGGGTAGTAAAGGAAAAGTAGAAACATTTAATTGAAGATGTAAACACGATAAAATAATTAACAAAAAACAAAATAAGTTTGCATAAAAAAAAATGCATATTTATGTGGATATATGAATAAATGTTAGTGAGCAGGTCAACGGATAAACATAAACTGCAGTGGATGGAAAAATCATGAATGCCCACTGATGATTTACATCTCAGAGAACTTGAAACAGATGATGTCAAAGCTTGTACTTCCTTTCCCCCATCCCCCATCAAGAATTTTCAATAGAACTTCAAAGTTATTTTATACTTCATTAAGGTACAGTGTGAACAGGTTTTGGGCCTCTCACCTGCTCCACAATGGAGGCCAGCCTCCCCAGAGCCAGGCCACATTCATCCCCACGGGTGACCACAGCACTGCCGAGCTTGACTACGATCCTCTTGGCCCTACGCAGTTCACTGCGGTGTGCAAAGGAGCTGCCATGTGCCCTCCCCTCTGTAAACAGGGAGAATATGTTATTTTAACATAACTGGTAAAAAAGAACATGTTATTTCAATGTTACGTTTTGGAAAACAAGGAGAAGTAATTTTGAGCGACCATGGAATGATGCCTAAATAGATAAAGAAAGACCAGCCAATGACGAGAAATCAGAACTACATTTTTATAATTCGTTAATCAATAGTTAAGGGCAAAGACTTGCAAAAAAAATTGAAAATTCCCCTTCCTTCATTTCATGTAATTTACATACATTTGAATCAGAGAGCAAAATAAGAAAAGAAAAAAAGTGCAAACAAGCATCTATTGCTGCTTTGATTGAATTACATGACAGAGACAAACAGAGTGAAGCCTTGCCTACATTCATCTGTAACCTGGGAAACAGATAATCACAGCCTTCAAACTGCCATATCAGCAGGGCAAGCAGAAAAGCCTGTGCTGACATAACACATCTCTCTGGAGCAATGAAGCGCATGTGAGAGAGAGAGAGAGAGAGAGAGAGAGAGAGAGAGATAGATGACATCTTGTTCAGACTAGAGTAGGTCAGAAAACAAAGTGTTATGTGCACATCTGGATTTCACCATATCTGCTCGCAGATACTGTATTGACTATTATGTCGATATTGACTCAAACAGCAGAAAACCAAGACTCTATCACTCTTTATCAATTTCCCAGTGCCTGAGGTGACCTCTTTAAATTGCTTTTTTTCAGAGCAACAGTCAAAAACCTTTTTCTTTTTTACAATTTAGAATAATTTACATTGATGATATATTACTTAATACAATATGCAACTAACAATTGTTTTAGTTTTGATTAATCTGTTGACTGATTAATCTATTTCATATGGGTTTATAGAATGTCAGAAAATAGTGAGCTTTATTCACCAAAGGTCACTAAAGCCCAAGGTTATGTCTTAAAATGGCTTGTTTTGTTGAAAACATTTCAAAACCCAAACAATTCAGTTGGCTGTTCAGTTATTAATGAAAAGCAGAAACCCTTTAAACCTGAGAAGCTACAACTGAAAAATGTTTGGCATTTTGGCTTGAAAAATATCAGAAAACTTTCATTATTCGGTCAATTGACTAATCAAAAAACCGATTCAGCAACAGAGCCTTTATTATAACAACAGAATCATCTAATTTTATCTAAAGATCCGGTTACAAGTTTGTTGTTTTACTTTTCTGTAGTCCACGCTGCTGCTGGATGCCTGAGAACAGACTGAATGATCTATACCCAGGGCATCATTTCCACAGGGAACAGGGGGGGGGCTGGCATGTCTTTTTCAAAATCTAGTTTGTGTCAACCCCCCCCCCCCCAACCCACCCCCCCCCCCCCCCCCCCCCCCCCCCCCCCCCCCCCCCCACCCCCCCCCCCCCCACCCCCCCCCCCCCCCCCCCCCCCCCCCCCCCCCGCCCCCCCCCCCCCCCCCCCCCCCCCCCCCCCCCCCACCACCCACAACAACCCCCCCCCCCCCCCCCCCCCCCACCTCCTCCCCCCCACCCCCTCACAAGTAACTTCCCCCCCCCACCCCCCCCCCCCCCCCCCCCCCCCCCCACCACCCCCCCCCCACCCCCCCCCCCCCCCCCCCCCCCCCCCCCCCCCCCCCCCCCCCCCCCAACCCCCCCCCCCCCCCCCCCCCAAAAAAAAAAACTTGTTTAATGTTATTTTATCAGCACCCTTATTTTAAACAATAAAGAAAGTAAGATTTTTTTCTTATACAGAGTTTAGTTGTCTACTATTCTTTCTGGCATAATTTATCATTATGATCAACTGGATTTTGTATCACCATAGTCACTAAATGTATGTAGAAATGCAGGAAAAAGGATTCAAATTGAGAACATTTTGTGGGCTGAGGACCCCCAGACCCACTGTTTTCAGTCCCCTCTCCTTCTCAAACCAAAGTTACACCCTTGATCTATACTAGTGTTTACATGGAATAAACTGGTACCACAATGTAGCTCTGCAGCGTGGCTTGCCTTGTGTCAGTGGTCTGGTGAGAAAGCTGCATACGTGTCCCGGGTAATCCAGCGGGGTCCTTGAACACAGAGTCAGCCTTCGTAGCAGCATTGTCACTTTAATGCCTTTACTATCACAGAAAGTGAGAAATATATCACCATCAAATGCGTTAAACTGTGGTATTACAGAGAAGAATTGGAAGAGAGTATTATATCTGATTTTTATGGCAACATAAAAAGTATTGTGTCCTAATGTAGTATACAGTCAAAATATAATTAACGTTACCCTCCATGGTTCCCTAGACAGCAAAGAGCGTTTGTTCTTACTTAACCTCCTGAAGTCCAAGTTTGGCTTGTCTTGTGTACGTAACGGTACCTGCGCTGTGTAACGGCTTCTATTGAGTTTAGTTCATCTTTAACCTGTTATTCCTTCATTCATCACACAACACTTCAAAAGAGGTGGACTCTGCGTGTGCACGACTCCTCCCCTGGCTGATGAAGCTGTCCCTGCAGTTTGCATCGAGTGTAAACGAGTCGTTTCGCTAACCTTACCACTGCGTCTGTAAATTAATTTCCGCTGCAGTTAAAGGACTAACGAATAATGTATTACTCTTGGTCGCGTTGACATTTAAAAACAAAAATAAGGTTATTCAACAGAAAAAGCTTCATAAATTGGCGGTGAAGTGGCAGGATGTGGCGTCAAGCCGGCCGGCGAAATACGGAAAAGGAACGGAAGTGACCTAAAGTCTCACATTTCAACATAAGAGACTGTCGGTACTGTCGACAGGGACCATGCACAGTTAAAGCCCAGTACCAGAGTTAGCTATACAGCTAAGCTAATTTACATCTGTGGTCCCTGGGCAAGGGAGATAAAAGGACAATAAGACACAATATAGACAACACTATCTGTTGGAGCCATTACAACACTTTGTTTTGTTTTGTTTATATACCATGTATAAATTCTGCAATTTTATGTTTGAGCACTGGGTGGCGCATTGCCTTGGAAGGCATAAAGGTAATCAGCCCCAGGTACACAGGTGTGTGGAAAAAACGGGGAAAGCAGACAACTTTTCACCGTGTTAGTGCGTGTCAGTGTCGTATCAGTTTCGTGTCAGTCGCGTTAAGGTTTGAATTTGACAAACGGAAAATAAATGGGTCACAGCACCGAAATGCAGACAGTACGTGTAGACATTGTTTACTGGCATGCAGAACACGCGTCCAAGCAAGTTCTCCCCTGATCCCACCACATTGGCCTAATGTAGGAGTTGATAAAAGAATCTACACTATCTACATCTACACATCTACAATAACCTATGACAAACATTACATACCGTACCAGTAGGCTATATAAAATATACATTCCATGGTATACAAAGATCATTGATCATAGTTGATTCGCCTTCAGCCAAGTCTTTACAAGGACATTTTAAAACTGCTAAGACTTACACAATCTGTATAAAACTGCTAAGACTTACACAATCTGTATAAAACTGCTAAGACTTACACAATCTTGTGAAGTGGAATTAAGTTCCACTTTTTTACTATAGTAAATTAAAAAGCTGATTGACCAAATGTAATCTTCCTAAATTGAGTGTAGCAGTCAACTCTTACCTCTCTTGGAGACCCTTACATTATCTCTGCAAAATGACACACATTGCTTGAGTAGTGGTGGTGCAAGACCATGGGTCAATTTAAACATCAGGCACATGTCTACAAAACAGAGAAAACTGTTAAAGGTTAATAGGTTGTGTTTTTGTTTTTTTTACAATGGTGCAGTAATGGTTGTTTCTTGAACTTTCACGTTTGTTTGTAAAGGGTACTTATGGGTTTTAGTGTAGTCACACCTGCCTCAGACTAGCTTGTAGAACACTAAATTAAATGTGAGAAGATCATTAAATGTAAAAACAGTTTAGCTTGGGTTATTGGTAACTGGTCTCTTATATGTCTAAAATTTGCTAAATTAGTTTTGACACAATTGGATATCTTTTTCATGTGTTTTTAAAATTTTAAGTTAGAATCAATAATTATGTCCAGACACTTAAAATGATCAACAATATGTATCGCCTCTCATATAATACAGACATCAGGCTGATGTTGTGTAAAATTCCACTTAATAGAGAGATACATGCCCACTGTTTCACTTACCTTAAGAGTGAGATTACCAGTGTTGACTCTTAAAATCTCTACCGAAGTCACTCAGAATGTAGGATAACAAAAAATGTTTCGAAATTTTGTAAACTGTAGAGCTTTTTTTAATTGTAATTGTATATCTTCTTGTACATTTCTTTCTTCTTTTTCTGTCTATATGATGATTTTGTTTTGTTTTTGTCCTATTTTTTGTTTCATACACTGATGGCACGTGTATATTGTTTTACCTATTCTAAGTATACCTACATTTTGTCAAAAAAAGACAAAATGTACTTCCTGTGAGACTGAACAAGAAAGTATAGTTAATCTGTTTTATGGTCGCCCCATAGGGTTGCATATATTGTTGCCCTTTATATTGAGAATTGTATATTGTACAAAACAAAACATAGATTGTTTTTATTGAAGGTAAAACACATCATTTATTTGGAATGTAATGATTGCAGTCAATGTAACCAAATATTACCTATTTTTATCTCATTAGGGTCATATTCATAAAACTACATTTCATGTGGTGGAAAAATCACAGGACTGCAGTAGAGATGAAAGTTTTCTGTACTTGCACTATCCTGCTGTGACGAAATGAAAAGTAACCCAAAGCATATTTGACGGACACTGTGGGGCTCCCACTGCCCCTAGGACCATAGATAACTAAATTGGTTCCTGTAGCTCTGGCTTGATTGTGTATTATTCCATTATATATGTCCTGTTCATCTCTCTGTTGTCTGCTCTTGCCCTTTATCTGTTCTTCTGTGTTCCTCCTCCTTTTATCAGTCTATCTGACTCAGGGGAAGAAACTGACCCTTACCTTACTCCTGGCTCCACTAATCCACTAACTCGTTTTGTGTTTGTGTGTGTGTGTGTGTGTGTATTTAACATGTTCTACATTTAACTTATTGCAGGTGTGTTGATTTTGATCCCTTACAATTGCTAAAAGTACTGATATTTCCTACTAAAACAAACAGTGTAATGGTTAAACCTAAACTCCATATTCATTTTGTAACATAAAAAATAACTGACCAAAATGAATACAACATTGACAGAAGACAGTGACATTTTAACAACTAACAGTAACACCTAACACTTAATATCAAATCAGATTGCAACACCTCACAATATTAGTTCACAAGTATCACCACTGTTAAAAAATATGTTTTGCATGGATTGTGATGGCATTAGGTACAGCCATTCATTTCCCTCTCAGGATGAGTTGTAGTAACGTTGGGGGTCCCTTGCTTTTTCATCTAGCACCACCTCCGATTAAAAAAAAACACTTAGTTTAATACTCTGTCTAATGACATTCCTATCATCCTCAGCTGTAACCTACTTTGTCTTTATTGCTCATTAGCAAACGTTAGCATGCTATTAGGCAAAACCAATGTAAACAGGTCTACATTTGCTTAGCATGTTGGCTATTCCCAAATTAAAGGTTGTTGTTGCGCCATATGTTTTACCCAATGAGCAGCAGCTTGTAATGGAAAGTAACGAGGAGGGGAAAAATATGCAAAAAGGGAAATCCGGCTGTTGTCAAATGGAGAGAAAAAGCCCATGTGTGAGGGTGTAAAAATATCTACTTAGCCTATAGTCACTCCACATTTTTTCAAAGTTGTAGGCTACACTGTGTTTTATTTGCTTTAAATATGGTAGTTTCGTGTTTCTGTTTTTATGTGATAAATGTGCTGGTTTTACTGTAAAGTGTCTTTGACTAGCCTACCATGTAAAGCACTATATACACAAAATGTAGTATTTAGCCTTTGCCTTAAAAGTGAGCAGAGAGAATTAATGTTCCTCGGGATATGGACCCTAAGGACTCTAGGCTTAATTTCAACCCCTTATTTACAACGCGAGAACATGTTTTATAACCATATGCACAAATCTCTGTACGCTATATCTAATTCTTTCTAATTCTACAATTAATGTTCATACAGAAATATCAGAAAGG
>NC_045753.1:17571827-17571926 GCF_008692095.1 Etheostoma spectabile
AGAAAAAGAAGTGACTTCAATACACGCTGTGAGCATATGTAAAACAATATTCATTCAGTTTTTTTTTTCTGACAGCACCAAAATAAAAAGATTAAGAAG
>NC_045753.1:17571936-17580707 GCF_008692095.1 Etheostoma spectabile
TTCCCGGTGTGATGAATGTAAACTACACTATTTACGCACAGTACATAGGCCACGTTATTGGTCCGGGGACATGAGACTAATTGAGAAGGTTGTGAAACCGATGTAAGCTATAATAAAAAAAAACATTAGGCCTACATATTAAGGAGTAACACAAATTGTCCTTTATTGGAGAAGTACAAGCAACAAGAAAATGAAATCATGAATGTATTGGTCTGACCAGTCTGCCATTAATGTCATCTGGGTATATTGCTGCATTGTCCCACTTAATCTCCGGAGCGTCCTGTATAAATCTAAAGCTGCACAGACCACGGACGCCACGCTGCTCATCTCTCCTTTTACAGAGAGAGTGGACACTGATGTAATGCACAGGTCTGCCGGCAGGCAGCGGCCACTGGGTAGTGGCCGCACGCCAGGCAGCCTCGCAACACTACCGTCCCACCGGGAAAAGTCCCAACTCTCCTGATTGCCACTCCACATCTGGGTGCCAGTGCAACCATTTCTAACCATCTAAACAACTGCTATAGGGTTTAAATCAAAATCGTGACAAGTAATGCATGTTAATAAAAAAAGCAGAACACATTCAAAAGACAACGGAATAACTGTTGAACACTTTTATTTGGGATCAGAGCGGCATCTGATTTAACACATGAGACTCTAGGATTAATCTTAACCTGGCTGTTAGCCTGCTCTGGACCAGGCTAGCTGCAAAGAATAAATCTCCATGGTTACTTGGCTGGGTTTAATTCAACCTGGTTTCGTGCAACCGAGTCAAAGCTGAATTTATCCAGGACAACTTGAACATCCCGGCTTAATCCCTTATCCTGGTTTTGTGCAACAGATCCAGGGGCCTGTTGCACAAAACTGTCACACTAAACACACAGACACGTCAAACAGAAACAACAATGATCTGACAACGGACAAGGGGAACACAAACACTAAATACGAGGTAACAAGAGGCAGTTGACACAAGGGTTGGGAAACAGGTGAAAGACATCAGAAACAATAAAACAGGACCTTCACAAACTAACACAAAAAAACTTGACAAAAACAAGGACAAAAACATGACACTAAGAGAACACTGAGGTTAAAATGGAATCTTCACGTATTTAATGTGAATTTTAATGAATCACTTCTAATAATCTAACCGTGAATGAATACATTTGAGGATCTTTCAACAGCTGATTAATTTACTCTGACAAAATATATACTTATGTCTACGTTCCTAAATAAGCTTGTATTTCTTCCTTGAGCTGTATTTGCAAATGGGAACATTCAGCAGCTTTTACAATCCATTTTCTGTCCAAAGAGCATACACGCTGACTGTTTGCACACCCAGAGGTCTTGCCAAAGGGAATTTAATATGCTCTGCATTCACATTCTCCTGGAAAGGAAAACTCTCGACCCTGTTTTGACTCTAGTCTGACTCTAATTGTAATCTCCAAATACCCTAATTTTAACCAGATCACCTGGCAGAATTCCACATCCAAAATACCACGGCTCCATTGGACACTATTCAATACAATATTTTTGGGGAAGAGGGCCAGGTGTGTGCGCGTATATGTGTGCGTGTGTGTGTATTCTGGTTCAGCTGCCAGGGATGAGCGAGGTGTTAAGAGACTCCTGGGGAGAATACGTTTGATCACTTCATGGCCATGTTCCACATTGGTTTAGCTGCTGCTTTGGGATACTCTGGGAATAGATGGACAATTAATTGAATCACGGGATGAGGATCCCTGTTTACTCAGCTGGCTGCTGTGGCTAGTGGTGTTACAGTTTAGTAAGCTATTTTAATGAAGCAATAAATACCCTTTATTCCCTGGCACAAAATAACCCCAATACTAAAAATCTACAGTGAAGTGAGATGAGTTTGTTTGTTGACATTCTTAGTCTGTCCGTTTTAAAGCTATCAAATTAGCTTTTTACCTAAATCTATCTTTGCTCATTTTTTCTCTTGACTGTCATCTTGTTCCTTTTTGATGGACTTTGTGATTCCATTGTTTTTTTAAATGTACTGATACTCAATACGGCTTCTCTCTGCGCCCTGTACGGCAACCTCTGACTTTGTAATCATCTACTATCGCCTGTCAACATAAGACACTTTTCTTTTCCCTTGCTACTACTCACAATTCCCCATCTCTCCACCACTCAACATCATTAAAGTAAAATTGCAACATGGAGATGGAGAAAAGCCTCTTTGTGTCTTTCGAACAGGGCATCCTGAGACAAAACTGGTCTATTGTTTGCATGTAAAAGGCCCTTTAGAATGATTGTGGAGATATGGCGGGCATCTGAGAGGTGGGTGGAAGACCTGAAAGCCATTGTGAGGAGTCCATTAGTGGGCCTAGTGTTGGAGGAAGCCCCTGTGATCTGATGGTATCAGCGCCTTAGGGCAGGGAACATGAACAGAACAAATGCTATCGAGTGGAACACTGGCCCAAAAACAGGATTGCTATCTCTGACCATGAAACTCAGAGTAGCCCAAAGCAAACACAAAATGACACAGACACACAGGTATATAAGCACCTGAAGGCTGACCAGTAAACAGAGGTGTTGGGTAGAGTCACAAAGACAACAGGAGGATGGAAGAAAAGGGAGCAGAGAAAGGAGTGGCGGCCATGGCAGCCTGCTACCAGGGATTTGATCCTGCTGCGTATCTGCAGTATAACTACACTCCACCACGGGCTGATTTTGAAAGAAAGGACAGCATTGTGCCGTGGAAACTGGCGTGCCTGCATAGAGCTTTCACTGAAGGTAAGGACACGGGTTAACTTCATTTAAATTTAGTTAAACATATTGCCTGATTACGATGAGGACCTCTTATGTTGCTGGTGTTTATTAAAATAGGTCATTGGTTGCAATGAGAATATATGTGTATGTGTGATTCAACACTAACAATTTGATTTCTATCAGAGGCAAATGTTTCAGATGTTGGGAACTTTTCTCTGTTATTCTCACTCTTTTTTTTGAAAATATGCAAAAGTTGGTGAATATAACTTTATTCTATTTATTTTATAGCTTTAAAGTGGGTCCAAACACTGTTCAAACCCAAAGATCTTTGTTTTTCTAAAACACAAGATTTTCAAACCTACTGAACATGTCAGGCTGAATTAAAGGGACCACTGTATAAAATGTCAAATAAATGTATTTATTTAGAATTTGATCCCATCAAAAACGTGATCTGGATTAAAGTTCTTCATTCAGAGTGATATAATCACAGCAAAGGGGTGCAACAATAGTAATAATGTATACTTTATTAATCCTGCAAGGGGAAATTACAACGTTTTCACTCTGTTGTTATTACACACATTACACACAGGCTTTACATTACACACAGGCACAGAATACAGTGTGACACTGTCCGTAGTTATTTTTTATTTAACTTTAATGAAATTCTTGAAGAATTAAGGTGATGAAGTAGAATAGAGAGCTGGACTCTGTTGGTGGTGTCAGAGAGGAGGAGGCTGTCCAAACTACATGTCATCTTGGACAGTGTTTCCCACCCACTCCATGACTTGCTGCTCAAACACAGGAGCACTTTCAGTGCAAGACTTATTCCCCCAAAATGCACCACAGAGCGCCACAGGAAGTCATTCCTGCCTGTGGCCATCAAACTTTATGACTCCTCCCTCTACATGTCTGACACACACACACTTAGTGAGTTTGATTCCTGGACAATATTATCTGTTTTGTGCAATAACACTGCTTAAAATTTGTGCAATACTCTGCTGCGACTATTTATTCATTATTACTGTTCACCATTACAACTCCTTAATCATGTAAATACTGTATCATAAAAATTCCTTGAACTATGTAAATACTGTGCATGTCCACACTCCTTATATTACTTTATTTATATTTCTACTCTGATATTTATGTACTTTGTGCAACTGTAACACAGAATTTCCCTTTGGGGATCAATAAAGTATTTCTGATTCTGATTCTGAATAAAGGACAAAGTGTGATTAGACCTAACAGATGCTAATACCAAATACCTTTTGAAGTTTTCACAAAAATCATTAATCCAAGCTCTTTTCTCTTAAATCATTTTCATTTTATTAACATTCGGAAGTTGTGATTATGCAATAACTGTTGAGATATCTGAATAGAAGCTGCATATTAATCAAGGCATTTTGGTAAAGAACTCTCACTTAGATCTTTCTCAGAGTCTTACATCTCCTCTCTCTGACCTTTCCAGGTGATGTGAGTGGTGAGCTGCTGGTGGACATAGGTTCGGGTCCCACCTTGTACCAGGTGCTGAGTGGCTGTGAGGTTTTCAACAAGGTGCTCCTCACAGATTTCCTGGAAGTGAACAGGCAGGAGCTGAGGGGCTGGCTCCAGGACGAGGGAGGCTGCAGCCTGGACTGGACCCCATACCTGCAGCACGTCTGCAAGCTGGAGGGACGACGGTACAACCAGATCCCTTTAAACTCAGTTTCAAAGACTTGAGATATCTTGAAATATCACTCACTACAAATGACAATGTTTAACTAGTATCATCTTCAGGAAATGGTTTATATTTGTAATGTACGGTGTTCTTTAGAGAGAAAATAAGAATGCTACTCTTTTCACTTTACATCGATTTTTTCATAGCATTCTAGAGTTCCTTTCTTTACTTTCTCCCTACTTGTGGCAACATCATTTTCCCTCAGACTTTGTTTCACAATTCAAAAAATCATCTTATTTCAAGGGTCACAAGAGCTCACATTTTATTCTGGCCCTCCTTTTTGAGTAATGAGTCATTCTTGTACTGCGCCTACTGAGACAATAATAAAAGTGCAAAGTACAGCTGAGGCTGATGACAATATCATTAGTTTTGTAAGTATTTGGTCATAAATCAGTAAGTCATGGACACATTTAGATTTTAGATTTTTTATGTCTGTACAACATTCTATGACAAATCATGCAAAGGTTGCTAAGATATTTCAATCAGGACCAAAGTGGTGGACCGAGTGACCAACAGACCTTCAATGTCATCCTTAGAGCTACGTCCTTAGCTATTGAACACCTAAATACCATCATGCAATGCAGTGTGCTTCCGAGTCAACACACAGTATGAAATACTTAACTAGTGAAATGCTGTATGCATTTACAATAGCCGTTTATATCTAATTTGATGATTCATTGCCTCTAACAGGCCCTCAGCTTGGACAGAGAAGGCTGCTAAGCTACGTCAGGTCATCATGGACATTGTCCCCATTGACGTGCACTGCCCTCAGCCTCTGGCCCTTGACATCCTTCCTTCAGCAGGGGCTGACTGTCTTGTGTCCTGCTTCTGTCTGGAGAGTGTCAGCCCTGACCTGGCTGCCTTCATCAGGGCCCTGGGCCACATTGGGAGGCTCCTGCGGCCTGGTGGCCACCTGCTGCTCATCGGAGCTCTGGGAGAAAGTTACTATTTTGGGGGGCCTGGGGTAAAGATCCCGGTGGTCCCACTGAATGAGGCCCAGGTCTGTGCTAGTTTGAAGGAGAGCGGCTACACCCTGATCAGGCTGGAGGTTTACACATTGCCTCAGGACATGAGGGTGGGGGTTGATGATGTGTCTGGGGTGTTTTTTGTAAAGGCATTGAAGGAATAAGTGTGAAAAAAGAGGATAGATAACAGCTATTAAAGATTAAAGTGAGAAAGTAAGTATCCAGATAAAAAATATTATAGATTAGGCCGAGGTAAATGCAAGGGTTAGCATATTAGACAATGAGAAAATGGGCTAATTGTGATGCTAATAATACTCACTCATATTTGTTTTTTGGGGGATGAGAGGTTACTTAGATTGTGATCTTCAATCATTTAAATAGTTTTCAAACTAACTCTTAATGGACAAAAATGCAAGGCAAAAAACATGTAAATGAAATATTTTACTTAATTTCCTCTGTCCAGTGAATGTCTTTTCTGAGGGTGAATAAGGTGACGGTTTTCTTTCTGTTAGAAATGTAATTACACATTGACCCCTGCAGTTCAAACACAGCAACTACAGCATCAAGAATGTAACGCTTCCAGCTTTTGATGATGAGTCACATGTTGTTTTGAAATTTCTGATAATATGAATAAAGACGCTAAAAGAATTTGTATTTCCTGTGTTCTTATCTCAGACTCATATTGCATAACAGCATCATATTGATTCAAACTTATTGTTGATATTAAAAAAGATGGGGATGAAGATTAGTGGAAGCAGTAAAAAATCTGATAATACAGCTAAAAGTTTGCTTTATTTTAAATGATCAAATTTAGATATGCATCTGAGAATATGATTGTATAATTAGAAGTACTGAACACCAGGTGTCATTACTCTGCCAACTTGAGTTGCTCCTCAAATATCAAGCCAAAAATATGTAAATGTATTCTGATTTTGCGAATACTTGTTGCTAATAGCCGTGGTAAAGAAGACATATATAGTCTGTGAACATCTGAGGCTGCTTACAAATGGACAAGAGCAAAGATTATAAAAGTGCAAAAAGGTGTTCAGGGTCTTCATTTAATAAATGTCAATGTCTGCTGTCATTTGCAATATCCAAATAAAGCCTTTTGTCTTTCTTTTCTTAGAAAAAAGATATGACTGGAGCATTTTACATTCCTACAGATTCCTTTTACAGACATACAATCACACAAATACCAACAACAACCCATTATAATTGTTTGATTAGCAACCAAAACAAAACAAAACATTTATATACAAGGTCAATAATGAACCTATACACTCATCATATACATTGTTTAAAGAAAATAGGTCTTCTTTCAGTCTCCATCGATCATCTTTGCCGTCACAAACACATAATGCTTGCTCATCGCCGTGTTACAAAAAAGCCTGTTCATAATATGACACCATAAAAACTGTGCTGCATTTTTGTGATTCGTTGGATTAGTCGGATATTATTTAATCTGGTCTGCTGTGGCTGTGGCAGCGCTCAAAACGTCTGTAAGCCATACTCTGATTTCCTTGACCTTGGATGCAAACGTCTACAAAGTTGAAGATAGCCAATTGAAAAGAGTTGTGTACTAACTTTGTAAGCAGCCCTACAGTTCCTTAGCTAAATTCCAATAAGGATTGACTCTGCTATATAACTGTGTACTGTATACTAAAATAACCCCATAACGGCCCTAAAACTTTTATGCATTTTGACCATCACACTACAGATAAAACAGAATCTTACATATATGTAAAATATGCATAAGATGGTTTATACTGTGTGTTATTTCATCTTATCTTGAGCTGTGTGCATCATACGCTCTTTACAATTGTTCTTGAGGTGTGTTTTTTTACGACCAGTGTCATTATGTTCCATGCCCTGGAACAAAATCTGATTTTTTACACTTGGATATAGTTTTCTGGAAAAACTACCCAAAGTCCCAGAATGCTGTTGAATCCTGAACCTAAAAAAACAAACATGTATTTGCTTGAGAAAATGCAGTTCTCATGTTTCTTGTGCATTGTCCTTGGCTGATTGGAATTGCAGCCCTGGCCATACGTTAAACTTTTCCATATACTTGGTCCTTCATATTCTGACCTTCAATGTCTGTCTGTTTTCCTCTCTCTCTGTCTCTCTCTCTCTCTCTGTATCTCTTTTCCACATTCAACTTTTGTCACATGCATGCACACACTCACAGACCCAAATAACACACACCCATGCAGGCACACACACAATGCCCGTACAGTACGTGTGCAATGCAACACTGTTCCACACTTACACCATGTCTCCATCTGAGCCCTATTCTTTTGTCATTCTCCTTTTACATCCTCTCTCTCTTTGGCCTCCTCTGTGTCTCCGTGGTGACGGCTGAGATGACCACTTCCTGTCAAACTGTCAGGTGGAGCACACTGATCCCTGAGAGGTTTGCTTTCTTCCCTTAGATCTGACAAGAAAGGCATTTCCAAAGTGTAAGCAATGTCGATGTGTGGCACAAATGCCAGTACAGTATATGAAAGAAAAATGGCATAATGTGAAAGACCGTCCAGTGTGACCCACCTGTAGCTGAGGCTGTCTGCTGGCTCTCTTTCTCGCGTTCCTCCTCTTCCTCCCCAGAAGAGGGATCCTCTTTGTCCACAGAAGACATGTCTAGGGAGGCCAGGTGGGCCTGGCACATCCTCTGGACAGCTGAAAATACAAAACAAGATAAAGAATAAAGGAGCACTGCGCCGATTTTACAAATAAAATCTATTAATGGACAGAAGATGGATGGATGAATGTTTGGAAGAGATAATTTATGGTTTTGTTTTGATATTCTTTTTGCTAATCAAATAATAGTACTTTATAGTAGTTTTACCCCTTTGATATTTTCTCCCAAAACCCAAACTAAAACTTGGTAGATCTTTGAACAGGCCATTCCACTCGGTTGAATATATCCCTGATGGATGTGGTTGGGTGTGGTCAGAAATGTGCTTTGTTGCACCTGTAACCACACCCAACAGTGATGTCATGGAGTCGAGTACACTGCTGCAAGGTGAAAAGTTAAAGTTGATAATATGTGGGTGAGATCTAGTATTATCAATTCTGAAATGAAGAGATACAAAAAGTGTAGGCACGTTGTTAAAATGCAATTAATCACACCAATACACTTTCAGTAAAACAATGTAGACATTGATCGTAAGGGTAAAATAATGATGTTTTTGTGTGTTTAAGTTTTTGTGACTCTGGTTGTAGCCGTGTATATGTGAGACCATGTTGCAGCTGTGTGCCCATCCTATAATCCAGGATGATCCTGAACAGACTCACAGCTGTGTCTGCTCGTAATCTCACACAACACACACACACACACACACACACACACACACACACACACA
>NC_045753.1:17580717-17587255 GCF_008692095.1 Etheostoma spectabile
ACACACACACACACACACACACACACAGACACACACACACACACACACCTCACTGTGTTTTTTGGATAAACACATTCCAAACAGATATAAACCACATGGCAGTTGCCACAGCAGAATTAGATCTCACAAATGATTTTATTTTGTGTCATTTGTTATGTGAATTCAAACACACATTTAAATATATTAAAAACAGTGTGTTTACCTTTAAGTGAGGGTGGATGGTAGGTTGTGTGAACCAGGTTGGCTTTCAAGGCTCCATTTTCCCCCAGAACCCACTATAGAAGTAAAGCAACCAAATCACGGTTTACAGATTATTGGATATATGTACAGTAATACCCAACACTAACCCACGGTGCTGTAGAATGAGATACATCTTGGACTATAGTAAATTGTTATTAATTCATAATTTTTTTAACTGTTAACATTATAGTAGAAAGGAAGTAAAGATGAGACATTCTTTCAAGATGAAAAAAAACAAAACAAAACAATAGAAATAAAACAAATAGTACACACGATCTGGTCTACCTGGTGAGGGCCGATGTTTTCCTCTGGGGATGGTGGTTCTGTCAATCTAAAGAGTGTGGCTGGTGTCGGCCTCCGACGTCGAATCTTAGCAAAGAGAAAAAGAGAGAGTCTGTCAAACCATGCTATGCTAAGCGAACCCCTAACAAAGACAGCCCCATCTAAAGGAACAAGGTCAGACTGATACCAACAGTCTTTTATGTAGCCTTGCGGTTCTTGACGTTACGTAATGTCTCCAGAGGATTTTTTTCTGTGACAACTATGCAATGAGAAAATGCATATCATTGCGTAACAACATTTTTAAAAATGTTGTCCAGATTGTTCCTGAAAGTGGATTACATCTTGTTATAGATGGAGGCTGCCTGGATTATTTAAATGTGCGTAGTATTACACTACATGTTCCCATCACTTGGTCGTAATCATTTAGGTTTTTCAATTATTCTTTCCAGTGTTATTTCACCATCAAATGCATGTCCACTTCTACTTAAACTGCCTTGAACAATCTTGCATCATACCACCAAATAATAATAGCCTTCTTACCATCACTCATTGGCGGTGGGTGGTTCACAGTTTAAATATAGGTGTTCTGTTTGTTTTTTTATGCCATTCAGCATCACTTATTGGTGGAGAGTGTCTCTCCAACTAAAGCAATTTTTCAGTTACTATTTAAGTATATAAGCTATAACCGCACTATGCAAGTTTGCCAGATTGGGTAGCAGATCTGTGGTTCCAGTGAGACATAATGGGACAATTCTGCCTCCAACCTGTGGGGGGACCGAAGTGTGAAAGGTTCTCTAGTTTTGCTTTAAAGTACTCCTTACATGTTAATGCATCAATAATATAACAATACAGGAAACGCTCTGCATTATAAGTACTTTTACTTGTAAGTACATTCTGTTGCCAATACTTCAGTTATTTTCTGAAAATGTTATTTTCACCTATTGTTATGATTTAAATCCAAGCAACGCCAACCCTTGATTATTTATAGTAAAAGGATTAACAATAATAAAACACCTCCTTCTGACTAACAATAACTAAGTGTTATGAAATATACAATAGATGCATCACTCTCTCTCTCTCTATTTTCTAACGTGTTATGGTAATAAGATTGTTGTGTGATACAAGGGCCTGCCAAGCCAATCACAGCTGAGCGTGTAGGCATAAAATGTGTGGGCAGCTTTTGTTGACTCTGGAGTAACTCACTAGTGTCCTGAATCTGCCTCTTTCTGCGTGCTGAAATCATACATATTCATTATTCAGACACTGGAACTAAATACGCTGCACGTTGTGGGGGAACAAATTTAAATATGAATTACAAGGCATCCAATTAGAGGTTTAAAATGTTTCAACATAACAATTCAAATGCAGTACTCTAACAAACTCATATAGACACGCTTACACACACATCTCTTAGGGGAAAAAAACATGTGCAGTAAAAGGTAACCCCCTGTCTGAGAGCCTTTTCAGACACAGTGAACTTTTCTGAGTGTTTTGTTAACATGGTTATCAGAAGGTCAAGCACCTACAGGCCCACGGTATTTTCATCAGGTTGTCACCCTTCATGTCTGAAATGCCTATTACGGTAACACCTGTGCCAGCTCAGTGAAGCTGCACTGCACGGCTGCCGGTTGGTTTGATTTGTAACTGATTCGTTTCACATTTCTCAGCACGTACAGCTAGCTGGTATAGATTCAATTCCCTGGTTTTGTGTTTACTTAGGGCACTCTTTTGCTTGAATAGGCTAAATGTGATGATATAACTCTATCATAAAGCCAAGTGAGCAATTACCTCCTGCATTGTAGAAATAAGCTACTATTGAAGATTTGTTTTGTCCAGAGTTGAGTTAGTTGTTTTTTTTATACACGTATTGAACCTGTCATCACGATTTCTTACACAGATATTATTACTGGCCCAACAATGTTTCAATCATTGACTTTGGTTTAGGATGACGGCTCACAAAATATCTGATGTAGATGGCTTAACAAGCTATTTTCACAAGTTAAGGGACCACAGAAACTTGTTTTTAGGTAATTTGAGTTCACAGCGATCTCTAATCAAATAGCTAACTGTGAACAAAAACATTTATTAACATGTCTGTTTCAAAGGTCTTTCCCCACAAAATTGACAGTGTGATGCATTTGTCTATATCAACGACAAATCATTTAGGGGATTGCTCGAGTAACAACGGAAGATTTTTTTTTCTTCATTTTTTTGGCCGAATATCCCTCACCTTCCACCTTCTTTGAGTTGGCATTCTAAACTCCAGTCGATTTATGAGGATTATGGTTAACTGCTCTTGAGATCTCAGCATGGTAAATTGAGACAGCCAGCTAGACTATCTGTCCAATCTGAGTTTTCTGTTGAGTGACTAAAACAACTTTCAAACACACCAAAACAAGTTTCTTCCCAAGGCAATTTTGCAGAGGTACCGTTATTCCGTCCGGTGCTTAGCCCAAGGCGATTGGGATTAGTTTAAAGAAATGCCAATACACCAGAGGACGTTTTTCTCCCATCTCGGAACGCTGTGTGAACTAGCCAGACCCTTCTCCGCAGCGCTGTAGAGGAAGGTCTGGCAATGCGAGACTAGATGTGTTTAAAAAAACTATTTAAACAGTAATGAAACCCACTAAAAACGCTTTTCATACATCTTTACAGTAAAACACTGATCTTTAAAAACCGCCCTAATGTTTTTTACTGTTAGTAGCACACAGTATCTGTGCATTCACTGAAATATCCTTCAAGGTTTTACACACCATCATTGTGTTGTTAAAGGCTGTTGTGTAAAGTTAGGTATATCCCGTAAGTAATTTTGGTTTAAGCAGTCACACAACACCATGCCGTGGCCAGTGACGCTGAGGACAGATGGACAAAATACTACTCCAACTGTGCACGTCTGATCCGTCAATGCATTGTCTGTTATTATTTTTCTGAGAACAATCAAGCAAAAGTTAGAAATGTAGCAGCTACAACCTCACTGTCACTTCACGGTAGTGCCTGCATCATAAATCATTAATCCCCCACCTTAGTTTGGATAGGTAGGATGACCTTCGTGGTTACATAATGTTCAACTTCAATGCATTAATCTGGTAGTTTATAATGCACATTGGCACCGCTGGGTGGGTACAGTGTCCTGAGGACCTCTTCATAGAGAAACAACCTATCCACTTAACAATTAAGACCATGCAGTGAAACATAAATCCTTTGCAGTATTTGTTTTTGTACAAGGCTTTCAATTTATTCTGTGAATAATCCTGTGTAGAGCTTGATTTGACGTTCAAGAAAACATAACGAGATTGAGACTTTCATTTGTTTTCCAGTGAGGAATTTCTAAAAATAAATAAAAAAATAGGTGAGAGTTGATTAAAGAACATTACCCATTTTTAACCCTTATCAACCAGGCAGAAGGACTGCATATATACACAGACTACACCTGGAATTGGAAACCTCCCATTGCAAGTATCTACGTTTAGCTGGAGTTACGGTGTCCTATTCAATGGAAAGCAAATGTGTTATTTCCTGTTTCCAGCTAGCAAGACATTCTCAGCTGGTCTGGTACATTGTAAATAGAACTAATGTGTTAACATGTGTGGAATGAAGTATGCTTGGTTGGGTAGAAAAGACCCTACTGGACTCTAGAGCTTTTGGTTGTGCTGCAGTGAAAATGTGTTCTTATCATTAGCTGTCCTTGCCCTCAGGCCTCAGGCATCCACAGCTAATCTCTTTGGTTTTAATCAGTAATTTCCTTGTCTGATGTTTATTCTCTCATCCCTTTTCTTAAATGCCCTCTGTCAATTATCTTTCTCTATTTTCCCTCACTCTTGTCCCCAACACTTTGTTTAATTTAGACCTTCTCACTCTTTCCATTTATCTCTCAGCCTGTCTCTGTTCCCATGCTACTGCTTGTCAATTTTATGGCTGCGTTTTGAAAATGTTGCACACAAGAACTCAGCTGACCCTCACATGTACCCTGGTTTCAGTCACTATCAGTGGGAATGTGCATCAGGGTCAGCGTTTGATAAGGGCAACAAAAGGACAAGATACTGTTGAGCAAAGCTCACAGGGCTGCATGAGAAGGCTATCGATTTGAAAACGACATTCAAGCTTGATGATTCATTAATCAAATCCTCAGAATCAAAACGGTAGATTATAGGGCAGGTGGCAAATGACAGGTGCATTTGTGAAAGTTAAATCTCCAGGGTGGTTTGTAAAAAAAAGTGAAAAAAAGCATCTGGTCAGCTACTGCTGATTATTGACATGCTAGGGTCAATAATCAAGGAGAGTCGTGGTTGGCTGCATTCAGACACATCTCAAGTACAGTTGAGTCGCATCCCACATGACATGACCATTAGGCAGTTAGGGTGGCAGCCTACACTGCAATGGTGAGTAGGGAAATAAGAAAGAGAAACATCAAACAGAGGTTATCATGTAGGCAGCGTAAATCATGCATTAACAAAATGAATTTCAGCTGAATCATCCCCTCAACTGGATCTGTGGTATGTTAAGCATTGAGGAAATTCCTCAAATCAGCAGCAGATTTTTCTCCACTAGGATTTTTAGCAACAGGTGATCTTATAAGGAGACCTAGGGTCGCTTTGGTGAGCTTCACCAGGGAATGCTATTGCTTTTATTCCCATTATATTTGTGCCAGAAGATTTGCAGTAATCTTCCTGAGATTCCAAATTGCCAGGAGGTCTTATAGCGAAAGAACTGACTAGGCTCAAATGATGCTGTTAATGAGCATTTAAGGGTTGAAATGTATGTAGAAAAGGGTCAATAATCGAAGACGTTGGCATTAATGAGCAACACTTGTAAAACCTTTCCGGTTAGTTTGTTTCAGTACAATGACAAATTTCCACTGGGTTATTAAATCAACACATTAGTAACAGTTGCTTTAACCCAAATACTGTGCAGATGTGACACATTTGGGTTGCTTAAAAAAAGCAAATGTAGAAATGAAAGGGTAAAGAAAGTAGTCCAAAGCCAGAGAGACTGCAAGTTAAGCTGTAAACAACAGATGTGTGAGAAATATTTGAGTGCCAGCTATTATTGATTTATTAGTTTATTTTTCGCATTTCAGCCTGAAACAAGCTCTCCTAGCAGATGCACTGTGAAATCTCAAAATCTTGGGAGGAAATGAGGATATTGCACCTGGTCTCTAATATTATTTCCCTATGGGTTATCTGTCAGTAAGGCATGAACGGCTTTTGACTCAAAAGCGGAAGAAATTAAACCTTTTATTTGCAGGGGGAATTGTGTCCAAAAGTTATCTCAGTGTTACACCAATGTCCTTTATGGGCTGTTGCTGCTGAACTAAATGCTAGCTGCATCCATACTGCACAGGCCAACATTATTCCTGTTCACACTGCACTATTTCACTAACATAGCGTCTGATGTCAGCTTGTTTCACCTGCATTTGCTTTGGAATCGTTCAGCATTTATTGCACTTACCACCTCTTCGTAAAATATGACTAACAATGTGACCTTCTATATTTTGTTTCACAGATGTGGTAAGGGCATTATTGCTCAGGCACATAATCTCCCTTTTAATATAACTAACGGTGCTTTATCCCTCACTTCCTGCTCCTCCGCCTCCTCTTCCGCCACCCCGGCTACTTTTGAAGGGCAGAGATTCCTCATCACTTTTAGGGGCTTCCAAAAACTGATGCTGCACAGCTCACATTAATCCCAGTGCTGCCCGCAGACAGAGTAACACCCAATGCCCTGCAAAGTTGTGCTAGACTGGTTATGTAACTGTCTGTCAGTGGCCAGGCCTGATGCTTCAGATGCTATACAGAGGAGGGTTACACTCACTTTTGTGATAAAAGTCAGGATCAAAGTTAGAAGCAGACATGTTGTATCATTACTTTTATCTGTTTTTGTCAGGTAGCTCGACACAGTAGTGTGTGTGAGTGTGTGATTAGATGTGTTAGGCTGCACAACGACACAAGCACTGAAACAGGTTTTGGTATATGACCTAAGTTTGACCTCATTCTTACACACACACACACACACACAC
>NC_045753.1:17587265-17589802 GCF_008692095.1 Etheostoma spectabile
ACACACACACACACACACACACAGAGAGAGGCTCTTACCATCTCCACCTGTCGCGGGTCCAGCTGGGTGGGCACGGAGGAGGGCACGGAGAACTGGATCTTCCTTCTCGCATCTTTGTCTGCCTCCGTGTCTACGGGCAGCAGCGGGTCCATGGCATCCAGCCGGTCACCTCCACAGCAAAGATGTCCACCGAAAAAGTCCCGTTTCGATTAAACTTCCTGTGTAAGCGCTGTATGACTCACCAAATGACAAAACTGTTACTGAAGTCCCAACAGTCCTCTGCTCTCTTTGGACTATTGGGTTGCGTTTGACAGCTTCCTCCTCTCTCGCGCCTCTTTATGTCGCCCTCCCTCCCTCAAAACAAACACACACACACACACACACACACACACAGTCAATTCGTCTCTCGCTCCCGTCGTGTCCGAACGGACCTGTGTTATGTGTGATGAGGACAGGAGTGGAGAGGAGTGTGTGGGTGCGTGCAGCAGAACGTGCTCAGGTTCGTGATGCTTTCAGTTGCCGTCGGAAAGACTCGTAGCCATTGAAATTCAAACGTTGCCCAAATTATTTTCCCTTGAGAAAAGCTGAAAATAAAACGTTTCTAAAAATGGTATTGTTGACACAAACCATCATATGAATACACATTTATAAGAACCAGTTTAACACTGAGCACTGTGCTCAATGTGAAAAACTATGCTGAGTGGAAAACACTTAAAGGTCCCCTGATATGGTGTTCTTTGGATGCTTTTATATGTACCTTTATGGTCCCCTCATACCATATCTGAAGTCTCTCTTCCAAAATTCAGCCTTGGTGAAGAATTACAGCCACAAGAGCAAGTCCCACAATGAGCTTTCCTTAGGACGTGCCCTTGTTTTTGTACACTGTGTACAAAAAGATTGTGGGCCTACACAGTGTAGCCTACATCCCAGCCAACACAACGTTGCACATTACAAAACAGAAGACTTTACTGTACAGTTAAAAAAGAACTATGCTGCATCCTCTCTTCTGTTTTGGTCAGCATCTCATCCACATCACAAGCAATGTTTTCCCTGGAAATATTGCCTAGCATGTCGAACCCAGCCATGAAATGCATCAACTGCTACATCTCCACGTACGTCTTCCATAGCTTGGAGAGAGGTACGAGTTTGTGGATTTTGGCCAGGCAGAAAATAAAAATCCCCAATAGGATTGAGGAATGGAGAATATGGAGGGAGATAAACAACTAAAAAGCATGGGTGGGCAGTGAACCAGAGCAGCCCGGTGGAAACTTACGTTGTCCCAAATGACAATGCAGCCTACCTGAGCTGCTCTGGGCCGTCTAGCTGATCTGGAGGAATGAGTGTGTTGTGTAAGGTGTACAGGAATGTGATCAGATGGGCAGTGTTGTAGGGGCCAAGGGTAGCATGGGGATGGATGACGCCGCGGTGGGTAATCGCTGCACACACTGTGAGCTGATGATATTCCTTCCCCTGGTTCATCTTTTTGTGAGGTTGAATCAGACCTCATCAATGAAGATGCACTGGTGCTCCACTGCAGCCACCTAGCTCAGAGACTCTCTGAAACACACACACGTGAAGCAAAATCATTATGAGTACAATACTGAAATATGTATAATGTACACAGCGTTGAGAGTATGCATCAATTGTGGGATTGTATAAACAATCTGAAAAATCTGAATTGTGTTCAAATGGCACCCTGTAGACCTGCTTCATCCTCAGATCATTTCTGCGCACAACACGGTCCAGTGTTGATAACCTTACCCTGTCAATATTTTGGAAATATCTCATTGTTTTCTATCATTTTTGCATTTACTTTGCATTTGCCATAATGTTATGATGTTATTTTGCAGGACCATGTTCATTATTTCAGTTTCCTGTTCAGGAGACTAAAGACCACCACAGACAAAAAAACAGCAAAATACAACAAGGTAGGAATACAATTTCCAAATCCTTGAAACATACTTTACTTTTACAGTCCTACAGAACAGTCTACAGGCAATACTGGACTATTGTACTCTTTGAGATTATGTATTCATACGCATACTGCAATTTTCTAGTGAGATTTCTGACCTTATTTCAGAAAGTCCAGATGATGGATGCCACAGTGCACCTGCTCAAATTTGGCTGTACTCTTCACGCAGCCTCTCTCATTGGTAGACCATGGTTGACCACATGGTCAACCAAAAGTGGCTCGGATCTCATCAGAGATTACCGTCCTTGGTCTTCCTGGTCCTCGTCCTCGTCCTCCCCGTCCTCCTCCTCTTACTCTCAGTCCTCTGGTTCTGGTTCTGGTTCTGGTTCTGCCTCTGTCTGTTTCCAATGTTGGCATACATTGCTCCTTAACAGAAGTTCTGATTGCTAATTTAAAACTGTGTGACAGGTGTTTGCCCATGTGATGAGTCAGTGTGCATATTTGAATGCCAGTGTGTTCCTTGTGAAAACAAGAGATTTTCTTCATGAAAAATGTGCCAAATGCAAAGAATTTTGTGTAGTGTTTTGAAAAAAGTGCGTTTTAACCCTTGTGTTGTCTTCCCGTT
>NC_045753.1:17589812-17589890 GCF_008692095.1 Etheostoma spectabile
ACTTGCCCTTCCAGGTCAAAATTGAATTCTTTTTGTACTTTTCCGATATTTTTGTCGCTTTTTCTGATTTATTTGTCA
>NC_045753.1:17589900-17599261 GCF_008692095.1 Etheostoma spectabile
CCTTTTGGCGCTGTAAAAAAAAAAAATTGAGCTGGTTTAATAATAGGTTTTACACTTATTGTCGGAATTCATGGTCAACAAACCTCATTTGTATCAATACATACGTTTTTAGTTAAAAAGGCAGAAATTATGAATTATTATGAATTATTTTGACTAATAGTCAAATCAGAGCATGTTGAGTGGATCACAGGTGGGTAGATGTCAAAGTTTAGTCTGGATACTGTTTTGAAACGATTAAAAAAAAAGACTTCAAATTCTATAAAATTTAATAAAACACCTGCGAAATTTTATGAAAGTAATCATTCATTTTAACTGAAGAATGTTGTATTGAATTATCCATGTTATTTGTGGGCAATTTTGTTAAAAGAAATCCATATTTCTGATCTAAAACACTTTGAAACGGGTCAATTTGATCCAAGGACAACACAAGGGTTGAAACTGCAATTTGAGTGTACAGCACGAATTATGCTGCATGCTTGAGGGCATTGTGTCTCAAGTACCAGTGTTTGTGTGGAAATAATTGAGAATTGCTTCCACAAGGGTCTGCATTATAAAATAAACACCTACTTTATTCAGTTATAAAAGACAAGAAACTCTTACCATTTCAATTCTTTAAACACAGTATTTGTGTGTTCTCAAGGTAGACTAGACTCAAAAAATTAACTCCTCTACTCAAAGGCTATCTTACATGTAGTCAGTTGGAAAAGTCATTGCCATGGCAACAGCTTATCCTTACAGTGTGGAGTGTTGGTAGTCAATAGTGTAGGACAGTGTGTCTGTATGTGTTGGTGAGTGTGTTATTAAGAGTAAGTAAAGGCAGTTGAGGTAAGACAGTACACATTCATGTGCTAATGAATAACAAAAAGAGAGAAAACCCCGCGGGGAGGTTAACAGACAACTTGCTCTGACTATCAAATGTTGTCTGCTTTTCATGTACAGCTCCTGACATTTTACACACAAATGCATGATTATTAGTGTTGTAAATTCATTGTGCCTTTAAAGATGAGAGAAGAGGGATAATAGGCTACACACAGAACAGATACCTCGAAATACCTTGGAAAGGTGGCACTGTTACCATTCTCACTTACTTGTATTTATATTTATTTAACTGCAATGTCCACACAGCATATAGTCCTGCATGTATTTGTTCAAATTGACCTGATTTCATTTATATGTTGTATGTGATTCCATTGCTGCAATGCTGCTTTTATCTGGAAGATCTTTACTTCTTGTACAAACATTTTTGTTTTTATTTCACACTTGCTTTGGCCATGAAAACATAAGTTTCCAAAAAAAGATCCTTTGAATTGAATTAAGAGTATAAAGTGACACAAGGATGGAGAGGTGAAAGGAAGAGAAACATAGAATAACAGGCAAGCAAGAAAAAGACTAATTGTCCTTGTGATATACTTCCTCTGAGATCTCATGCAGTTAGATTAGAGAAGCAGCTTACTATCCTTTGACCAGGGTGTCCCATCTTTTAAACCACCGACAGGTTCACCCTGTACTAAAGTGAACTTGAGAAAGGCTCTGGATCTCTGCCAGCTCCGGGGAGAGTAGCTGCTGACAGCAAACTCAGACGTGCTGTGGAAGGTCTTAGATGAAAAGTAGAATTCCCACCTTGGAAATGTAAAAAAAAACAAAAACAAATAGCAGCCCATCTGTGGCTCAATTCACTTTCAGTCCAACTGGTGTCCTTGCAAAACAAACATATGTTCTGTTTATGAGCATTTACAACGCTATTAAACAAGTGATATGAAGAGTGAATGAAAGAAGACAGCATTAAACTGTTCATATACAGGATTATAGTAGTATAACCACAAAATATAACTGTGAAGTATAATCAGTGGGACTCAGTAATGTGGTCTGCCACAGTGTCTTCTTTCATTACACCACTAGGGGGCTTCAGCCTACTCACAACAGTCCCTTGTGATTTACTGCTGGTAAACAGTGGTGAAAGAAGTATTCAGAAATGTAACTGTGGTCAAAGTACAAATGTATTTGTATCAACATGTACTAAAAGTATAAGTGAAAGCGCTCATTGTGCAGAACGGCCAATTTCAGAATATAATATTTAAGCTAATACATAGTTGGATTATCACCACTTTAGTGTTACAGCTGGTAAAGTTGGAGCTGCAGTACTTCCTGTACTGCTGGGTAGATTAATCCATAAAAAATGCATCATAATGTCTTAGTTGATTTATATTTTGTATACATAATCTAAATCTGCAAAAGTAACTAGTAACTAAAATTCTTAGACAAATGAAGTAAAAAGTACAATATTAGCCTCCATAAGTAGAATTATTAGTTGTAGTTATAGTTGCATAAAAATAAAAGTACCTCAATTTGTACAGTACAGTACTAAATACACTTAAGTACTTTCCACCACTGGTTTTACATTTTTAAAGCTTTTATTGATTATGAAATGACTGGTTTATATGAACTTTGCAAACGTTCATCCTCAAAATATAGCAGAGGATCTGACTATTCTGAAGGATATTATGTAATTAAGACATGTTTCTTTTAGTTTTCAAATGTTTAGAATATCATATCAGACAACTTTGAAAAACAAACAAACAGTGAGATTTATTTTAAACAGGCTGGAATAACGTTTTGCATTTGATCGAGATGCCTAAAATTTCAAATAACAATATCATATTATTTGTGAAAGCTCCTCAAAATACAGGAAATAGGTTGACAACATTTCACATTTACACAAAGTTGTTAAACACTCGGAAAGTTATCATTCATCATTAACAAAAATAATATCTGCGACACGTGACTACACAATAAAGGCCTCACTCATTAATATTCAACAAAGGGAATGACATCACTTTTTTTCCCCAGACATGCACTAATCTTTTATCACCAGTAGATGTCCCCCACACGTAGTTACAGAAAAGCTCATCTACTGAGAGAGCCTGCTCCTGTGTGAGCTTAATCACACAATTGATTTGACTGATAATGTAAAGTACATTTTATTATTTCAAGGTTACTTATGAAACCCAAGGCAGAGCGGTTATGACCCAAAGTGGAAGTATTATGCTTGATTCTAAACTCAAAACGTCTGTTGACCTCAACATGTCCCTCTTGAAATGAGCCATTCGAAGCCAATCTGAGTGAAATAATACAATAAAGCAGATTCATATCTATAATTGTTTAAGCTATTTCTAAAATTAAAACACAGTTTTTGGTCATTCATGGTTGGTAACAACAGCACAATTAATTTGGTCGGTGTAGTATTGGATTAACACTTTGCTGTGGAAAGAATTGCACGATGGTTTGTGACATAAAACATGACAACCTTGCAATTGTAGAGCTAAATCATCAAAAATGAAATCAATATTTTATGGGGAAACAGATATGAATCTTTAGCTCCTCATTTGTCAAGTTTATATGTATCATTTTAGTAATGACATAATGTTGTCCATGGAACAAAATGCCAACTGTTTTGTTAGTTTTGTCTTTATATTGTTATTTAGAAAAGAACACACACTCTCTGGAAATACATTTTATTACAGCCTGAAAAAAGACAAAGAGGATGGGCTTTATGGGACTAATACATTTGTCAAATTCAATGACAAGTCTTTACATTTGTTTCCCTCAGGATAATAACACAGGGGCACCATGTCGGGGTGTGACTGGTTCTAAGTCTTCATCTAGACAGCCATAACCAGAAATACATTGACTTAATCATTCAAACATTTTTGGTTGTTTCACTTAAAATGTGACAGGAGCTGATAAACTGTACTATACCAACATTATGGTGATGATAAGCCTACCCTTTCTATAAAAAAAAAAAAATACATTCTTATTTTCTCTCTCTCTCTCTTGTCCTGCCCCATCTTCTGGCCTCTCTGTGCAATCTGTGCTTCTGCCACCTTTGGCACCAGCCCGCCCACCAACACCTGTGCCAGGCCTGGCAACCCAAACCAAGACGCTCTGCTTGGCTCAGTTCAATTGACTCGTTTGGGCAATTGCACCCTGACTCTGATCTTTATGGCGGGTCCCTTATTTATTCCAGGCCTTGTGAAGACAGTTTTCTCTCTTATGTTGGAAACTCGGCTTTGCCTTATGACATTTCTATGGGGATCTAAACGTTCCATTGGCCTATTAATTCTTGTAATTGTAAAATTAAAATATTTAATACATTTTCCCATAGGGCTCATGAGGATTATTTGGTTTTCCCATCCAGCAATCAACAACCCTATCCCATCAGTAGGCCTAGCCTATAAGTAATCCTATAACAACCCAAAATTATTTTACTGATATCATTCTAAAATTGATCATAATAGGATTGCTATAATTACTTCTCTAAGGGGATTGTTTTCCTAAACCGTCTACATGAGATTAACCCCGTTTTTCCCAAAGATGGAGGCTAACAGAAGATGTTTGAATCCAGTACGGTTTGTTTGTGCCATTCACTTCTTATTCCATTTTCTCTTTCAGCTCAGTGACAGATGGCGAGTCCCTCTCCCCCAGGGGAAGCCAGTCTCTGTGAATGCGGCCGCATGTCAATCACCGGCTCTCATGTGATGGCTCTTGCCAATGACGTGCCAGCCATATGGGCCTGGCATCAGAGCTGGTATGTAACCCACCCAGTCCTGCCTCTGAGGTGCCACACTGATCCCTCCACGCGTTTGGGCTGGGGATAGCAGCAGCAGCAGCAGCAGCAGCAGCAGCAGACAGAGCAGGGCGGCAAGAGAGGAGAGAGAGGTGTGAGAGCAGAACACAGCGCCTCGCCTGCAGAAGCATCCGTGCAGGTCGTGTGGATGTGATGCCCACCCGGGGAGAGATGGTGTAAACAACCCGCTTTGCCCCGTCACTGAGCTCCACCACGGAGGTAGGTTGCACATTTCAAATCAACAAGAGACATATCAGATATGGATCAAGATTTGTTTTTGTCTTTGTGTATGTTGTATTGTGAGGGAGGAATTAGAGCATCAAAATAAGGGACTCGTTTTTTTCCCCCTGACATCTCTCGCATCTTTTTCTCGCATACGACAAGAGCTTTTCATCTCTTCTTCGGGCTCTGTATCGGTTTAATCAATAATAGTCACCCAACTACGTTTGATAGATTTTGTTTGCATAAATGTAAAAATCCACAATGATATCTCGAGAGCTAGATAGATTAGGCTCCGTTATGAGCACTGGAGAGTGTATTTTATTAAATTGCATTAGAAAATCGTAGAATAAAAATATTAGGTGTGTGTGTGTGTGTGTGTGTGCGTGTCTGTGCTTGGTGTGTGTGTGTGTGTGTGTGTGTGTGTGTGTGTGTGTGTGTGTGTGTTGTGGTTGTGTTGTGTGTGTGTGTTTATGCACGACGCGCGTAGAGAACTGTGGGGGTAGAATTCTCCATAGAGATACACAGGCTAATTGACAAGGTATTGGTTGGCATTAATTACATTGTGCTTACGAGATTAGAAGAAAAAAGATGGACTCCACACGCACAGCTGAGCTCAGAATACTGGAAAAATCCGATTTTGGGATGCTACAGCTTTTGTTTTGTATAAAATGTTGCTTTTATAAATAACTTGTCTGTTTAGCATGAATGATTGGTCAACGTGATACCAATAATCCTGAGAAATACATCCAAATCTTTTAAATGAATGATGATCAAATATCATATAATACCTCGCCTTGTGGCCCTTTGAATGGCTTTGATTAACATGTAACCTACTTTTTTTAATTAAGGAGCAGATCAATTTGTAAAGTCCACTCCCTCGACACACTGTAACAGAGTGTAACTGCGAGTCTGTAAGGACTAAAGTTTAGCAAATGTAAATGTCAGCTCGGGTTTGTGGCGTGTGGCCTGCATGGTCTAGAGGGATAGGCCTAAATGGGCTTCAGGAACCTGCAGAGGCTCTGGTCCTAAAGCCACCGTTATTATTATTATTATTATTATTATTATTATTATTATTATTATTATTATTATTATTATTAATTTCACTTTCTGAAATACCAGCAACAATTCGTACAGATTATATGTATTTTTTAATCACAGACATCTTCTCAAGTTTCGCTCTTTTGGATGAAGTCATTTTAAAGCGGATTGTATAGAAACCTGTTAATTCAGAGCCGTTACAAATGTTTGGGACCCTGTGGTCCAGTGTGTCCCGGCTGTGCTGGAATTCCTCCAGGTTGGTAATTTAGAGGACGGATGAGGGACCCTGGGGGACCTGCTGCAGCAGGCCAGCCCCGCTCCCTGTGCCGGACTGCTGGAGGGCACAGACCGAGGCACATGTGGAGGCCAAGGGGTGGCCCAGACTGTTGCTATTTGCCATTAAAATGATCACATTTGATTAAAAAATATATATATACTTACAAATTAAACGACTAGTCTTTCTTTCTAAAAATCGTTGTTATAATAAAAGTATGGGGATCATTAACATCATTAACAAACCTTTAAAACTGAGATTTGTATTGAGGCCCAATTTCCCCAGTTCAGCCTAATTTTAAATAACCAGAATCATAGGATAACATGAAAACAAATTCTAAACTTGATGGTAAATAGGCTACCACAGACCGTTTAATAAAGTATAGTCTATTTGCCTTGGGTAAGGGGCATATAGCCTACACCCTACGGCCTCGTGGGTGCTCACTGAGACAGCTTCTCCTGCTTTGACAGCGCGTCTATGGGTGCGTAAACAACAGCAGGGAGCAAAACAGTCCAGATAAAGTGTCGACTGTGTCTATTGCAGGTTGCTTGCCACGATGTTGAGCCGTCTGTTCAGCGAGGTCCTGCCGGACGTTCAGAGGCTCGCAGCTGACTGGGTGGCGGACAATGAGAACGACCAGTGCAAGGACAAGGACGGGGAGCACGAGCCTTGTCACCTCGAGGACGACGACGACGACGAGGACCTGGACGAGCCACTGGAAGGCAGCAGTCGAGCTGAGTCTGAGATGGCCGGCGACGATGATGAGGACGATGAGGCCGAGGAAGGGGAGTGCGACGGTGAGAACAGTGGAGACAAACCCAAGAAGCGCGGCCCAAAGAAACGCAAAATGACTGCGGCGCGCGTGGAGCGCTCCAAGGTGCGTCGAATGAAGGCAAATGCGCGGGAGCGCACGCGCATGCACGACTTGAATTCTGCGCTGGACAATCTGCGCAAAGTGGTGCCATGCTACTCCAAAACCCAAAAACTCTCCAAGATAGAGACTCTGAGGCTCGCCAAGAATTATATATTAGCCCTTGGGGAGATTTTACGCAATGGGAAACGGCCAGATGTGGTGGCTTACGTGCAGATGTTGTGTAAAGGCCTGTCCCAGCCCACTACCAACCTAGTGGCAGGCTGTCTGCAGCTCAATACCAGAAACTTCCTGACTGAACCGTGTTCAGATGGAGCCCGCTTCCACATGCCCAGCTCTCCTTTCTCCGTCCATCCCTACTCCTACCGGTGTTCCCGCATCTCCAGTCCTCATTACCAGCCCGGAAGCAGTGCGCTTAACGTGCGGAGCCATTCCTACGCACCTGGGTACGAGGCCGTGTACCCGCCGGGTGGGACGTCCCCCGATTATAGCAGCCCGGACTACGAGGCCCCGCACAGCCCACCGGTCTGCCTGAATGGCGGAATGACCGGAAGACAACAGGAGCCTTCTGAGGCAGACAGGAACTATCATTACTCTATGCATTATTCCGGACTGACCACGTCTCGGCCCAGCCACAGCATACCTTTTGGGCCCTCGGGAGCGCCACGCAGTGGCGGCGCGCACTCGGAAAACATTCCACCTTTCCACGACGTGCACTTGCACCATGACAGGGCGCCGCCGTACGAGGATCTCAATGCTTTTTTCCACAACTGAGCCCTTACAAACGGACGCATTGATCTTATAATGACAATCTTATAACGTGTAATATTGGTTGGGAAACAAGAGAAGCTTCTGAAAGGATGAGCGATGAAAGAAAAAGTCCTCTGATTTCCTTCTGTATTTGATGTCATCCCTATACTGTTGTACATCCTATCAGTGTGTCCAGTAATATCCTGTATGCAGAATGAGTGCAATTGACATAAAGATGTAAAGGCCACAACAGAAATAAAAACATGGTTTATAACTGTCTGATATGATCGAACCACTCTTCTTGTCAACAGACATACAGCTTTAACTCTCGGGCTGTGTGGATATTTACTGTACATGTAGACAGAAAGTGGCTCTGGCGTTTTCATGAAATAATCTTGTTTTAAAAATACAATTTAGGTTAAAAAACAAAGCTTCCACACAAAGAAAAAACAACTCGTCCGAAATAATGGATGAGAGCCTCAGGCTTCAAGTCAGTGACAACATCAAAATGGATACTGGTTTCAACAGGAATGTCAAAACACATTTGAGTTACTTATCTTATTTTGTTGATATAAATCAAATATTGAAATCGCCTTTGGAAGGGGTCAGCTGCTGTAGATTGTGCAGTTTATTTCAATAATAGATGCCATGAATATGATAAAAGCAAAAAAATCTTGCTTGTTTTTTTGGTATAGATATTTTAATTCAATCCAACACATACTGTGCACAAAGGTGAAATCTGAGATTTAACTTAATTTTAACTTGACCAATTAAAAATGTATAGGCTGGGTATAATACAAATATTGTCATGAATGACAGGAGGCACATTGCACACAATCACTGATTTGGGTGAAACTAAATGCCTTGGCCTGTAGCATCTAAAATATCTGAAGAACAGGGTCAAATAGCACTGACAGACAAAAAATCTGAAATTGTGTAATGACTAATAATGGAAGGTAAATTTGACAAAATGCTTGTACTGAAACAATCCAAGAAAACAATGGATATAAATAAATAAATGACTGTCCAATAACTTGGACAGTTATTCTACAGAAATCAAACAACAAATTGATAGAGTTAGCAGAATACACACTACAAATGGTAACAACTCTGAAGAAATAGAGCATATTCATTGACCACTTTTTGTTTTATTCTCACACTCCGACTTGGACATCCTGCAGCTTTGAACTTGGGAGTGTCCTTAATACAATTCATAGGGACTTTATCCTGTCAAATGTGCCAAAGGTACATTTCCTTGGAGATAAACATGGGCTAATAATTATTGTATTAGTGAGATTGTGCTTATTCAGATCAGATAGACCTGATCTGCAAAACTGTTGGTTAGCAACAAGGAAGCTTGGAAAAAATTACAACAAACCACAAACAATGTTCTTGTTGAATTATTTGAAAATTCCAGACCCATGAGTGAGATGCCACATAGCAGTTTCTTTTTCCTGTTTTAACAGAAAACATTTCAAGTCATTAATACACTCAACAAAACAGCAACTGACCACCACCCCAGATGATTTTAAACTACAATGAGCTCTTTGAAGCCCATAGAGACTTAGATAAATAGACTTTT
>NC_045753.1:17599271-17600205 GCF_008692095.1 Etheostoma spectabile
TTTTTACCATTTTGTGTGTTCTTTTACTCAAAGCCTTCAGTACATTCAGCAATGTAATAGATCAGTTAGAAAGTGAGCAAAAGGCCTCGGGCACTCAGAGGAAGAGAGAAAATGAACTGACACTTGGCATAATGCACACACAAAGTGCATTGTTAGATGTAAGGGCTCAGCACATGCGGGCCTGGTCACATCAGCACATAAGCACCTGTCAGACGCCCCAGGTGAGTGTAAACAGTGCAATTATCTTGTAAACAACTCACACATTTTCAAGTAATTCATTAAAATATCAGCCCAAACCAAAAAATGAATAAATAATGGACTGCTTGTTAAACCTTTTAATTTTTGTCCTGCCAAAAATGCAACAAAAAAAAAAAGCCTTAATGCTAAAGCTTTTTTTGGGGCCTTTTTTTCATTTTCACTGGCAGTTGTGACAATATTAAATACAGGCTGTTTAAAATTGCAATACATGCACATTCCTGGTATTTTAAATAATGTTTAAATAGATGACACTTTGAGTTTATGTAGGCTAGGTCACATCATTGGTGATTTCTCAAATCAGTAGTGGGAGCAGGCTCCATCTTTGGACCGCTGCCCTGGGTCCCATATGTTGCTGCGGACGTCCAGGGGAAATCAGCACCGGGCCCCGCAGGGTGGAAACTGTCCCATCCTGCACTGACCCAGGCCAAAAAAAGGAATAGAATAGATGTAAGCATATTCCACATAGCAATGAGTTATACTCAAAATATCCAGTTATTGTAATACAGATGAATTTGATTTCCTTGTTGTCTAAAAGGCCCATCTGACTCACCAGCTCAGTGAAAGAGTTGGGCAGGTGCAAAATCAGGTGAATCAATGGCCCGTTGGTTTGAAATGAAGAAGCCCAGAAACGGCATAATGGACACACACACACACACACACACACACACACACACAC